>NC_091476.1:112864583-113169968 GCF_036971445.1 Narcine bancroftii
CTCTGATTCCCTGGCTCTGAGTCCCCACGTCTGATTCCCCGCGTCCGATTCCGCACCCATGTTTCACCGCCTCTGTTGCTCTTCTTCTGATTTCCCGGCTCAGATTCACTGGCTCTGATTCCGCACTTCTGATTCCACGCTTCTCTTTCTGTGTCTCTGATTCCCCGCCTCTGATTCCACGCCTCTGATTCCCCGCCTCTGATTCCCCACTTCTGAATGCCCGCCTCTGATTCCCTGCCTCTGATTCCCCACTTCTGATTCCCTGCCTCTGAATCCCCGTCTCTGATTCCACGCCTCTGATTCCCCGCTTCTGATTCCGCGCCTCTGACTCCCCGTCTCTGATACCCCGCCTCTGATTCCCCGCCTCTGATTCCCTGCATCTGATTCCCCGCCTCAGATTCCCCGCCTCTGATTCCCCGACTCTGATTCCCCGCCTCTGATTCCCCACCTCTGATTCCCCGCCTCTGATTCCCCGCCTCTGATTCCCCGCATCTGATTCCCCGCCTCTGATTCCCCGCCTCTGATTCCCCGCCTCTGATTCCCCGCCTCTGATTCCGCGCCTCTGATTCCCCGCCTATGTTTACCCACCTCTGTTTACCCACCTGTTTCCCCGCCACTGATTCCCCACCTCAGATTCCCTGCCTCAGATTCCCTGCCTCTGATTCCCTGCCTCTGATTCCCTGCCTCTGATTCCCTGCATCTGAATGTCCGCCTCTGATTCTCCGCCTCTGATTCCCCGCCACTGATTCCCCACCTCTGATTCCCCGCTTCTGTTTCCCCGCCTCTGATTCTCCGCCTCTGATTCCCTGCCTCTGACTCCCCGCCTCTGATTCCCCACCTCTGATTCACTGCCTCCATTTCCGCTCAACTTTCCTGGCCTACGTTTCCCCACATATCTATTCCCCGCCTCTGAATTTCCGCCTCTGATTCCACGCCTCTGATTCCCTGCCTCTGATTCCAGCCTCTGATTCCCCGCCTCTGATTCCCCTCCTCTGATACCCCGCTTCTGATTCCCCGCCACTGATTCCCCGCATCTGATTCCCCGCATCTGATTCCCCGCCTCTGATTCCCCGCCTCTGATTCCCCGCCTCTGATTCCCCGCCTCTGATTCCCCGCCTCTTATTCCCCGCCTATGTTTACCCGCCTCTGTTTACCCGCCTGTTTCCCCGCCTCAGATTCCCTGCCTCAGATTCCCTGCATCAGATTCCCTTCATCTGATTCCCTGCCTCTGATTCCCTGCCTCTGATTCCCCGCCTCTGATTCCCCGCCTCTGATTCCCCACCTCTGATTCCCCCCTCTGATTCCCTGCCTCTGATTCCCCGCCTCTGATTCCCCGCCTCTGATTCCCCACGTCTGATTCCCTGCCTCTCTTTCCCTTCCTCTATTTCCGTGCCTCTTTCTCTGCATCTCGTTTCCCACATCTCATTTCCCCCTTCTGATAACCCGCATCAGATTCCCTGCCACAGATTCCCTGCCTCAGATTCCCTTCCTCAGATTCCCTGCATCAGATTCCCTTCATCTGATTCCCTGCCTCTGATTCCCCGCCTCTGATTCCCCGCCTCTGATTCCCCGCCTCTGATTCCTCGCCTCTGATTCCCCGCCTCTGATTCCCTGCCTCTGATAACCTGCCTCTGATTCCCTGCCTCTGATTCCCTGCCTCTGAGTCCCCACTTCTGATTCCCCGCATCCGATTCCGCACCCATGTTTCACCGCCTCTGTTGCTCTGCTTCTGATTTCCCGGCTCAGATTCACCCGCTCTGATTCCGCACCTCTGATTCCACGCCTCTCTTTCTGTGTCTCTGATTCCCCGCCTCTGATTCCACGCCTCTGATTACCCGCCTCTGATACCCTGCCTCTCTTTCCCTGCCTCTATTTCCGTGCCTCTTTCTCTGCCTCTCGTTTCCCACATCTCATTTCCCCCTTCTGATAACCCGCATCAGATTCCCTGCCACAGATTCCCTGCCTCAGATTCCCTGCCTCAGATTCCCTGCATCAGATTCCCTTCATCTGATTCCCTGCCTCAGATTCCTCGCCTCTGATTCCCTGCCTCTGATTCCCCGCCTCTGTTTACCCGCATGTTTCCCCGCCTCTGATTCACCACCTCATATTCGCCGCCTCAGATTCCCTGCCTCTGATTCCCCCCTCTGATTCCCCGCCTCTGATTCCCCGCCTCTGATTCCCCACCTCTGATTCCCCGCCTCTGATTCCCTGCCTCTCTTTCCCTGCCTTTATTTCCGTGCCTCTTTCTCTGCATCTAGTTTCCCACATCTCATTTCCCCCTTCTGACAACCCGCATCAGATTCCCTGCCACAGATTCCCTGCTTCAGATTCCCTGCCTCAGATTCCCTGCATCGGATTCCCTTCATCTGATTCCCTGCCTCTGATTCACCGCCTCTGATTCCCCACCTCTGATTCCCTGCCTCAGATTCTCTGCCTCTGATTCCCTGCCTCTGAATCCATGCCTCTGATTTCATGCATCTGATTGCCCGCCTCTGATTCTCCACCTCTGATTCCCCGCCTCTGATTCCCCGCCTCTGATTCCCCGCCTCTGATTCCCCGCCACTGATTCCCTACCTCTGATAACCTGCCTCTGATTCCCTGCCTCTGATTCCCTGGCTCTGAGTCCCCACGTCTGATTCCCCGCGTCCGATTCCGCACCCATGTTTCACCGCCTCTGTTGCTCTGCTTCTGATTTCCCGGCTCAGATTCACTGGCTCTGATTCCGCACTTCTGATTCCACGCTTCTCTTTCTGTGTCTCTGATTCCCCGCCTCTGATTCCACGCCTCTGATTACCAGCCTCTGATACCCCACCTCTGATTCCCTGCCTCAGATTCTCTGCCTCTGATTCCCTGCCTCTGAATCCATGCCTCTGATTTCATGCATCTGATTGCCCGCCTCTGATTCTCCACCTCTGATTCCCCGCCTCTGATTCCCCGCCTCTGATTCCCCGCCTCTGATTCCCCGCCACTGATTCCCTACCTCTGATAACCTGCCTCTGATTCCCTGCCTCTGATTCCCTGGCTCTGAGTCCCCACGTCTGATTCCCCGCGTCCGATTCCGCACCCATGTTTCACCGCCTCTGTTGCTCTGCTTCTGATTTCCCGGCTCAGATTCACTGGCTCTGATTCCGCACTTCTGATTCCACGTTTCTCTTTCTGTGTCTCTGATTCCCCGCCTCTGATTCCACGCCTCTGATTACCAGCCTCTGATACCCTGCCTCTCTTTCGCTGCCTCTATTTCCGTGCCTCTTTCTCTGCATCTCGTTTCCCACATCTCATTTCCCCCTTCTGATAACCCGCATCAGATTCCCTGCCACAGATTCCCTGCCTCAGATTCCCTGCCTCAGATTCCCTGCATCAGATTCCTTTCATCTGATTCCCTGCCTCTGATTCCCCGTGGCTGATTCCCTGCCTCTGATTACCCGCCTCTGTTTACCCGCCTGTTTCCCCGCCTCTGATTCACCACCTCATATTCGCCGCCTCAGGTTCCCTGCCTCTGATTCCCTGCCTCTGATTCCCTGCCTCTGATACCCAGCATCTGATTGCCTGCCTCTGATTCCCTGCCTCCGATTCCCCGCCTCTGATTCACCACCTCTGATCCCCGCCTCTGATTCCCCACCTCTGATTCCTCACTTCTGATTCCCCGCCTCTGATTCCCCGTCTCTGATTCCACTCCTCTGATTCCCCGCCTCTGATTCCGCGCCTCTGAATCCCCGTCTCTGATACCCCGCCTCTGATTCCCCGCCTCTGATTCCCTGCATCTGATTCCCCGCCTCAGATTCCCCGCCTCTGATTCCCCGCCTCTGATTCCCCGCCTCTGATTCCCCGCATCTGATTCTCCGCCTCTGATTCCCCGCCTCTGATTCCCCGCCACTGATTCCCCGCCTCTGATTCCGCGCCTCTGATTCCCCGCCTATGTTTACCCGCCTCTGTTTACCCACCTGTTTCCCCGCCACTGATTCCCCACCTCAGATTTCCTGCCTCAGATTCCCTGCCTCTGATTCCCTGCCTCTGATTCCCTGCCTCTGATTCCCTGCATCTGAATGTCCGCCTCTGATTCTCCGCCTCTGATTCCCCGCCTCTGATTCCCCACCTCTGATTCCCCGCTTCTGTTTCCCCGCCTCTGATTCCCCGCCTCTGATTCCCTGCCTCTGACTCCCCGCCTCTGATTCCCCACCTCTGATTCACTGCCTCCATTTCCGCTCAACTTTCCTGGCCTACGTTTCCCCACATATCTTTCCCCGCCTCTGAATTTCCTCCTCTGATTCCACGCCTCTGATTCCCCGCCTCTGATTCCCGCCTCTGATTCCCCGCCTCTGATTCCCCTCCTCTGATACCCCGCTTCTGATTCCCCACCCCTGATTCCCCGCATCTGATTCCCCGCATCTGATTCCCCGCCTCTGATTCCCCGCCTCTGATTCCCCGCCTCTGATTCCCCGCCTCTGATTCCCCGCCTCTTATTCCCCGCCTATGTTTACCCGCCTCTGTTTACCCGCCTGTTTCCCCGCCTCAGATTCCCTGCCTCAGATTCCCTGCCTCAGATTCCCTTCATCTGATTCCCTGCCTCTGATTCCCCGCCTCTGATTCCCCACCTCTGAGTCCCTGCCTCAGATTCCCTGCCTCTGATTCTCTGCCTCTGATTCCCTGCCCCTGATTCCCTGCATCTGATTGCCCGCCTCTGATTCTCCGCCTCTGATTCCCCGCCTCTGATTCCCCGCCTCTGATTCCCCGCCTCTGATTCCCCGCCTCTGATTCCTCGCCTCTGATTCCCCGCCTCTGATTCCCTGCCTCTGATAACCTGCCTCTGATTCCCTGCCTCTGATTCCCTGCCTCTGAGTCCCCACTTCTGATTCCCCGCATCCGATTCTGCACCCATGTTTCACCGCCTCTGTTGCTCTGCTTCTGATTTCCCTGGCTCAGATTCACCCGCTCTGATTCCGCACCTCTGATTCCACGCCTCTCTTTCTGTGTCACTGATTCCCCGCCTCTGATTCCACGCCTCTGATTACCCGCCTCTGATACCCTGCTTCTCATTCCCTGCCTCTATTTCCGTGCCTCTTTCTCTGCATCTCGTTTCCCACATCTCATTTCCCCCTTCTGATAACCCGCATCAGATTCCCTGCCACAGATTCCCTGCCTCAGATTTCCTGCCTCAGATTCCCTGCATCAGATTCCCTTCATCTGATTCCCTGCCTCAGATTCCTCGCCTCTGATTCCCTGCCTCTGATTCCCCGCCTCTGTTTACCCGCATGTTTCCCCGCCTCTGATTCACCACCTCATATTCGCCGCCTCAGATTCCCTGCCTCTGATTCCCTGCCTCTGTTTCCCTGCCTCAGATTCCCTGCATCTGATTGCCCGCCTCTGATTCCCTGCCTCTGATTCCCCGCTCTGATTCCCCGCCTCTGATTCCCTACCTCTGATTCCCCACTTCTGATTCCCCGCCTCTGATTCCCCGCCTCTGATTCCACGCCTCTGATACCCCGCCTCTGATTCCCCGCATCTGATTCCCTGCATCTGATTCCCCGCCTTAGATTCCCCGCCTCTGATTTCCCGGCTCTGATTCCCCGCCTCTGATTCCCCGACTCTGATTCCCCGCCTCTGATACCCCACCTATGTTTACCCGCCTCTGTTTACCCGCCTGTTTTCCCGCCTCTGATTCCCCACCACAGATTCACTGCCTCAGATTCCCTGCCTCTGATTCCCTGCCTCTGATTCCCTGCCTCTGATTCCCTGCATCTCATTGCCCGCCTCTGATTCCCCGCCTCTGATTCCCCGCCTCTGATTCCCCACCTCTGATTCCCCACTTCTGATTCCCCGCCTCTGATTCCCCGCCTCTGATTCCCCGCCTCTGATTCACCGCCTCTGATTCCCCGCCTCTGATTCCCCGCCTCTGATTCCCCACTTCTGAATGCCCGCCTCTGATTCCCTGCCTCTGATTCCCCACTTCTGATTCCCTGCCTCTGATTCCCCGTCTCTGATTCCACGCCTCTGATTCCCCGCTTCTGATTCCGCGCCTCTGACTCCCCGTCTCTGATACCCCGCCTCTGATTCCCCGCCTCTGATTCCCTGCATCTGATTCCCCGCCTCAGATTCCCCGCCTCTGATTCCCCGACTCTGATTCCCCGCCTCTGATTCCCCACCTCTGATTCCCCGCCTCTGATTCCCCGCCTCTGATTCCCCGCATCTGATTCCCCGCCTCTGATTCCCCGCCTCTGATTCCCCGCCTCTGATTCCCCGCCTCTGATTCCGCGCCTCTGATTCCCCGCCTATGTTTACCCACCTCTGTTTACCCACCTGTTTCCCCGCCACTGATTCCCCACCTCAGATTCCCTGCCTCAGATTCCCTGCCTCTGATTCCCTGCCTCTGATTCCCTGCCTCTGATTCCCTGCATCTGAATGTCCGCCTCTGATTCTCCGCCTCTGATTCCCCGCCACTGATTCCCCACCTCTGATTCCCCGCTTCTGTTTCCCCGCCTCTGATTCTCCGCCTCTGATTCCCTGCCTCTGACTCCCCGCCTCTGATTCCCCACCTCTGATTCAATGCCTCCATTTCCGCTCAACTTTCCTGGACTACGTTTCCCCACATATCTATTCCCCGCCTCTGAATTTCCGCCTCTGATTCCACGCCTCTGATTCCCCGCCTCTGATTCCAGCCTCTGATTCCCCGCCTCTGATTCCCCTCCTCTGATACCCCGCTTCTGATTCCCCGCCACTGATTCCCCGCATCTGATTCCCCGCATCTGATTCCCCGTCTCTGATTCCCCGCCTCTTATTCCCCGCCTATGTTTACCCGCCTCTGTTTACTCGCCTGTTTCCCCGCCTCAGATTCCCTGCCTCAGATTCCCTGCATCAGATTCCCTTCATCTGATTCCCTGCCTCTGATTCCCTGCCTCTGATTCCCCGCCTCTGATTCCCCGCCTCTGATTCCCCACCTCTGATTCCCCCCTCTGATTCCCTGCCTCTGATTCCCCGCCTCTGATTCCCCGCCTCTGAATCCCCACGTCTGATTCCCTGCCTCTCTTTCCCTTCCTCTATTTCCGTGGCTCTTTCTCTGCATCTCGTTTCCCACATCTCATTTCCCCCTTCTGATAACCCGCATCAGATTCCCTGCCACAGATTCCCTGCCTCAGATTCCCTTCCTCAGATTCCCTGCATCAGATTCCCTTCATCTGATTCCCTGCCTCTGATTCCGCGCCTCTGATTCCCCGCCTCTGATTCCCCGCCTCTGATTCCTCGCCTCTGATTCCCCGCCTCTGATTCCCTGCCTCTGATAACCTGCCTCTGATTCCCTGCCTCTAATTCCCTGCCTCTGAGTCCCCACTTCTGATTCCCCGCATCCGATTCCGCACCCATGTTTCACCGCCTCTGTTGCTCTGCTTCTGATTTCCCGGCTCAGATTCACCCGCTCTGATTCCGCACCTCTGATTCCACGCCTCTCTTTCTGTGTCTCTGATTCCCCGCCTCTGATTCCACGCCTCTGATTACCCGCCTCTGATACCCTGCCTCTCTTTCCCTGCCTCTATTTCCGTGCCTCTTTCTCTGCCTCTCGTTTCCCACATCTCATTTCCCCCTTCTGATAACCCGCATCAGATTCCCTGCCACAGATTCCCTGCCTCAGATTCCCTGCCTCAGATTCCCTGCATCAGATTCCATCCATCTGATTCCCTGCCTCAGATTCCTCGCCTCTGATTCCCTGCCTCTGATTCCCCGCCTCTGTTTACCCGCATGTTTCCCCGCCTCTGATTCACCACCTCATATTCGCCGCCTCAGATTCCCTGCCTCTGATTCCCTGCCTCTGTTTCCCTGCCTCAGATTCCCTGCATCTGATTGCCCGCCTCTGATTCCCTGCCTCTGATTCCCCGCCTCTGATTCCCCGCCTCTGATTCCCTACCTCTGATTCCCCACTTCTGATTCCCCGCCTCTGATTCCCCGCCTCCGATTCCCCACGTCTGATTCCCTGCCTCTCTTTCCCTTCCTCTATTTCCGTGCCTCTTTCTCTGCATCTCGTTTCCCACATCTCATTTCCCCCTTCTGATAACCCGCATCAGATTCCCTGCCACAGATTCCCTGCCTCAGATTCCCTTCCTCAGATTCCCTGCATCAGATTCCCTTCATCTGATTCCCTGCCTCTGATTCCCCGCCTCTGATTCCCCGCCTCTGATTCCCCGCCTCTGATTCCTCGCCTCTGATTCCCCGCCTCTGATTCCCTGCCTCTGATAACCTGCCTCTGATTCCCTGCCTCTGATTCCCTGCCTCTGAGTCCCCACTTCTGATTCCCCGCATCCGATTCCGCACCCATGTTTCACCGCCTCTGTTGCTCTGCTTCTGATTTCCCGGCTCAGATTCACCCGCTCTGATTCCGCACCTCTGATTCCACGCCTCTCTTTCTGTGTCTCTGATTCCCCGCCTCTGATTCCACGCCTCTGATTACCCGCCTCTGATACCCTGCCTCTCTTTCCCTGCCTCTATTTCCGTGCCTCTTTCTCTGCCTCTCGTTTCCCACATCTCATTTCCCCCTTCTGATAACCCGCATCAGATTCCCTGCCACAGATTCCCTGCCTCAGATTCCCTGCCTCAGATTCCCTGCATCAGATTCCCTTCATCTGATTCCCTGCCTCAGATTCCTCGCCTCTGATTCCCTGCCTCTGATTCCCCGCCTCTGTTTACCCGCATGTTTCCCCGCCTCTGATTCACCACCTCATATTCGCCGCCTCAGATTCCCTGCCTCTGATTCCCCCCTCTGATTCCCCGCCTCTGATTCCCCGCCTCTGATTCCCCACCTCTGATTCCCCGCCTCTGATTCCCTGCCTCTCTTTCCCTGCCTTTATTTCCGTGCCTCTTTCTCTGCATCTAGTTTCCCACATCTCATTTCCCCCTTCAGACAACCCGCATCAGATTCCCTGCCACAGATTCCCTGCTTCAGATTCCCTGCCTCAGATTCCCTGCATCGGATTCCCTTCATCTGATTCCCTGCCTCTGATTCACCGCCTCTGATTCCCCACCTCTGATTCCCTGCCTCAGATTCTCTGCCTCTGATTCCCTGCCTCTGAATCCATGCCTCTGATTTCATGCATCTGATTGCCCGCCTCTGATTCTCCACCTCTGATTCCCCGCCTCTGATTCCCCGCCTCTGATTCCCCGCCTCTGATTCCCCGCCACTGATTCCCTACCTCTGATAACCTGCCTCTGATTCCCTGCCTCTGATTCCCTGGCTCTGAGTCCCCACGTCTGATTCCCCGCGTCCGATTCCGCACCCATGTTTCACCGCCTCTGTTGCTCTGCTTCTGATTTCCCGGCTCAGATTCACTGGCTCTGATTCC
Source organism: Narcine bancroftii (assembly GCF_036971445.1). Classification (NCBI taxonomy): domain Eukaryota; kingdom Metazoa; phylum Chordata; class Chondrichthyes; order Torpediniformes; family Narcinidae; genus Narcine; species Narcine bancroftii. The sequence goes on from NC_091476.1 coordinate 112,873,904, forward strand.
GCACTTCTGATTCCACGCTTCTCTTTCTGTGTCTCTGATTCCCCGCCTCTGATTCCACGCCTCTGATTACCAGCCTCTGATACCCCACCTCTGATTCCCTGCCTCAGATTCTCTGCCTCTGATTCCCTGCCTCTGAATCCATGCCTCTGATTTCATGCATCTGATTGCCCGCCTCTGATTCTCCACCTCTGATTCCCCACCTCTGATTCCCCGCCTCTGATTCCCCGCCTCTGATTCCCCGCCACTGATTCCCTACCTCTGATAACCTGCCTCTGATTCCCTGCCTCTGATTCCCTGGCTCTGAGTCCCCACGTCTGATTCCCCGCGTCCGATTCCGCACCCATGTTTCACCGCCTCTGTTGCTCTGCTTCTGATTTCCCGGCTCAGATTCACTGGCTCTGATTCCGCACTTCTGATTCCACGCTTCTCTTTCTGTGTCTCTGATTCCCCGCCTCTGATTCCACGCCTCTGATTACCAGCCTCTGATACCCTGCCTCTCTTTCGCTGCCTCTATTTCCGTGCCTCTTTCTCTGCATCTCGTTTCCCACATCTCATTTCCCCCTTCTGATAACCCGCATCAGATTCCCTGCCACAGATTCCCTGCCTCAGATTCCCTGCCTCAGATTCCCTGCATCAGATTCCCTTCATCTGATTCCCTGCCTCTGATTCCCCGTGGCTGATTCCCTGCCTCTGATTACCCGCCTCTGTTTACCCGCCTGTTTCCCCGCCTCTGATTCACCACCTCATATTCGCCGCCTCAGGTTCCCTGCCTCTGATTCCCTGCCTCTGATTCCCTGCCTCTGATACCCAGCATCTGATTGCCCGCCTCTGATTCCCTGCCTCCGATTCCCCGCCTCTGATTCACCACCTCTGATCCCCGCCTCTGATTCCCCACCTCTGATTCCTCACTTCTGATTCCCCGCCTCTGATTCCCCGTCTCTGATTCCACTCCTCTGATTCCCCGCCTCTGATTCCGCGCCTCTGAATCCCCGTCTCTGATACCCCGCCTCTGATTCCCCGCCTCTGATTCCCTGCATCTGATTCCCCGCCTCAGATTCCCCGCCTCTGATTCCCCGCCTCTGATTCCCCGCCTCTGATTCCCCGCATCTGATTCTCCGCCTCTGATTCCCCGCCTCTGATTCCCCGCCACTGATTCCCCGCCTCTGATTCCGCGCCTCTGATTCCCCGCCTATGTTTACCCGCCTCTGTTTACCCACCTGTTTCCCCGCCACTGATTCCCCACCTCAGATTTCCTGCCTCAGATTCCCTGCCTCTGATTCCCTGCCTCTGATTCCCTGCCTCTGATTCCCTGCATCTGAATGTCCGCCTCTGATTCTCCGCCTCTGATTCCCCGCCTCTGATTCCCCACCTCTGATTCCCCGCTTCTGTTTCCCCGCCTCTGATTCCCCGCCTCTGATTCCCTGCCTCTGACTCCCCGCCTCTGATTCCCCACCTCTGATTCACTGCCTCCATTTCCGCTCAACTTTCCTGGCCTACGTTTCCCCACATATCTTTCCCCGCCTCTGAATTTCCTCCTCTGATTCCACGCCTCTGATTCCCCGCCTCTGATTCCCGCCTCTGATTCCCCGCCTCTGATTCCCCTCCTCTGATACCCCGCTTCTGATTCCCCACCCCTGATTCCCCGCATCTGATTCCCCGCATCTGATTCCCCGCCTCTGATTCCCCGCCTCTGATTCCCCGCCTCTGATTCCCCGCCTCTGATTCCCCGCCTCTTATTCCCCGCCTATGTTTACCCGCCTCTGTTTACCCGCCTGTTTCCCCGCCTCAGATTCCCTGCCTCAGATTCCCTGCCTCAGATTCCCTTCATCTGATTCCCTGCCTCTGATTCCCCGCCTCTGATTCCCCACCTCTGAGTCCCTGCCTCAGATTCCCTGCCTCTGATTCTCTGCCTCTGATTCCCTGCCCCTGATTCCCTGCATCTGATTGCCCGCCTCTGATTCTCCGCCTCTGATTCCCCGCCTCTGATTCCCCGCCTCTGATTCCCCGCCTCTGATTCCCCGCCTCTGATTCCTCGCCTCTGATTCCCCGCCTCTGATTCCCTGCCTCTGATAACCTGCCTCTGATTCCCTGCCTCTGATTCCCTGCCTCTGAGTCCCCACTTCTGATTCCCCGCATCCGATTCTGCACCCATGTTTCACCGCCTCTGTTGCTCTGCTTCTGATTTCCCTGGCTCAGATTCACCCGCTCTGATTCCGCACCTCTGATTCCACGCCTCTCTTTCTGTGTCACTGATTCCCCGCCTCTGATTCCACGCCTCTGATTACCCGCCTCTGATACCCTGCTTCTCATTCCCTGCCTCTATTTCCGTGCCTCTTTCTCTGCATCTCGTTTCCCACATCTCATTTCCCCCTTCTGATAACCCGCATCAGATTCCCTGCCACAGATTCCCTGCCTCAGATTTCCTGCCTCAGATTCCCTGCATCAGATTCCCTTCATCTGATTCCCTGCCTCAGATTCCTCGCCTCTGATTCCCTGCCTCTGATTCCCCGCCTCTGTTTACCCGCATGTTTCCCCGCCTCTGATTCACCACCTCATATTCGCCGCCTCAGATTCCCTGCCTCTGATTCCCTGCCTCTGTTTCCCTGCCTCAGATTCCCTGCATCTGATTGCCCGCCTCTGATTCCCTGCCTCTGATTCCCCGATCTGATTCCCCGCCTCTGATTCCCTACCTCTGATTCCCCACTTCTGATTCCCCGCCTCTGATTCCCCGCCTCTGATTCCACGCCTCTGATACCCCGCCTCTGATTCCCCGCATCTGATTCCCTGCATCTGATTCCCCGCCTTAGATTCCCCGCCTCTGATTTCCCGGCTCTGATTCCCCGCCTCTGATTCCCCGACTCTGATTCCCCGCCTCTGATACCCCACCTATGTTTACCCGCCTCTGTTTACCCGCCTGTTTTCCCGCCTCTGATTCCCCACCACAGATTCACTGCCTCAGATTCCCTGCCTCTGATTCCCTGCCTCTGATTCCCTGCCTCTGATTCCCTGCATCTCATTGCCCGCCTCTGATTCCCCGCCTCTGATTCCCCGCCTCTGATTCCCCACCTCTGATTCCCCACTTCTGATTCCCCGCCTCTGATTCCCCGCCTCTGATTCCCCGCCTCTGATTCACCGCCTCTGATTCCCCGCCTCTGATTCCCCGCCTCTGATTCCCCACTTCTGAATGCCCGCCTCTGATTCCCTGCCTCTGATTCCCCACTTCTGATTCCCTGCCTCTGATTCCCCGTCTCTGATTCCACGCCTCTGATTCCCCGCTTCTGATTCCGCGCCTCTGACTCCCCGTCTCTGATACCCCGCCTCTGATTCCCCGCCTCTGATTCCCTGCATCTGATTCCCCGCCTCAGATTCCCCGCCTCTGATTCCCCGACTCTGATTCCCCGCCTCTGATTCCCCACCTCTGATTCCCCGCCTCTGATTCCCCGCCTCTGATTCCCCGCATCTGATTCCCCGCCTCTGATTCCCCGCCTCTGATTCCCCGCCTCTGATTCCCCGCCTCTGATTCCGCGCCTCTGATTCCCCGCCTATGTTTACCCACCTCTGTTTACCCACCTGTTTCCCCGCCACTGATTCCCCACCTCAGATTCCCTGCCTCAGATTCCCTGCCTCTGATTCCCTGCCTCTGATTCCCTGCCTCTGATTCCCTGCATCTGAATGTCCGCCTCTGATTCTCCGCCTCTGATTCCCCGCCACTGATTCCCCACCTCTGATTCCCCGCTTCTGTTTCCCCGCCTCTGATTCTCCGCCTCTGATTCCCTGCCTCTGACTCCCCGCCTCTGATTCCCCACCTCTGATTCACTGCCTCCATTTCCGCTCAACTTTCCTGGACTACGTTTCCCCACATATCTATTCCCCGCCTCTGAATTTCCGCCTCTGATTCCACGCCTCTGATTCCCCGCCTCTGATTCCAGCCTCTGATTCCCCGCCTCTGATTCCCCTCCTCTGATACCCCGCTTCTGATTCCCCGCCACTGATTCCCCGCATCTGATTCCCCGCATCTGATTCCCCATCTCTGATTCCCCGCCTCTTATTCCCCGCCTATGTTTACCCGCCTCTGTTTACTCGCCTGTTTCCCCGCCTCAGATTCCCTGCCTCAGATTCCCTGCATCAGATTCCCTTCATCTGATTCCCTGCCTCTGATTCCCTGCCTCTGATTCCCCGCCTCTGATTCCCCGCCTCTGATTCCCCACCTCTGATTCCCCCCTCTGATTCCCTGCCTCTGATTCCCCGCCTCTGATTCCCCGCCTCTGAATCCCCACGTCTGATTCCCTGCCTCTCTTTCCCTTCCTCTATTTCCGTGGCTCTTTCTCTGCATCTCGTTTCCCACATCTCATTTCCCCCTTCTGATAACCCGCATCAGATTCCCTGCCACAGATTCCCTGCCTCAGATTCCCTTCCTCAGATTCCCTGCATCAGATTCCCTTCATCTGATTCCCTGCCTCTGATTCCGCGCCTCTGATTCCCCGCCTCTGATTCCCCGCCTCTGATTCCTCGCCTCTGATTCCCCGCCTCTGATTCCCTGCCTCTGATAACCTGCCTCTGATTCCCTGCCTCTAATTCCCTGCCTCTGAGTCCCCACTTCTGATTCCCCGCATCCGATTCCGCACCCATGTTTCACCGCCTCTGTTGCTCTGCTTCTGATTTCCCGGCTCAGATTCACCCGCTCTGATTCCGCACCTCTGATTCCACGCCTCTCTTTCTGTGTCTCTGATTCCCCGCCTCTGATTCCACGCCTCTGATTACCCGCCTCTGATACCCTGCCTCTCTTTCCCTGCCTCTATTTCCGTGCCTCTTTCTCTGCCTCTCGTTTCCCACATCTCATTTCCCCCTTCTGATAACCCGCATCAGATTCCCTGCCACAGATTCCCTGCCTCAGATTCCCTGCCTCAGATTCCCTGCATCAGATTCCATCCATCTGATTCCCTGCCTCAGATTCCTCGCCTCTGATTCCCTGCCTCTGATTCCCCGCCTCTGTTTACCCGCATGTTTCCCCGCCTCTGATTCACCACCTCATATTCGCCGCCTCAGATTCCCTGCCTCTGATTCCCTGCCTCTGTTTCCCTGCCTCAGATTCCCTGCATCTGATTGCCCGCCTCTGATTCCCTGCCTCTGATTCCCCGCCTCTGATTCCCCGCCTCTGATTCCCTACCTCTGATTCCCCACTTCTGATTCCCCGCCTCTGATTCCCCGCCTCCGATTCCCCACGTCTGATTCCCTGCCTCTCTTTCCCTTCCTCTATTTCCGTGCCTCTTTCTCTGCATCTCGTTTCCCACATCTCATTTCCCCCTTCTGATAACCCGCATCAGATTCCCTGCCACAGATTCCCTGCCTCAGATTCCCTTCCTCAGATTCCCTGCATCAGATTCCCTTCATCTGATTCCCTGCCTCTGATTCCCCGCCTCTGATTCCCCGCCTCTGATTCCCCGCCTCTGATTCCTCGCCTCTGATTCCCCGCCTCTGATTCCCTGCCTCTGATAACCTGCCTCTGATTCCCTGCCTCTGATTCCCTGCCTCTGAGTCCCCACTTCTGATTCCCCGCATCCGATTCCGCACCCATGTTTCACCGCCTCTGTTGCTCTGCTTCTGATTTCCCGGCTCAGATTCACCCGCTCTGATTCCGCACCTCTGATTCCACGCCTCTCTTTCTGTGTCTCTGATTCCCCGCCTCTGATTCCACGCCTCTGATTACCCGCCTCTGATACCCTGCCTCTCTTTCCCTGCCTCTATTTCCGTGCCTCTTTCTCTGCCTCTCGTTTCCCACATCTCATTTCCCCCTTCTGATAACCCGCATCAGATTCCCTGCCACAGATTCCCTGCCTCAGATTCCCTGCCTCAGATTCCCTGCATCAGATTCCCTTCATCTGATTCCCTGCCTCAGATTCCTCGCCTCTGATTCCCTGCCTCTGATTCCCCGCCTCTGTTTACCCGCATGTTTCCCCGCCTCTGATTCACCACCTCATATTCGCCGCCTCAGATTCCCTGCCTCTGATTCCCCCCTCTGATTCCCCGCCTCTGATTCCCCGCCTCTGATTCCCCACCTCTGATTCCCCGCCTCTGATTCCCTGCCTCTCTTTCCCTGCCTTTATTTCCGTGCCTCTTTCTCTGCATCTAGTTTCCCACATCTCATTTCCCCCTTCTGACAACCCGCATCAGATTCCCTGCCACAGATTCCCTGCTTCAGATTCCCTGCCTCAGATTCCCTGCATCGGATTCCCTTCATCTGATTCCCTGCCTCTGATTCACCGCCTCTGATTCCCCACCTCTGATTCCCTGCCTCAGATTCTCTGCCTCTGATTCCCTGCCTCTGAATCCATGCCTCTGATTTCATGCATCTGATTGCCCGCCTCTGATTCTCCACCTCTGATTCCCCGCCTCTGATTCCCCGCCTCTGATTCCCCGCCTCTGATTCCCCGCCACTGATTCCCTACCTCTGATAACCTGCCTCTGATTCCCTGCCTCTGATTCCCTGGCTCTGAGTCCCCACGTCTGATTCCCCGCGTCCGATTCCGCACCCATGTTTCACCGCCTCTGTTGCTCTGCTTCTGATTTCCCGGCTCAGATTCACTGGCTCTGATTCCGCACTTCTGATTCCACGCTTCTCTTTCTGTGTCTCTGATTCCCCGCCTCTGATTCCACGCCTCTGATTACCAGCCTCTGATACCCCACCTCTGATTCCCTGCCTCAGATTCTCTGCCTCTGATTCCCTGCCTCTGAATCCATGCCTCTGATTTCATGCATCTGATTGCCCGCCTCTGATTCTCCACCTCTGATTCCCCACCTCTGATTCCCCGCCTCTGATTCCCCGCCTCTGATTCCCCGCCACTGATTCCCTACCTCTGATAACCTGCCTCTGATTCCCTGCCTCTGATTCCCTGGCTCTGAGTCCCCACGTCTGATTCCCCGCGTCCGATTCCGCACCCATGTTTCACCGCCTCTGTTGCTCTGCTTCTGATTTCCCGGCTCAGATTCACTGGTTCTGATTCCGCACTTCTGATTCCACGCTTCTCTTTCTGTGTCTCTGATTCCCCGCCTCTGATTCCACGCCTCTGATTACCAGCCTCTGATACCCTGCCTCTCTTTCGCTGCCTCTATTTCCGTGCCTCTTTCTCTGCATCTCGTTTCCCACATCTCATTTCCCCCTTCTGATAACCCGCATCAGATTCCCTGCCACAGATTCCCTGCCTCAGATTCCCTGCCTCAGATTCCCTGCATCAGATTCCCTTCATCTGATTCCCTGCCTCTGATTCCCCGTGGCTGATTCCCTGCCTCTGATTACCCGCCTCTGTTTACCCGCCTGTTTCCCCGCCTCTGATTCACCACCTCATATTCGCCGCCTCAGGTTCCCTGCCTCTGATTCCCTGCCTCTGATTCCCTGCCTCTGATACCCAGCATCTGATTGCCCGCCTCTGATTCCCTGCCTCCGATTCCCCGCCTCTGATTCACCACCTCTGATCCCCGCCTCTGATTCCCCACCTCTGATTCCTCACTTCTGATTCCCTGCCTCTGATTCCCCGTCTCTGATTCCACTCCTCTGATTCCCCGCCTCTGATTCCGCGCCTCTGACTCCCCGTCTCTGATACCCCGCCTCTGATTCCCCGCCTCTGATTCCCTGCATCTGATTCCCCGCCTCAGATTCCCCGCCTCTGATTCCCCGCCTCTGATTCCCCGCCTCTGATTCCCCGCATCTGATTCTCCGCCTCTGATTCCCCGCCTCTGATTCCCCGCCACTGATTCCCCGCCTCTGATTCCGCGCCTCTGATTCCCCGCCTATGTTTACCCGCCTCTGTTTACCCACCTGTTTCCCCGCCACTGATTCCCCACCTCAGATTTCCTGCCTCAGATTCCCTGCCTCTGATTCCCTGCCTCTGATTCCCTGCCTCTGATTCCCTGCATCTGAATGTCCGCCTCTGATTCTCCGCCTCTGATTCCCCGCCTCTGATTCCCCACCTCTGATTCCCCGCTTCTGTTTCCCCGCCTCTGATTCCCCGCCTCTGATTCCCTGCCTCTGACTCCCCGCCTCTGATTCCCCACCTCTGATTCACTGCCTCCATTTCCGCTCAACTTTCCTGGCCTACGTTTCCCCACATATCTTTCCCCGCCTCTGAATTTCCTCCTCTGATTCCACGCCTCTGATTCCCCGCCTCTGATTCCCGCCTCTGATTCCCCGCCTCTGATTCCCCTCCTCTGATACCCCGCTTCTGATTCCCCACCCCTGATTCCCCGCATCTGATTCCCCGCATCTGATTCCCCGCCTCTGATTCCCCGCCTCTGATTCCCCGCCTCTGATTCCCCGCCTCTGATTCCCCGCCTCTTATTCCCCGCCTATGTTTACCCGCCTCTGTTTACCCGCCTGTTTCCCCGCCTCAGATTCCCTGCCTCAGATTCCCTGCCTCAGATTCCCTTCATCTGATTCCCTGCCTCTGATTCCCCGCCTCTGATTCCCCACCTCTGAGTCCCTGCCTCAGATTCCCTGCCTCTGATCCTCTGCCTCTGATTCCCTGCCCCTGATTCCCTGCATCTGATTGCCCGCCTCTGATTCTCCGCCTCTGATTCCCCGCCTCTGATTCCCCGCCTCTGATTCCCCGCCTCTGATTCCCCGCCTCTGATTCCTCGCCTCTGATTCCCCGCCTCTGATTCCCTGCCTCTGATAACCTGCCTCTGATTCCCTGCCTCTGATTCCCTGCCTCTGAGTCCCCACTTCTGATTCCCCGCATCCGATTCTGCACCCATGTTTCACCGCCTCTGTTGCTCTGCTTCTGATTTCCCTGGCTCAGATTCACCCGCTCTGATTCCGCACCTCTGATTCCACGCCTCTCTTTCTGTGTCACTGATTCCCCGCCTCTGATTCCACGCCTCTGATTACCCGCCTCTGATACCCTGCTTCTCATTCCCTGCCTCTATTTCCGTGCCTCTTTCTCTGCATCTCGTTTCCCACATCTCATTTCCCCCTTCTGATAACCCGCATCAGATTCCCTGCCACAGATTCCCTGCCTCAGATTTCCTGCCTCAGATTCCCTGCATCAGATTCCCTTCATCTGATTCCCTGCCTCAGATTCCTCGCCTCTGATTCCCTGCCTCTGATTCCCCGCCTCTGTTTACCCGCATGTTTCCCCGCCTCTGATTCACCACCTCATATTCGCCGCCTCAGATTCCCTGCCTCTGATTCCCTGCCTCTGTTTCCCTGCCTCAGATTCCCTGCATCTGATTGCCCGCCTCTGATTCCCTGCCTCTGATTCCCCGCTCTGATTCCCCGACTCTGATTCCCTACCTCTGATTCCCCACTTCTGATTCCCCGCCTCTGATTCCCCGCCTCTGATTCCACGCCTCTGATACCCCGCCTCTGATTCCCCGCATCTGATTCCCTGCATCTGATTCCCCGCCTTAGATTCCCCGCCTCTGATTTCCCGGCTCTGATTCCCCGCCTCTGATTCCCCGACTCTGATTCCCCGCCTCTGATACCCCACCTATGTTTACCCGCCTCTGTTTACCCGCCTGTTTTCCCGCCTCTGATTCCCCACCACAGATTCACTGCCTCAGATTCCCTGCCTCTGATTCCCTGCCTCTGATTCCCTGCCTCTGATTCCCTGCATCTCATTGCCCGCCTCTGATTCCCCGCCTCTGATTCCCCGCCTCTGATTCCCCACCTCTGATTCCCCACTTCTGATTCCCCGCCTCTGATTCCCCGCCTCTGATTCCCCGCCTCTGATTCACCGCCTCTGATTCCCCGCCTCTGATTCCCCGCCTCTGATTCCCCACTTCTGAATGCCCGCCTCTGATTCCCTGCCTCTGATTCCCCACTTCTGATTCCCTGCCTCTGATTCCCCGTCTCTGATTCCACGCCTCTGATTCCCCGCTTCTGATTCCGCGCCTCTGACTCCCCGTCTCTGATACCCCGCCTCTGATTCCCCGCCTCTGATTCCCTGCATCTGATTCCCCGCCTCAGATTCCCCGCCTCTGATTCCCCGACTCTGATTCCCCGCCTCTGATTCCCCACCTCTGATTCCCCGCCTCTGATTCCCCGCCTCTGATTCCCCGCATCTGATTCCCCGCCTCTGATTCCCCGCCTCTGATTCCCCGCCTCTGATTCCCCGCCTCTGATTCCGCGCCTCTGATTCCCCGCCTATGTTTACCCACCTCTGTTTACCCACCTGTTTCCCCGCCACTGATTCCCCACCTCAGATTCCCTGCCTCAGATTCCCTGCCTCTGATTCCCTGCCTCTGATTCCCTGCCTCTGATTCCCTGCATCTGAATGTCCGCCTCTGATTCTCCGCCTCTGATTCCCCGCCACTGATTCCCCACCTCTGATTCCCCGCTTCTGTTTCCCCGCCTCTGATTCTCCGCCTCTGATTCCCTGCCTCTGACTCCCCGCCTCTGATTCCCCACCTCTGATTCACTGCCTCCATTTCCGCTCAACTTTCCTGGACTACGTTTCCCCACATATCTATTCCCCGCCTCTGAATTTCCGCCTCTGATTCCACGCCTCTGATTCCCCGCCTCTGATTCCAGCCTCTGATTCCCCGCCTCTGATTCCCCTCCTCTGATACCCCGCTTCTGATTCCCCGCCACTGATTCCCCGCATCTGATTCCCCGCATCTGATTCCCCGTCTCTGATTCCCCGCCTCTTATTCCCCGCCTATGTTTACCCGCCTCTGTTTACCCGCCTGTTTCCCCGCCTCAGATTCCCTGCCTCAGATTCCCTGCATCAGATTCCCTTCATCTGATTCCCTGCCTCTGATTCCCTGCCTCTGATTCCCCGCCTCTGATTCCCCGCCTCTGATTCCCCACCTCTGATTCCCCCCTCTGATTCCCTGCCTCTGATTCCCCGCCTCTGATTCCCCGCCTCTGAATCCCCACGTCTGATTCCCTGCCTCTCTTTCCCTTCCTCTATTTCCGTGGCTCTTTCTCTGCATCTCGTTTCCCACATCTCATTTCCCCCTTCTGATAACCCGCATCAGATTCCCTGCCACAGATTCCCTGCCTCAGATTCCCTTCCTCAGATTCCCTGCATCAGATTCCCTTCATCTGATTCCCTGCCTCTGATTCCCCGCCTCTGATTCCCCGCCTCTGATTCCCCGCCTCTGATTCCTCGCCTCTGATTCCCCGCCTCTGATTCCCTGCCTCTGATAACCTGCCTCTGATTCCCTGCCTCTGATTCCCTGCCTCTGAGTCCCCACTTCTGATTCCCCGCATCCGATTCCGCACCCATGTTTCACCGCCTCTGTTGCTCTGCTTCTGATTTCCCGGCTCAGATTCACCCGCTCTGATTCCGCACCTCTGATTCCACGCCTCTCTTTCTGTGTCTCTGATTCCCCGCCTCTGATTCCACGCCTCTGATTACCCGCCTCTGATACCCTGCCTCTCTTTCCCTGCCTCTATTTCCGTGCCTCTTTCTCTGCCTCTCGTTTCCCACATCTCATTTCCCCCTTCTGATAACCCGCATCAGATTCCCTGCCACAGATTCCCTGCCTCAGATTCCCTGCCTCAGATTCCCTGCATCAGATTCCATCCATCTGATTCCCTGCCTCAGATTCCTCGCCTCTGATTCCCTGCCTCTGATTCCCCGCCTCTGTTTACCCGCATGTTTCCCCGCCTCTGATTCACCACCTCATATTCGCCGCCTCAGATTCCCTGCCTCTGATTCCCTGCCTCTGTTTCCCTGCCTCAGATTCCCTGCATCTGATTGCCCGCCTCTGATTCCCTGCCTCTGATTCCCCGCCTCTGATTCCCCGCCTCTGATTCCCTACCTCTGATTCCCCACTTCTGATTCCCCGCCTCTGATTCCCCGCCTCCGATTCCCCGCCTCTGATTCCCTGCCTCTGATACCCCGCCTCTGATTCCCCGCATCTGATTCCCTGCATCTGATTCCCCGCCTCAGATTCCCCGCCTCTGATTTCCCGGCTCTGATTCCCCGCCTCTGATTCCCCGACTCTGATTCCCCGCCTCTGATACCCCACCTATGTTTACCCGCCTCTGTTTACCCGCCTGTTTTCCCGCCTCCGATTCCCCACCACAGATTCCCTGCCTCTGATTCCCCGCCTCTGATTCCCCGCCTCTGATTCCCCACTTCTGAATGCCCGCCTCTGATTCCCTGCCTCTGATTCCCCGCCTCTGATTCCCCACATCTGATTCCCCACTTCTGATTCCCCGCCTCTGATTCCCCTCCTCTGATACCCCGCCTCTGATTCCCCACATCTGATTCCCCGCCTCTGATTCCCCGCCTCTGATTCCCCGCCTCTGATTCCCCGCCTCTGATTCCCCGCCTCTGATTCCCCACCTGTTTACCCACCTCTGTTTACCCGCCTGTTTCCCCGCCTCTGATTCCCCACCTCAGATTCCCTACCTCAGATTCCCTGCCTCTGATTCCCTGCCTCTGATTCCCTGCCTCTGATTCCCTGCATCTGATTGCCCGCCTCTGATTCTCTGCCTCTGATTCCCTGCCTCTGATTCCCCACTTATGATTCCCCGTTTCTGATTCCCCACCTCTGATTCCCCGCCTCTGATTCCCCGCCTCTGATTCCCCGCCTCTGATTGCCCACCTCTGATTCACTGCCTCCCTTTCCGCTCAACTTTCCTCGCCTACGTTTCCCCATATATCTTTCCCCGCCTCTGATACCCCGCCTCTGATTCCCCGCCTCTGATTCCCCGCCTCTGAAAACCCGCATCTGATACCCCGCCTCTGAATCCCCGCCTCTGATACCGTGCCTCTGATAACTTTTTACTGATTCCCTGCCTCAGATTCCCTGCCTCCGATTCCCTGCCTCAGATTCCCTGCCTCAGATTCCCTGCATCAGATTCCCTTCATCTGATTCCCTGCCTCTGTTTCCCCGCCTCTGATTCCCTGCCTCTGATTCCCCGCCTCTGAATCCCCGCCTCTGATACCCAGCCTCTGATAACTTTTTACTGATTCCCCGCCTCTGATTCCCCGCCTCTGATTCCCCGCCTCTGATTCCCCGCCTCTTATTCCCCGCTTATGTTTACCCGCCTCTGTTTACCCGCCTGTTTCCCCGCCTCAGATTCCCTTCATCTGATTCCCTGCCTCTGATTCCCTGCCTCTGATTCCCCGACTCTGATTCCCTGCCTCTGATTCCCTGCCTCTGATTCCCCGACTCTGATTCCCCGCCTCTGATTCCCCACCTGTGATTCCCCCCTCTGATTCCCCGCCTCTGATTCCCCGCGTCTGATTCCCTGCCTCTCTTTCCCTTCCTCTATTTCCGTGCCTCTTTCTCTTCATCTCGTTTCCCACATCTCATTTCCCCCTTCTGATAACCCGCATCAGATTCCCTGCCACAGATTCCCTGCCTCAGATTCCCTTCCTCAGATTCCCTGCATCAGATTCCCTTCATCTGATTCCCTGCCTCTGATTCCCCGCCTCTGATTCCCCACCTCTGAGTCCCTGCCTCAGATTCCCTGCCTCTGATTCTCTGCCTCTGATTCCCTGCCCCTGATTCCCTGCATCTGATTGCCCGCCTCTGATTCTCCTCCTCTGATTCCCCGCCTCTGATTCCCCGCCTCTGATTCCCCGCCTCTGATTCCTCGCCTCTGATTCCCCGCCTCTGATTCCCTGCCTCTGATAACCTGCCTCTGATTCCCTGCCTCTGATTCCCTGCCTCTGAGTCCCCACTTCTGATTCCCCGCATCCGATTCCGCACCCATGTTTCACTGCCTCTGTTGCTCTGCTTCTGATTTCCCGGCTCAGATTCACCCGCTCTGATTCCGCACCTCTGATTCCACGCCTCTCTTTCTGTGTCTCTGATTCCCCGCCTCTGATTCCACGCCTCTGATTACCCGCCTCTGATACCCTGCCTCTCTTTCCCTGCCTATATTTCCGTGTCTCTTTCTCTGCATCTCGTTTCCCACATCTCATTTCCCCCTTCTGATAACCCGCATCAGATTCCCTGCCACAGATTCCCTGCCTCAGATTCCCTGCATCAGATTCCCTGCATCAGATTCCCGTCATCTGATTCCCTGCCTCTGATTCCTCGCCTCTGATTCCCTGCCTCTGATTCCCCACCTCTGTTTACCCGCCTGTTTCCCCGCCTCTGATTCACCACCTCATATTCGCCGCCTCAGATTCCCTGCCTCTGATTCCCTGCCTCTGTTTCCCTGCCTCTGTTTCCCTGCCTCAGATTCCCTGCATCTGATTGCCCGCCTCTGAATCCCTGCCTCTGATACCCCGCCTCTGATTCCCTACCTCTGATTCCCCACTTCTGATTCCCCGCCTCTGATTCCCTGCCTCAGATTCCCTGCATCAGATTCCCTTCATCTGATTCCCTGCCTCTGATTCCCTGCCTCTGATTCCCCGCCTCTGATTCCCCGCCTCTGATTCCCCACCTCTGATTCCCCCCTCTGATTCCCCGCCTCTGATTCCCCGCCTCTGATTCCCCGCCTCTGATTCCCCGCGTCTGATTCCCTGCCTCTCTTTCCCTTCTTCTATTTCCGTGCCTCTTTCTCTGCATCTCGTTTCCCACATCTCATTTCCCCCTTCTGATAACCCGCATCAGATTCCCTGCCACAGATTCCCTGCCTCTGTTTCCCTGCCTCAGATTTCCTGCCTCTGATTCCCTGCCTCTGATTCCCTTCATCTGATTGCCCGCCTCTGATTCTCTGCCTCTGATTCCCTGCCTCTGATTCCCCACCTATGATTCCCCGCTTCTGATTCCCCACCTCTGATTCCCCGCCTCTGATTCCCCGCCTCTCATTCCCCGCCTCTGATTCCCCACCTCTGATTCACTGCCTCCCTTTCCGCTCAACTTTCCTGGCCTACGTTTCCCCATATATCTTTCTCCGCCTCTGATACCCCGCCTCTGATTCCCCGCCTCTGATTCCCCGCCTCTGAAGACCCGCATCTGATACCCGGCCTCTGAATCCCCGCCTCTGATACTGTGCCTCTGATAACTTTTTACTGATTCCCTGCCTCAGATTCCCTGCCTCCGATTCCCTGCCTCAGATTCCCTGCCTCAGATTCCCTGCATCAGATTCCCTTCATCTGATTCCCTGCCTCTGTTTCCCCGCCTCTGATTCCCTGCCTCTGATTCCCCGCCTCTGAATCCCCGCCTCTGATACCCAGCCTCTGATAACTTTTTACTGATTCCCCGCCTCTGATTCCCCGCCTCTGATTCCCCGCCTCTTATTCCCCGCCTATGTTTACCCGCCTCTGTTTACCCGCCTGTTTCCCCGCCTCAGATTCCCTGCCTCAGATTCCCTGCATCAGATTCCCTTCCTCAGATTCCCTGCATCAGATTCCCTTCATCTGATTCCCTGCCTCTGATTCCCCGCCTCTGATTCCCCACCTCTGAGTCCCTGCCTCAGATTCCCTGCCTCTGATTCTCTGCCTCTGATTCCCTGCCCCTGATTCCCTGCATCTGATTGCCCGACTCTGATTCTCCGCCTCTGATTCCCCGCCTCTGATTCCCCGCCTCTGATTCCCCGCCTCTGATTCCTCGCCTCTGATTCCCCGCCTCTGATTCCCTGCCTCTGATAACCTGCCTCTGATTCCCTGCCTCTGATTCCCTGCCTCTGAGTCCCCACTTCTGATTCCCCGCATCCGATTCCGCACCCATGTTTCACCGCCTCTGTTGCTCTGCTTCTGATTTCCCGGCTCAGATTCACCCGCTCTGATTCCGCACCTCAGATTCCACGCCTCTCTTTCTGTGTCTCTGATTCCCCGCCTCTGATTCCACGCCTCTGATTACCCGCCTCTGATACCCTGCCTCTCTTTCCCTGCCTCTATTTCCGTGCCTCTTTCTCTGCATCTCGTTTCCCACATCTCATTTCCCCCTTCTGATAACCCGCATCAGATTCCCTGCCACAGATTCCCTGCCTCAGATTCCCTGCATCAGATTCCCTGCATCAGATTCCCTTCATCTGATTCCCTGCCTCTGATTCCTCGCCTCTGATTCCCTGCCTCTGATTCCCCACCTCTGTTTACCCGCCTGTTTCCCCGCCTCTGATTCACCACCTCATATTTGCCGCCTCAGATTCCCTGCCTCTGATTCCCTGCCTCTGTTTCCCTGCCTCAGATTCCCTGCATCTGATTGCCCGCCTCTGATATCCTGCCTCTGATTCCCCGCCTCTGATTCCCCGCCTCTGGTTCCCTACCTCTGATTCCCCACTTCTGATTCCACGCCTCTGATTACCCGCCTCTGATACCCTGCCTCTCTTTCCCTGCCTCTATTTCCGTGCCTCTTTCTCTGCATCTCGTTTCCCACATCTCATTTCCCCCTTCTGATAACCCGCATCAGATTCCCTGCCACAGATTCCCTGCCTCAGATTCCCTGCATCAGATTCCCTGCATCAGATTCCCTTAATCTGATTCCCTGCCTCTGATTCCTCGCCTCTGATTCCCTGCCTCTGATTCCCCGCCTCTGTTTACCCGCCTCTGATTCCCTACCTCTGATTCCCCACTTCTGATTCCCCGCCTCTGATTCCCCGCCTCTGATTCCACGCCTCTGATTCCCCGCCTCCGATTCCCCGCCTCTGATTCCCCGCTTCTGATACCCCGCCTCTGATTCCCCGCATCTGATTGCCTGCATCTGATTCCCCGCCTCAGATTCCCCGCCTCTGATTTCCCGGCTCTGATTCTCCGCCTCTGATTCCCCGACTCTGATTCCCCGCCTCTGATACCCCACCTATGTTTACCCGCCTCTGTTTACCCGCCTGTTTTCCCGCCTCTGATTCCCCACCACAGATTCCCTGCCTCAGATTCCTTGCCTCTGATTCCCTGCCTCTGATTCCCTGCCTCTGATTCCCTGCATCTGATTGCCCACCTCTGATTCCCCGCCTCTGATTCCCCGCCTCTGATTCCCCACCTCTGATTCCCCACTTCTGATTCCCCGCCTCTGATTCCCCGCCTCTGATTCCCCACCTCTGATTCACCGCCTCTGATTCCCCGCCTCTGATTACCCGCCTCTGATTCCCCGCCTCTTATTCCCCGCCTATGTTTACCCGCCTCTGTTTACCCGCCTGTTTCCCCGCCTCAGATTCCCTGCCTCAGATTCCCTGCATCAGATTCCCTTCATCTGATTCCCTGCCTCTGATTCCCTGCCTCTGATTCCCCGCCTCTGATTCCCCGCCTCTGATTCCCCACCTCTGATTCCCCCCTCTGATTCCCTGCCTCTGATTCCCCGCCTCTGATTCCCCGCCTCTGATTCCCCACGTCTGATTCCCTGCCTCTCTTTCCCTTCCTCTATTTCCGTGCCTCTTTCTCTGCATCTCGTTTCCCACATCTCATTTCCCCCTTCTGATAACCCGCATCAGATTCCCTGCCACAGATTCCCTGCCTCAGATTCCCTTCCTCAGATTCCCTGCATCAGATTCCCTTCATCTGATTCCCTGCCTCTGATTCCCCGCCTCTGATTCCCCGCCTCTGATTCCCCGCCTCTGATTCCTCGCCTCTGATTCCCCGCCTCTGATTCCCTGCCTCTGATAAACTGCCTCTGATTCCCTGCCTCTGATTCCCTGCCTCTGAGTCCCCACTTCTGATTCCCCGCATCCGATTCCGCACCCATGTTTCACCGCCTCTGTTGCTCTGCTTCTGATTTCCCGGCTCAGATTCACCCGCTCTGATTCCGCACCTCTGATTCCACGCCTCTCTTTCTGTGTCTCTGATTCCCCGCCTCTGATTCCACGCCTCTGATTACCCGCCTCTGATACCCTGCCTCTCTTTCCCTGCCTCTATTTCCGTGCCTCTTTCTCTGCCTCTCGTTTCCCACATCTCATTTCCCCCTTCTGATAACCCGCATCAGATTCCCTGCCACAGATTCCCTGCCTCAGATTCCCTGCCTCAGATTCCCTGCATCAGATTCCCTTCATCTGATTCCCTGCCTCAGATTCCTCGCCTCTGATTCCCTGCCTCTGATTCCCCGCCTCTGTTTACCCGCATGTTTCCCCGCCTCTGATTCACCACCTCATATTCGCCGTCTCAGATTCCCTGCCTCTGATTCCCTGCCTCTGTTTCCCTGCCTCAGATTCCCTGCATCTGATTGCCCGCCTCTGATTCCCTGCCTCTGATTCCCCGCCTCTGATTCCCCGCCTCTGATTCCCTACCTCTGATTCCCCACTTCTGATTCCCCGCCTCTGATTCCCCGCCTCCGATTCCCCGCCTCTGATTCCCTGCCTCTGATACCCCGCCTCTGATTCCCCGCATCTGATTCCCTGCATCTGATTCCCCGCCTCAGATTCCCCGCCTCTGATTTCCCGGCTCTGATTCCCCGCCTCTGATTCCCCACCTATGTTTACCCGCCTCTGTTTACCCGCCTGTTTTCCCGCCTCCGATTCCCCACCACAGATTCCCTGCCTCTGATTCCCCGCCTCTGATTCCCCGCCTCTGATTCCCCACTTCTGAATGCCCGCCTCTGATTCCCTGCCTCTGATTCCCCGCCTCTGATTCCCCACATCTGATTCCCCACTTCTGATTCCCCGCCTCTGATTCCCCGCCTCTGATTCCACGCCTCTGATACCCCGCCTCTGATTCCCCGCCTCTGATTCCCCGCATCTGATTCCCCTCCTCTGATACCCCGCCTCTGATTCCCCACATCTGATTCCCCGCCTCTGATTCCCCGCCTCAGATTCCCCGTCTCTGATTCCCCGCCTCTGATTCCCCGCCTCTGATTCCCCACCTGTTTACCCACCTCTGTTTACCCGCCTGTTTCCCCGCCACTGATTCCCCACCTCAGATTCCCTACCTCAGATTCCCTGCCTCTGATTCCCTGCCTCTGATTCCCTGCCTCTGATTCCCTGCATCTGATTGCCCGCCTCTGATTCTCTGCCTCTGATTCCCTGCCTCTGATTCCCCACTTATGATTCCCCGTTTCTGATTCCCCACCTCTGATTCCCCGCCTCTGATTCCCCGCCTCTGATTGCCCACCTCTGATTCACTGCCTCCCTTTCCGCTCAACTTTCCTGGCCTACGTTTCCCCATATATCTTTCCCCGCCTCTGATACCCCGCCTCTGATTCCCCGCCTCTGATTCCCCGCCTCTGAAAACCCGCATCTGATACCCCGCCTCTGAATCCCCGCCTCTGATACCGTGCCTCTGATAACTTTTTACTGATTCCCTGCCTCAGATTCCCTGCCTCCGATTCCCTGCCTCAGATTCCCTGCCTCAGATTCCCTGCATCAGATTCCCTTCATCTGATTCCCTGCCTCTGTTTCCCCGCCTCTGATTCCCTGCCTCTGATTCCCCGCCTCTGAATCCCCGCCTCTGATACCCAGCCTCTGATAACTTTTTACTGATTCCCCGCCTCTGATTCCCCGCCTCTGATTCCCCGCCTCTGATTCCCCGCCTCTTATTCCCCGCTTATGTTTACCCACCTCTGTTTACCCGCCTGTTTCCCCGCCTCAGATTCCCTTCATCTGATTCCCTGCCTCTGATTCCCTGCCTCTGATTCCCCGACTCTGATTCCCTGCCTCTGATTCCCTGCCTCTGATTTCCCGACTCTGATTCCCCGCCTCTGATTCCCCACCTCTGATTCCCCCCTCTGATTCCCCGCCTCTGATTCCCCGCGTCTGATTCCCTGCCTCTCTTTCCCTTCCTCTATTTCCGTGCCTCTTTCTCTTCATCTCGTTTCCCACATCTCATTTCCCCCTTCTGATAACCCGCATCAGATTCCCTGCCACAGATTCCCTGCCTCAGATTCCCTTCCTCAGATTCCCTGCATCAGATTCCCTTCATCTGATTCCCTGCCTCTGATTCCCCGCCTCTGATTCCCCACCTCTGAGTCCCTGCCTCAGATTCCCTGCCTCTGATTCTCTGCCTCTGATTCCGTGCCCCTGATTCCCTGCATCTGATTGCCCGCCTCTGATTCTCCTCCTCTGATTCCCCGCCTCTGATTCCCCGCCTCTGATTCCCCGCCTCTGATTCCTCGCCTCTGATTCCCCGCCTCTGATTCCCTGCCTCTGATAACCTGCCTCTGATTCCCTGCCTCTGATTCCCTGCCTCTGAGTCCCCACTTCTGATTCCCCGCATCCGATTCCGCACCCATGTTTCACTGCCTCTGTTGCTCTGCTTCTGATTTCCCGGCTCAGATTCACCCGCTCTGATTCCGCACCTCTGATTCCACGCCTCTCTTTCTGTGTCTCTGATTCCCCGCCTCTGATTCCACGCCTCCGATTACCCGCCTCTGATACCCTGCCTCTCTTTCCCTGCCTATATTTCCGTGTCTCTTTCTCTGCATCTCGTTTCCCACATCTCATTTCCCCCTTCTGATAACCCGCATCAGATTCCCTGCCACAGATTCCCTGCCTCAGATTCCCTGCATCAGATTCCCTGCATCAGATTCCCTTCATCTGAATCCCTGCCTCTGATTCCTCGCCTCTGATTCCCTGCCTCTGATTCCCCACCTCTGTTTACCCGCCTGTTTCCCCGCCTCTGATTCACCACCTCATATTCGCCGCCTCAGATTCCCTGCCTCTGATTCCCTGCCTCTGTTTCCCTGCCTCTGTTTCCCTGCCTCAGATTCCCTGCATCTGATTGCCCGCCTCTGAATCCCTGCCTCTGATACCCCGCCTCTGATTCCCTACCTCTGATTCCCCACTTCTGATTCCCCGCCTCTGATTCCCTGCCTCAGATTCCCTGCATCAGATTCCCTTCATCTGATTCCCTGCCTCTGATTCCCTGCCTCTGATTCCCCGCCTCTGATTCCCCGCCTCTGATTCCCCACCTCTGATTCCCCCCTCTGATTCCCCGCCTCTGATTCCCCGCCTCTGATTCCCCGCCTCTGATTCCCCGCGTCTGATTCCCTGCCTCTCTTTCCCTTCTTCTATTTCCGTGCCTCTTTCTCTGCATCTCGTTTCCCACATCTCATTTCCCCCTTCTGATAACCCGCATCAGATTCCCTGCCACAGATTCCCTGCCTCTGTTTCCCTGCCTCAGATTCCCTGCCTCTGATTCCCTGCCTCTGATTCCCTTCATCTGATTGCCCGCCTCTGATTCTCTGCCTCTGATTCCCTGCCTCTGATTCCCCACCTATGATTCCCCGCTTCTGATTCCCCACCTCTGATTCCCCGCCTCTGATTCCCCGCCTCTCATTCCCCGCCTCTGATTCCCCACCTCTGATTCACTGCCTCCCTTTCCGCTCAACTTTCCTGGCCTACGTTTCCCCATATATCTTTCTCCGCCTCTGATACCCCGCCTCTGATTCCCCGCCTCTGATTCCCCGCCTCTGAAGACCCGCATCTGATACCCGGCCTCTGAATCCCCGCCTCTGATACCGTGCCTCTGATAACTTTTTACTGATTCCCTGCCTCAGATTCCCTGCCTCCGATTCCCTGCCTCAGATTCCCTGCCTCAGATTCCCTGCATCAGATTCCCTTCATCTGATTCCCTGCCTCTGTTTCCCCGCCTCTGATTCCCTGCCTCTGATTCCCCGCCTCTGAATCCCCGCCTCTGATACCCAGCCTCTGATAACTTTTTACTGATTCCCCGCCTCTGATTCCCCGCCTCTGATTCCCCGCCTCTTATTCCCCGCCTATGTTTACCCGCCTCTGTTTACCCGCCTGTTTCCCCGCCTCAGATTCCCTGCCTCAGATTCCCTGCATCAGATTCCCTTCCTCAGATTCCCTGCATCAGATTCCCTTCATCTGATTCCCTGCCTCTGATTCCCCGCCTCTGATTCCCCACCTCTGAGTCCCTGCCTCAGATTCCCTGCCTCTGATTCTCTGCCTCTGATTCCCTGCCCCTGATTCCCTGCATCTGATTGCCCGCCTCTGATTCTCCGCCTCTGATTCCCCGCCTCTGATTCCCCGCCTCTGATTCCCTGCCTCTGATAACCTGCCTCTGATTCCCTGCCTCTGATTCCCTGCCTCTGAGTCCCCACTTCTGATTCCCCGCATCCGATTCAGCACCCATGTTTCACCGCCTCTGTTGCTCTGCTTCTGATTTCCCGGCTCAGATTCACCCGCTCTGATTCCCCGCCTCTGATTCCACGCCTCTGATTACCCGCCTCTGATACCCTGCCTCTCTTTCCCTGCCTCTATTTCCGTGCCTCTTTCTCTGCATCTCGTTTCCCACATCTCATTTCCCCCTTCTGATAACCCGCATCAGATTTCCTGCCACAGATTCCCTGCCTCAGATTCCCTGCATCAGATTCCCTGCATCAGATTCCCTTCATCTGATTCCCTGCCTCTGATTCCTCGCCTCTGATTCCCTGCCTCTGATTCCCCACCTCTGTTTACCCGCCTGTTTCCCCGCCTCTGATTCACCACCTCATATTTGCCGCCTCAGATTCCCTGCCTCTGATTCCCTGCCTCTGTTTCCCTGCCTCAGATTCCCTGCATCTGATTGCCCGCCTCTGATATCCTGCCTCTGATTCCCCGCCTCTGATTCCCCGCCTCTGATTCTCTACCTCTGATTCCCCACTTCTGATTCCACGCCTCTGATTACCCGCCTCTGATACCCTGCCTCTCTTTCCCTGCATCTATTTCCGTGCCTCTTTCTCTGCATCTCGTTTCCCACATCTCATTTCCCCCTTCTGATAACCCGCATCAGATTCCCTGCCACAGATTCCCTGCCTCAGATTCCCTGCATCAGATTCCCTGCATCAGATTCCCTTCATCTGATTCACTGCCTCTGATTCCTCGCCTCTGATTCCCTGCCTCTGATTCCCCGCCTCTGTTTACCCGCCTCTGATTCCCTACCTCTGATTCCCCACTTCTGATTCCCCGCCTCTGATTCCCCGCCTCTGATTCCACGCCTCTGATTCCCCGCCTCCGATTCCCCGCCTCTGATTCCCCGCTTCTGATACCCCGCCTCTGATTCCCCGCATCTGATTCCCTGCATCTGATTCCCCGCCTCAGATTCCCCGCCTCTGATTTCCCGGCTCTGATTCTCCGCCTCTGATTCCCCGACTCTGATTCCCCGCCTCTGATACCCCACCTATGTTTACCCGCCTCTGTTTACCCGCCAGTTTTCCCGCCTCTGATTCCCCACCACAGATTCCCTGCCTCAGATTCCTTGCCTCTGATTCCCTGCCTCTGATTCCCTGCCTCTGATTCCCTGCATCTGATTGCCCACCTCTGATTCCCCGCCTCTGATTCCCCGCCTCTGATTCCCCACCTCTGATTCCCCACTTCTGATTCCCCGCCTCTGATTCCCCGCCTCTGATTCCCCACCTCTGATTCACCGCCTCTGATTCCCCGCCTCTGATTCCCCGCCTCTGATTCCCCACTTCTGATTGCCCGCCTCTGATTCCCTGCCTCTGATTCCCCGCCTCTGATTCCCCACATCTTATTCCCCACTTCTGATTCCCCGCCTCTGATTCCCCGCCTCTGATTCCCCGCCTCTGATTCCCCGCATCTGATTCCCCTCCTCTGATACCCCACCTCTGATTCCCCGCCTCTGATTCCCCACATCTGATTCCCCGCCTCTGATTCCCCGCCTCTGATTCCCCGCATCTAATTCCCCGCCTCTGATTCCCCGCCTCTGATTCCCCGCCTCTGATTCCCCACCTATGTTTACCCGCCTCTGTTTACCCGCCTGTTTCCCCGCCTCTGATTCACCACCTCATATTCGCCGCCTCAGATTCCCTGCCTCTGATTCCCTGCCTCTGTTTCCCTGCCTCTGTTTCCCTGCCTCAGATTCCCTGCATCTGATTGCCCGCCTCTGAATCCCTGCCTCTGATACCCCGCCTCTGATTCCCTACCTCTGATTCCCCACTTCTGATTCCCCGCCTCTGATTCCCTGCCTCAGATTCCCTGCATCAGATTCCCTTCATCTGATTCCCTGCCTCTGATTCCCTGCCTCTGATTCCCCGCCTCTGATTCCCCGCCTCTGATTCCCCACCTCTGATTCCCCCCTCTGATTCCCCGCCTCTGATTCCCCGCCTCTGATTCCCCGCCTCTGATTCCCCGCGTCTGATTCCCTGCCTCTCTTTCCCTTCTTCTATTTCCGTGCCTCTTTCTCTGCATCTCGTTTCCCACATCTCATTTCCCCCTTCTGATAACCCGCATCAGATTCCCTGCCACAGATTCCCTGCCTCTGTTTCCCTGCCTCAGATTCCCTGCCTCTGATTCCCTGCCTCTGATTCCCTTCATCTGATTGCCCGCCTCTGATTCTCTGCCTCTGATTCCCTGCCTCTGATTCCCCACCTATGATTCCCCGCTTCTGATTCCCCACCTCTGATTCCCCGCCTCTGATTCCCCGCCTCTCATTCCCCGCCTCTGATTCCCCACCTCTGATTCACTGCCTCCCTTTCCGCTCAACTTTCCTGGCCTACGTTTCCCCATATATCTTTCTCCGCCTCTGATACCCCGCCTCTGATTCCCCGCCTCTGATTCCCCGCCTCTGAAGACCCGCATCTGATACCCGGCCTCTGAATCCCCGCCTCTGATACCGTGCCTCTGATAACTTTTTACTGATTCCCTGCCTCAGATTCCCTGCCTCCGATTCCCTGCCTCAGATTCCCTGCCTCAGATTTCCTGCATCAGATTCCCTTCATCTGATTCCCTGCCTCTGTTTCCCCGCCTCTGATTCCCTGCCTCTGATTCCCCGCCTCTGAATCCCCGCCTCTGATACCCAGCCTCTGATAACTTTTTACTGATTCCCCGCCTCTGATTCCCCGCCTCTGATTCCCCGCCTCTTATTCCCCGCCTATGTTTACCCGCCTCTGTTTACCCGCCTGTTTCCCCGCCTCAGATTCCCTGCCTCAGATTCCCTGCATCAGATTCCCTTCCTCAGATTCCCTGCATCAGATTCCCTTCATCTGATTCCCTGCCTCTGATTCCCCGCCTCTGATTCCCCACCTCTGAGTCCCTGCCTCAGATTCCCTGCCTCTGATTCTCTGCCTCTGATTCCCTGCCCCTGATTCCCTGCATCTGATTGCCCGCCTCTGATTCTCCGCCTCTGATTCCCCGCCTCTGATTCCCCGCCTCTGATTCCCCGCCTCTGATTCCTCGCCTCTGATTCCCCGCCTCTGATTCCCTGCCTCTGATAACCTGCCTCTGATTCCCTGCCTCTGATTCCCTGCCTCTGAGTCCCCACTTCTGATTCCCCGCATCCGATTCAGCACCCATGTTTCACCGCCTCTGTTGCTCTGCTTCTGATTTCCCGGCTCAGATTCACCCGCTCTGATTCCCCGCCTCTGATTCCACGCCTCTGATTACCCGCCTCTGATACCCTGCCTCTCTTTCCCTGCCTCTATTTCCGTGCCTCTTTCTCTGCATCTCGTTTCCCACATCTCATTTCCCCCTTCTGATAACCCGCATCAGATTTCCTGCCACAGATTCCCTGCCTCAGATTCCCTGCATCAGATTCCCTGCATCAGATTCCCTTCATCTGATTCCCTGCCTCTGATTCCTCGCCTCTGATTCCCTGCCTCTGATTCCCCACCTCTGTTTACCCGCCTGTTTCCCCGCCTCTGATTCACCACCTCATATTTGCCGCCTCAGATTCCCTGCCTCTGATTCCCTGCCTCTGTTTCCCTGCCTCAGATTCCCTGCATCTGATTGCCCGCCTCTGATATCCTGCCTCTGATTCCCCGCCTCTGATTCCCCGCCTCTGATTCTCTACCTCTGATTCCCCACTTCTGATTCCACGCCTCTGATTACCCGCCTCTGATACCCTGCCTCTCTTTCCCTGCATCTATTTCCGTGCCTCTTTCTCTGCATCTCGTTTCCCACATCTCATTTCCCCCTTCTGATAACCCGCATCAGATTCCCTGCCACAGATTCCCTGCCTCAGATTCCCTGCATCAGATTCCCTGCATCAGATTCCCTTCATCTGATTCACTGCCTCTGATTCCTCGCCTCTGATTCCCTGCCTCTGATTCCCCGCCTCTGTTTACCCGCCTCTGATTCCCTACCTCTGATTCCCCACTTCTGATTCCCCGCCTCTGATTCCCCGCCTCTGATTCCACGCCTCTGATTCCCCGCCTCCGATTCCCCGCCTCTGATTCCCCGCTTCTGATACCCCGCCTCTGATTCCCCGCATCTGATTCCCTGCATCTGATTCCCCGCCTCAGATTCCCCGCCTCTGATTTCCCGGCTCTGATTCTCCGCCTCTGATTCCCCGACTCTGATTCCCCGCCTCTGATACCCCACCTATGTTTACCCGCCTCTGTTTACCCGCCAGTTTTCCCGCCTCTGATTCCCCACCACAGATTCCCTGCCTCAGATTCCTTGCCTCTGATTCCCTGCCTCTGATTCCCTGCCTCTGATTCCCTGCATCTGATTGCCCACCTCTGATTCCCCGCCTCTGATTCCCCGCCTCTGATTCCCCACCTCTGATTCCCCACTTCTGATTCCCCGCCTCTGATTCCCCGCCTCTGATTCCCCACCTCTGATTCACCGCCTCTGATTCCCCGCCTCTGATTCCCCGCCTCTGATTCCCCACTTCTGATTGCCCGCCTCTGATTCCCTGCCTCTGATTCCCCGCCTCTGATTCCCCACATCTTATTCCCCACTTCTGATTCCCCGCCTCTGATTCCCCGCCTCTGATTCCCCGCCTCTGATTCCCCGCATCTGATTCCCCTCCTCTGATACCCCACCTCTGATTCCCCGCCTCTGATTCCCCACATCTGATTCCCCGCCTCTGATTCCCCGCCTCTGATTCCCCGCATCTAATTCCCCGCCTCTGATTCCCCGCCTCTGATTCCCCGCCTCTGATTCCCCACCTATGTTTACCCGCCTCTGTTTACCCGCCTGTTTCCCCGCCTCTGATTCCCCACCTCAGATTCCCTACCTCAGATTCCCTGCCTCTGATTCCATGCCTCTGATTCCCTGCCTCTGATTCCCTGCATCTGATTGCCCGCCTCTGATTCTCTGCCTCTGATTCCCTGCCTCTGATTCCCCACCTATGATTCCCCGCTTCTGATTCCCCACCTCTGATTCCCCGCCTCTGATTCCCCGCCTCTGATTCCCCGCCTCTGATTCCCCACCTCTGATTCACTGCCTCCCTTTCCGCTCAACTTTCCTGGCCTACGTTTCCCCATATATCTTTCCCCGCCTCTGATACCCCGCCTCTGATTCCCCGCCTCTGATTCCCCGCCTCTGAAGACCCGCATCTGATACCCCGCCTCTGAATCCCGGCCTCTGATACCGTGCCTCTGATAACTTTTTACTGATTCACTGCCTCAGATTCCCTGCCTCCGATTCCCTGCCTCAGATTCCCTGCCTCAGATTCCCTGCATCAGATTCCCTTCATCTGATTCCCTGCCTCTGTTTCCCCGCCTCTGATTCCCTGCCTCTGATTCCCCGCATCTGAATCCCCGCCTCTGATACCCTGCCTCTGATAACTTTTTACTGATTCCCCGCCTCTGATTCCCCGCCTCTGATTCACCGCCTCTGATTCCCCGCCTCTGATTTCCCGCCTCTGATTCCCCACTTCTTATTGCCCGCCTCTGACTCCCTGCCTCTGATTCCCCACCTCTGATTCCCCACATCTGATTCCCCACTTCTGATTCCCCGCCTCTGATTCCCCGCCTCTGATTCCACGCCTCTGATTCCCCGCCTCTGATTCCCCGCCTCTAATTCCCCACCTCTGATTCCCCTCCTCTGATACCCCGCCTCTGATTCCCCGCCTCTGATTCCCCCCTCTGATTCCCCGCCTCTGATTCCCCGCCTCTGATTCCCCGCTTCTGATTTCCCGCATCTGATTCCCTGCCTCTCTTTCCCTTCCTCTATTTCCGTGCCTCTTTCTCTGCATCTCGTTTCCCACATCTCATTTCCCCCTTCTGATAACCCGCATCAGATTCCCTGCCACAGATTCCCTGCCTCAGATTCCCTGCCTCAGATTCCCTGCATCAGATTCCCTTAAACTTATTCCCTGCCTCTGATTCCCCGCCTCTGATTCCCCACCTCTGAGTCCCTGCCTCAGATTCCCTGCCTCTGATTCTCTGCCTCTGATTCCCTGCCGCTGATTCCCTGCATCTGATTTCCCGACTCTGATTCTCCGCCTCTGATTCCCCGCCTTTGATTCCCCGCCTCTGGATCCCTGCCTCTCATTCTCTGCCTCTAATTTCCCACCTCTGATTCCCCATATATGATTCCCCACCTCTGTTTCCCCGCCTCTGATTCCCCGCCTCTGATTCCCCATCTCTGATTTACAACCTCTGAATCCCCATGTCTGATTCACGAACGCTGATTCCCCGCCTCTGATTCCCCTTCTCGGAATTCCGGCCTCTGATTCCCGGCCTCTGATTTCCCATCTCTGATTCCCCACCTCTGATTCCCCGTGTCTGATTCCCTGCCTCTGATTCCCCGCCTCTGATTCCCCGCCTCTGATTCCCTGCCACTAATTCCCCGCCCCTGATTCCCCACCTCTGATTCCCCATATCTTATTCCCCGCCTCTGTTTCCCCGCATCTGATTCCCCGCTTCTGATTCCCCATATCTGATTCCCCAACTCTTATTCCCCATCTCTCATTCCTCGCCTCTGATTCCCCGCCTCTGATTCCCTGCCTCTGATAACCTGCCTCTGATTCCCTGCCTCTGATTCCCTGCCTCTGAGTCGCCACTTCTGATTCCCCGCGTCTGATTCCGCACCCATGTTTCACCGCCTCTGTTGCTCTGTTTCTGATTTCCCGGCTGATATTCACCCGCTCTGATTCGGCACCTCTGATTCCACGCCTCTCTTTCTGTGTCTCTGAATCCCCGCCTCTGATTCCACGCCTCTGATTACCCGCCTCTGATACCCTGCCTCTCTTTCCCTGCCTCTATTTCCGTGCCTCTTTCTCTGCATCTCGTTTCCCACATCTCATTTCCCCCTTCTGATAACCCGCATCAGATTCCCTGCCACAGATTCCCTGCCTCAGATTCCCTGCCTCAGATTCCCTGCATCAGATTCCCTTAAACTTATTCCCTGCCTCTGATTCCCCGCCTCTGATTCCCCACCTCTGAGTCCCTGCCTCAGATTCCCTGCCTCTGATTCTCTGCCTCTGATTCCCTGCCTCTGATTCCCTGCCTCTGATTCCCTGCCTCAGATTCCCTGCATCTGATTGCCCGCCTCTGATTCCCTGCCTCTGATTCCCCGCCTCTGATTCCCCGCCTCTGATTCCCCGCCACTGATTCCCTACCTCTGATTCCCCACTTCTGATTCCCCGCCTCTGATTCCCCGCCTCTGATTCCACGCCTCTGATTCCCCGCCTCTGATTCCCCGCCTCTGATTCCCCGCATCTGATTCCCTGCATCTGATTCCCTGCATCTGATTCCCCGCCTCAGATTCCCCGCCTCAGATTCCCCGCATCTGATTCCCTGCATCTGATTCCCTGCATCTGATTCCCCGCCTCTGATACCCCGCCTCTGAATCCCCGCATCTGATTCCCTGCATCTGATTCCCCGCCTCAGATTCCCCGCCTCAGATTCCCCGCCTCTGATTTCCCGGTTCTGATTCCCTGCCTCTGATTCCACGACTCTGATTCCCCGCTTCTGATACCCCACCTATGTTTACCCGCCTCTGTTTACCCGCCGGTTTTCCCGCCTCTGATTCCCCACCACAGATTCCCTGCCTCAGATTCCCTGCCTCTGATTCCCTGCCTCTGATTCCCTGCCTCTGATTCCCTGCATCTGATTGCCCGCCTCTGATTCCCCGCCTATGATTCCCCGACTCTGATTCCCCACCTCTGATTTCCCGCCTCTGATACCCCACTTCTGATTGCCCGCCTCTGATTCCCTTCCTCTGATTCCCCGCCTCTGATTCCCCACATCTGATTCCCCACTTCTGATTCCCCGGATCTGATTCCCCGCCTCTGATTCCCCACTTCTGATTCCCCGGATCTGATTCCCCGCCTCTGATTCCACGCCTCTGATTCCCCGCCTCTGATTCCCCGAATCTGATTCCCCGCCTCTGATTCCCATCCTCTGATACCCCGCCTCTGATTCCCCGCCTCTGATTCCCCGCATCTGATTCCCCGCCTCTGATTCCCCGCCTCTGATTCCCCGCCTCTGATTCCCCGCCTCTGATTCCACGCCTCTGATTCCCCGCCTCCGATTCCCCACCTCTGATTCCCCGCCTCTGATACCCCGCCTCTGATTCCCCGCATCTGATTCCCCGCTTCTGATACCCCACCTATGTTTACCCGCCTCTGTTTACCCGCCTGTTTTCCCGCCTCTGATACCCCACCACAGATTCCCTGCCTCAGATTCCCTGCCTTTGATTCCCCGCCTCTGATTTCCCGCCTCTGATTCCCCGCCTCTGATTCCCCGTCTCTGATTCCCCACCTCTGATTCACTGCCTAGCTTTCCGCGCAACTTTCCTGACCTACGTTTCCCCACATATCTTTCCCCGCCTCTGATACCCCGCCTCTGATTCCCCGCCTCTGATTCCCCGCCTCTTATTCCCCGCATCTGATACCCCGCCTCTGATTCTCCGCCTCTGATACCCTGCCTCTGATAACTTTTTACTGATTCCCTGCCTCAGATTCCCTGCCTCCGATTCCCTGCCTCAGATTCCCTGCCTCAGATTATCTGCATCAGATTCCCTTCATCTGATTCCCTGCCTCTGATTCCCCGCCTCTGATTCCACGCGTCTGATTCCCCACCTCTGTCTCTATGCCTCTCTTTTGCCTGCACTCTTTCCCCTCCACTCTTTCCGTGCCTCTCTTTCCCTCCCTCAATTTCAACAACTCTGTTTGATCTGTTCTGTGTACCTAATTTTCAACGCACAAGTTCCAACCACTATGTTTCGCCCATCTCTTTCGCTGCCTCTATTTATGCAGCTATGTTTACCCGCTTCTGTTTACCCGCCTGTTTCCCCACATCTCTTTCCCCACCTCTGATTCCATGCCTCTGATTCCCCGCCTTTGATTCCCCGCCTCTGATTCACCGCCTCTGTTTCCCCACCTCTGATTCCCCACATCTGATTCCCCGCCTCTGATTCCCCGCCTCTGATTCCCCGCCTCTGATTCACCGCCTCTGATTCCCCGCCTCTGATTTCCCGCCTCTGATTCCCCACTTCTTATTGCCCGCCTCTGACTCCCTGCCTCTGATTCCCCGCCTCTGATTCCCCACATCTGATTCCCCACTTCTGATTCCCCGCCTCTGATTCCCCGCCTCTGATTCCACGCCTCTGATTCCCCGCCTCTGATTCCCCGCCTCTGATTCCCCGCCTCTGATTCCCCTCCTCTGATACCCCGCCTCTGATTCCCCGCCTCTGATTCCCCGCATCTGATTCCCCGCCTCTCATTCCCCGCCTCTGATTCCCCGCCTCTGATTCCCCGCCTCTGATTCCCCGCCGCTGATTCCCCGCCTCTGATTCCCCACCTCTGATTCCCCCCTCTGATTCCCCGCCTCTGATTCCCCGCCTCTGATTCCCCGCCTCTGATTTCCCGCATCTGATTCCCTGCCTCTCTTTCCCTTCCTCTATTTCCGTGCCTCTTTCTCTGCATCTCGTTTCCCACATCTCATTTCCCCCTTCTGATAACCCGCATCAGATTCCCTGCCACAGATTCCCTGCCTCAGATTCCCTGCCTCAGATTCCCTGCATCAGATTCCCTACAACTGATTCCCTGCCTCTGATTCCCCGCCTCTCATTCCCCGCCTCTGATTCCCCGCATCTGATTCCCCGCCTCTCATTCCCCGCCTCTGATTCCCCGCCTCTGATTCCCCGCCTCTGATTCCCCGCCGCTGATTCCCCGCCTCTGATTCCCCACCTCTGATTCCCCCCTCTGATTCCCCGCCTCTGATTCCCCGCCTCTGATTCCCCGCCTCTGATTTCCCGCATCTGATTCCCTGCCTCTCTTTCCCTTCCTCTATTTCCGTGCCTCTTTCTCTGCATCTCGTTTCCCACATCTCATTTCCCCCTTCTGATAACCCGCATCAGATTCCCTGCCACAGATTCCCTGCCTCAGATTCCCTGCCTCAGATTCCCTGCATCAGATTCCCTACAACTGATTCCCTGCCTCTGATTCCCCGCCTCTCATTCCCCGCCTCTGATTCCCCACCTCTGTCTCTACGCATCTCTTTTGCCTGCACTCTTTCCCCTCCACTCTTTCCGTGCCTCTCTTTCCCTCCCTCAATTTCAACAACTCTGTTTGATCTGTTCTGTGTACCTAATTTTCAACGCACAAGTTCCAACCACTATGTTTCGCCCATCTCTTTCGCTGCCTCTATTTATGCAGCTATGTTTACCCGCTTCTGTTTACCCGCCTGTTTCCCCACATCTCTTTCCCCACCTCTGATTCCATGCCTCTGATTCCCCGCCTTTGATTCCCCGCCTCTGATTCCCCGCCTATGATTCACCGCCTCCCTTTCCGCGCAACTTTCCTGGCCTACGTTTCCCCACATCTCTTTCCCCACCTCTGATTCCACACCTCAGATTCGCTGCCTCTGATTTCCCGCCTCTGATTCCCTGCCTCTGATTCCCCGCCTCTGATTCCCCGCCTCTGATTCCCCCCTCTGATTCCCCGCCTCTGATTCCCCGCCTCTGATCCCCACCTCTGATTCCCCGCCTCTGATTCCCTGCCTCTCTTTCCCTGCCTCTATTTTCGTGCCTCTTTCTCTGCATCTCGTTTCCCACATCTCATTTCCCCCTTCTGATAACCCGCATCAGATTCCCTGCCACAGATTCCCTGCCTCAGATTCCCTGCCTCAGATTCCCTGCATCAGATTCCCTTCATCTGATTCCCTACCTATGATTCCCCGCCTCTGATTCCCCACCTCTGATTCCCTGCCTCAGATTCCCTGCCTCTGATTCCCTGCCTCTGATTCCCTGCCTCTGATTTCCTGCATCTGATTGCCCGCCTGTGATTCTCCGCCTCTGATTCCCCGCCTCTGATTCCCCGCCTCTGATTCCCCGCCTCTGATTCCCCACCTCTGATTCCCCACATCTGATTCCCCGCCTCTGATTCCCCGCCTCTGATTCCCCGCCTCTGATTCACCGCCTCTGATTCCCCGCCTCTGATTTCCCGCCTCTGATTCCCCACTTCTTATTGCCCGCCTCTGACTCCCTGCCTCTGATTCCCCGCCTCTGATTCCCCACATCTGATTCCCCACTTCTGATTCCCCGCCTCTGATTCCCCGCCTCTGATTCCACGCCTCTGATTCCCCGCCTCTGATTCCCCGCCTCTGATTCCCCGCCTCTGATTCCCCTCCTCTGATACCCCGCCTCTGATTCCCCGCCTCTGATTCCCCCCTCTGATTCCCCGCCTCTGATTCCCCGCCTCTGATTCCCCGCTTCTGATTTCCCGCATCTGATTCCCTGCCTCTCTTTCCCTTCCTCTATTTCCGTGCCTCTTTCTCTGCATCTCGTTTCCCACATCTCATTTCCCCCTTCTGATAACCCGCATCAGATTCCCTGCCACAGATTCCCTGCCTCAGATTCCCTGCCTCAGATTCCCTGCATCAGATTCCCTTAAACTGATTCCCTGCCTCTGATTCCCCGCCTCTGATTCCCCACCTCTGAGTCCCTGCCTCAGATTCCCTGCCTCTGATTCTCTGCCTCAGATTCCCTGCCGCTGATTCCCTGCATCTGATTTCCCGACTCTGATTCTCCGCCTCTGATTCCCCGCCTTTGATTCCCCGCCTCTGGATCCCTGCCTCTCATTCTCTGCCTCTAATTTCCCACCTCTGATTCCCCATATATGATTCCCCACCTCTGTTTCCCCGCCTCTGATTCCCCGCCTCTGATTCCCCATCTCTGATTTACAACCTCTGAATCCCCGTGTCTGATTCACGAACGCTGATTCCCCGCCTCTGATTCCCCTTCTCGGAATTCCGGCCTCTGATTCCCCACCTCTGATTCCCGGCCTCTGTTTCCCGGCCTCTGATTCCCGGCCTCTGATTTCCCATCTCTGATTCCCCACCTCTGATTCCCCGTGTCTGATTCCCTGCCTCTGATTCCCCGCCTCTGATTCCCCGCCTCTGATTCCCTGCCACTAATTCCCCGCCCCTGATTCCCCACCTCTGATTCCCCATATCTTATTCCCCGCCTCTGTTTCCCCGCATCTGATTCCCCGCTTCTGATTCCCCATATCTGATTCCCCAACTCTTATTCCCCATCTCTCATTCCTCGCCTCTGATTCCCCGCCTCTGATTCCCTGCCTCTGATAACCTGCCTCTGATTCCCTGCCTCTGATTCCCTGCCTCTGAGTCGCCACTTCTGATTCCCCGCGTCTGATTCCGCACCCATGTTTCACCGCCTCTGTTGCTCTGTTTCTGATTTCCCGGCTCATATTCACCCGCTCTGATTCCGCACCTCTGATTCCACGCCTCTCTTTCTGTGTCTCTGAATCCCCGCCTCTGATTCCACGCCTCTGATTACCCGCCTCTGATACCCTGCCTCTCTTTCCCTGCCTCTATTTCCGTGCCTCTTCCTCTGCATCTCGTTTCCCACATCTCATTTCCCCCTTCTGATAACCCGCATCGGATTCCCTGCCACAGATTCCCTGCCTCAGATTCCCTGCCTCAGATTCCTTGCATCAGATTCCCTTCATCTGATTCCCTGCCTCTGATTCCCCTCCTCTGATTCCCTGCCTCTGATTCCCCGCCTCTGTTTACCCGCCTGTTTCCCCGCCTCTGATTCACCACCTCATATTCGCCGCCTCAGATTCCCTGCCTCTGATTCCCTGCCTCTGATTCCCTGCCTCAGATTCCCTGCATCTGATTGCCCGCCTCTGATTCCCTGCTTCTGATTCCCCGCCTCTGATTCCCCGCCTCTGATTCCCCGCCACTGATTCCCTACCTCTGATTCCCCACTTCTGATTCCCCGCCTCTGATTCCACGCCTCTGATTCCACGCCTCTGATTCCCCGCCTCCGATTCCCCACCTCTGATTCCCCGCCTCTGATACCCCGCCTCTGATTCCCCGCATCTGATTCCCTGCATCTGATTCCCCGCCTCAGATTCCCCGCCTCAGATTCCCCGCCTCTGATTTCCCGGTTCTGGTTCCCCGCCTCTGATTCCACTTCTCTGATTCCCCGCTTCTGATAACCCACCTATGTTTACCCGCCTCTGTTTACCCGCCGGTTTTCCCGCCTCTGATTCCCCACCACAGATTCCCTGCCTCAGATTCCCTGCCTCTGATTCCCTGCCTCTGATTCCCTGCCTCTGATTCCATGCATCTGATTGCCCGCCTCTGATTCCCCGCCTATGATTCCCCGACTCTGATTCCCCACCTCTGATTTCCCGCCTCTGATACCCCACTTCTGATTGCCCGCCTCTGATTCCCTTCCTCTGATTCCCCGCCTCTGATTCCCCACATCTGATTCCCCACTTCTGATTCCCCGGCTCTGATTCCCCGCCTCTGATTCCACGCCTCTGATTCCCCACCTCTGATTCCCCGCCTCTGATTCCCCGCCTCTGATTCCCCTCCTCTGATACCCCGCCTCTGATTCCCCGCCTCTGATTCCCCGCATCTGATTCCCCGCCTCTGATTCCCCGCCTCTGATTCCCCGCCTCTGATTCCCCGCCTCTGATTCCCCGCCTCTGATTCCCCGCCTCTGATTCCCCGCCTATGTTTACCCGCCTCTGTTTTCCCGCCTGTTTCCCTGCCTCTGATTCCCCACCTCAGATTCCCTACCTCAGATTCCTTGCCTCTGATTCCCTGCCTCTGATTCCCTGCCTCTGATTCCCTGCATCTGATTGCCCGCCTCTGATTCTCCGCCTCTGATTCCCCGCCTCTGATTACCCACCTATGATTCCCCGCTTCTGATTCCTCGCCTCTGATTCCCCGCCTCCGATTCCCCGCCTCTGATTCCCCGCCTCTGATTCCCCACCTCTGATTCACTGCCTCCCTTTCCGCTCAACTTTCCTGGCCTACGTTTCCCCATGTATCTTTCCCCGCCTCTGATACCCCGCCTCTGATTCCCCGCCTCTGATACACTGCCTCTGATAACTTTTTACTGATTCCCTGCCTCAGATTCCCTGCCTCTGATTCCCTGCCTCAGATTCCCTGCCTCAGATTCCCTGCACCAGATTCCCTTCATCTGATTCCCTGCCTCTGATTCCCCGCCTCTGATTCCCAGCCTCTGATTCCCCACCTCTGTCTCTACGCCTCTCTTTTGCCTGCACTCTTTCCCCTCCACTCTTTCCGTGCCTCTCTTTCCCTCCCTCAATTTCAACAACTCTGTTTGATCTGTTCTGTGTACCTCATTTTCAACATACAATTTCCAACCACTATGTTTCGCCCATAACTTTCGCCGCCTCTATTTATGCACCTATGTTTACCCGCTTCTGTTTACCCGCCTGTTTCCCCACATCTCTTTCCCCACCTCTGATTCCACGCCTCTGATTCGCCGCGTCTGATTGCCCGCCTCTGATTCCCTGCCTCTGATTCCCTGCCTCTGATTCCCCGCCTCTGATTCCCCGCCTCTGATTCCCCACCTCTGATTCCCCGCCTCTGATTCCCCGCCTCTGATTCACCGCCTCTGATTCCCTGCCTCTTTTTCCCTGCCTCTATTTCCGTGCCTCTTTCTCTGCATCTCGTTTCCCACATCTCACTTCCCCCTTCTGATAACCCGCATCAGATTCTCTGCCACAAATTCCCTGCCTCAGATTCCCTGCCTCAGATTCCCTGCATCAGATTCCCTTCATCTGATTCCCTGCCTCTGATTCCCCGCGTCCGATTCCGCACCCATGTTTCACCGCCTCTGTTGCTCTGCTTCTGATTTCCCGGCTCAGATTTACTGGCTCTGATTCTGCACCTCTGATTCCACGCCTCTCTTTCTGTGTCTCTGATTCCCCGCCTCTGATTCCACGCCTCTGATTACCTGCCTCTGATACCCTGCCTCTCTTTCCCTGCCTCTATTTCCGTGCCTCTTTCTCTGCATCTCGTTTCCCACATCTCATTTCCCCCTTCTGATAACCCGCATCAGATTCCCTGCCACAGATTCCCTGCCTCAGATTCCCTGCCTCAGATTCCCTGCATCAGATTCCCTTCATTTGATTCCCTGCCTCTGATTCACCGCCTATGATTCCCTGCCCCTGATTACCCACCTCTGTTTACCCGCCTGTTTCCCCGCCTCTGATTCACCACCTCATGTTCGCCGCATCAGATTCCCTGCCTCTGATTCCCTGCCTCTGATTCCCTGCCTCTGATTCCCTTCATCTGATTGCCCGCCTCTGATTCACTGCCTCTAATTCCCCACCTCTGATTCCCCGCCTCTGATTCCCCACCTCTGATTCCCCACTTCTGATTCCCCGCCTCTGATTCCCCGCCTCTGATTCCACGCCTCTGATTCCCCGCCTCTGATTCCCCACCTCTGATTCCCCGCCTCTGATACCCCGCCTCTGATTCGCCGCCTCTGATTCCCTGCATCTGATTCCCCGCCTCAGATTCCCCGCCTCTGATTCCCCGCCTCTGATTCCCCGTCTCTGATTCCCTGCCTCTGATAACCTGCCTCTGATTCCCTGCATCTGAGTCCCCACTTCTGATTCCCCGCGTCCGATTCCGCACCCATGTTTCACCGCCTCTGTTGCTCTGCTTCTGATTTCCCGGCTCAGATTCACCGGCTCTAATTCCGCACCTCTGATTCCATGCCTCTCTTTCTGTGTCTCTGATTCCCCGCCTCTGATTCCACGCATCTGATTACCTGCCTCTGATACACTGCCTCTCTTTACCTGCCTCTATTTCCGTGCCTCTTTCTCTGCATCTCGTTTCCCACATCTCATTTCCCCCTTCTGATAACCCGCATCAGATTCCCTGCCACAGATTCCCTGCCTCAGATTCCCTGCATCAGATTCCCTTCATTTGATTCCCTGCCTCTGATTCCCCGCCTCTGATTCCCTGCCTCTGATTACCCGCCTCTGATTCCACGCATCTGATTACCTGCCCCTCTTTTGCCTGCACTCTTTCCCCTCCACTCTTTCCATGCCTCTCTTTCCCTCCCTCAATTTCAACAACTCTGTTTGATCTGTTCTGTGTACCTAATTTTCAACACACAAGTTCCAACCACTATGTTTCGCCCATCTCTTTCGCTGCCTCTATTTATGCAGCTATGTTTACCCGCTTCTGTTTACCCGCCTGTTTCCCCACATCTCTTTCCCCACCTCTGATTCCACGCCTCTGATTCCCCGCCTCTGATTCCCCGCCTCTGATTCCCCGCCTCTGATTCACCGCCTCCCTTTCCGCGCAACTTTCCTGGCCTACGTTTCCCCACATCTCTTTCCCCACCTCTGATTCCATGCCTCAGATTCGCCGCCTCTGATTTCCCGCCTCTGATTCCCTGCCTCTGATTCCCCGCCTATGATTCCCCGCCTCTGATTCCCCCCTCTGATTCCCCGCCTCTGATTCCCCGCCTCTGATACCCCACCTCTGATTCCCCGCCTCTGATTCCCTGTCTCTCTTTCCCTGCCTCTATTTCCGTGCCTCTTTCTCTGCATCTCGTTTCCCACATCTCATTTCCCCCTTCTGACAACCCGCATCAGATTCCCTGCCACAGATTCCCTGCTTCAGATTCCCTGCCTCAGATTCCCTGCATCGGATTCCCTTCATCTTATTCCCTGCCTCTGATTCCCCGCCTCTGATGCCCCACCTCTGATTCCCTGCCTCAGATTCCCTGCCTCTGATTCCCTGCCTCTGAATCCATGCCTCTGATTTCCTGCATCTGATTTCCCGCCTCTGATTCTCCGCCTCTGATTCCCCGCCTCTGATTCCCCGCCTCTGATTCCCCGCCTCTGATTCCCCGCCACTGATTCCCTGCCTCTGATAACCTGCCTCTGATTCCATGCCTCTGATTCCCTGGCTCTGAGTCCCCACGTCTGATTCCCCGCGTCCGATTCCGCACCCATGTTTCACCGCCTCTGTTGCTCTGCTTCTGATTTCCCGGCTCAGATTCACCGGCTCTGATTCCGCACTTCTGATTCCACGCCTCTCTTTCTGTGTCTCTGATTCCCCGCCTCTGATTCCACGCCTCTGATTACCCGCCTCTGATACCCTGCCTCTCTTTCGCTGCCTCTATTTCCGTGCCTCTTTCTCTGCATCTCGTTTCCCACATCTCATTTCCCCCTTCTGATAACCCGCATCAGATTCCCTGCCACAGATTCCCTGCCTCAGATTCCCTGCCTCAGATTCCCTGCATCAGATTCCCTTCATCTGATTCCCTGCCTCTGATTCCCCACGGCTGATTCACTGCCTCTTATTACCCGCCTCTGTTTACCCGCCTGTTTCCCCGCCTCTGATTCACCACCTCATATTCGCCGCCTCAGGTTCCCTGCCTCTGATTCCCTGCCTCTGATTCCCTGCCTCTGATACCCAGCATCTGATTGCCCGCCTCTGATTCCCTGCCTCCGATTCCCCGCCTCTGATTCCCCACCTCTGATTCCCCGCCTTTGATTCCCCACCTCTGATTCCCCACTTCTGATTCCCCGCCTCTGATTCCCCGTCTCTGATTCCACGCCTCTGATTCCCCGCCTCTGATTCCGCGCCTCTGACTCCCCGTCTCTGATACCCCGCCTCTGATTCCCCGCCTCTGATTCCCTGCATCTGATTCCCCGCCTCAGATTCCCCGCCTCTGATTCCCCGACTCTGATTCCCCGCCTCTGATTCCCCAACTCTTATTCCCCGCCTCTGATTCCCCGCCTCTGATTCCCCGCATCTGATTCCCCGCCTCTGATTCCCCGCCTCTGATTCCCCGCCTCTGATTCCCCGCCACTGATTCCGCGCCTCTGATTCCCTGCCACTGATTCCCCGCCCCTGATTCCCCGCTTCTGATTCCCCATATCTGATTCCCCAACTCTTATTCCCCATCTCTGATTCCTCGCCTCTGATTCCCCGCCTCTGATTCCCTGCCTCTGATTCCCTGCCTCTGATTCCCTGCATCTGATTGCCCGCCTCTGATTCCCCGCCTATGATTCCCCGACTCTGATTCCCCACCTCTGATTTCCCGCCTCTGATACCCCACTTCTGATTGCCCGCCTCTGATTCCCTTCCTCTGATTCCCCGCCTCTGATTCCCCACATCTGATTCCCCACTTCTGATTCCCCGGCTCTGATTCCCCGCCTCTGATTCCACGCCTCTGATTCCCCGCCTCTGATTCCCAGCCTCTGATTCCCCGCCTCTGATTCCCCTCCTCTGATACCCCGCCTCTGATTCCCCGCCTCTGATTCCCCGCATCTGATTCCCCGCCTCTGATTCCCCGCCTCTGATTCCCCGCCTCTGATTCCCCGCCTCTGATTCCACGCCTCTGATTCCCCGCCTCCGATTCCCCACCTCTGATTCCCCGCCTCTGATACCCCGCCTCTGATTCCCCGCATCTGATTCCCTGCATCTGATTCCCCGCCTCAGATTCCCCGCCTCAGATTCCCCGCCTCTGATTTCCCGGTTCTGATTCCCCGCCTCTGATTCCCCGACTCTGATTCCCCGCTTCTGATACCCCACCTATGTTTACGCGCCTCTGTTTACCCGCCTGTTTTCCCGCCTCTGATACCCCACGACAGATTCCCTGCCTCAGATTCCCTGCCTTTGATTCCCCGCCTCTGATTTCCCGCCTCTGATTCCCCGCCTCTGATTCCCCGTCTCTGATTCCCCACCTCTGATTCACTGCCTAGCTTTCCGCGCAACTTTCCTGACCTACGTTTCCCCACATATCTTTCCCCGCCTCTGATACCCCGCCTCTGATTCCCCGCCTCTGATTCCCCGCCTCTTATTCCCCGCATCTGATACCCCGCCTCTGATTCTCCGCCTCTGATACCCTGCCTCTGATAACTTTTTACTGATTCCCTGCCTCAGATTCCCTGCCTCCGATTCCCTGCCTCAGATTCCCTGCCTCAGATTATCTGCATCAGATTCCCTTCATCTGATTCCCTGCCTCTGATTCCCCGCCTCTGATTCCACGCGTCTGATTCCCCACCTCTGTCTCTATGCCTCTCTTTTGCCTGCATTCTTTCCCCTCCACTCTTTCCGTGCCTCTCTTTCCCTCCCTCAATTTCAACAACTCTGTTTGATCTGTTCTGTGTACCTAATTTTCAACGCACAAGTTCCAACCACTATGTTTCGCCCATCTCTTTCGCTGCCTCTATTTATGCAGCTATCTTTACCCGCTTCTGTTTACCCGCCTGTTTCCCCACATCTCTTTCCCCACCTCTGATTCCATGCCTCTGATTCCCCGCCTTTGATTCCCCGCCTCTGATTCCCCGCCTCTGTTTCCCCACCTCTGATTCCCCACATCTGATTCCCCGCCTCTGATTCCCCGCCTCTGATTCCCCGCCTCTGATTCACCGCCTCTGATTCCCCGCCTCTGATTTCCCGCCTCTGATTCCCCACTTCTTATTGCCCGCCTCTGACTCCCTGCCTCTGATTCCCCGCCTCTGATTCCCCACATCTGATTCCCCACTTCTGATTCCCCGCCTCTGATTCCCCGCCTCTGATTCCACGCCTCTGATTCCCCGCCTCTGATTCCCCGCCTCTGATTCCCCGCCTCTGATTCCCCTCCTCTGATACCCCGCCTCTGATTCCCCGCCTCTGATTCCCCGCATCTGATTCCCCGCCTCTGATTCCCCGCCTCTGATTCCCCGCCTCTAATTCCCCGCCTCTGATTCCCCGCCGCTGATTCCCCGCCTCTGATTCCCCACCTCTGATTCCCCCCTCTGATTCCCCGCCTCTGATTCCCCGCCTCTGACTCCCCGCCTCTGATTTCCCGCATCTGATTCCCTCCCTCTCTTTCCCTTCCTCTATTTCCGTGCCTCTTTCTCTGCATCTCGTTTCCCACATCTCATTTCCCCCTTCTGATAACCCGCATCAGATTCCCTGCCACAGATTCCCTGCCTCAGATTCCCTGCCTCAGATTCCCTGCATCAGATTCCCTTCAACTGATTCCCTGCCTCTGATTCCCCGCCTCTCATTCCCCGCCTCTGATTCCCCACCTCTGTCTCTACGCATCTCTTTTGCCTGCACTCTTTCCCCTCCACTCTTTCCGTGCCTCTCTTTCCCTCCCTCAATTTCAACAACTCTGTTTGATCTGTTCTGTGTACCTAATTTTCAACGCACAAGTTCCAACCACTATGTTTCGCCCATCTCTTTCGCTGCCTCTATTTATGCAGCTATGTTTACCCGCTTCTGTTTACCCGCCTGTTTCCCCACATCTCTTTCCCCACCTCTGATTCCATGCCTCTGATTCCCCGCCTTTGATTCCCCGCCTCTGATTCCCCGCCTATGATTCACCGCCTCCCTTTCCGCGCAACTTTCCTGGCCTACGTTTCCCCACATCTCTTTCCCCACCTCTGATTCCACACCTCAGATTCGCTGCCTCTGATTTCCCGCCTCTGATTCCCTGCCTCTGATTCCCCGCCTCTGATTCCCCGCCTCTGATTCCCCCCTCTGATTCCCCGCCTCTGATTCCCCGCCTCTGATTCCCCACCTCTGATTCCCCGCCTCTGATTCCCTGCCTCTCTTTCCCTGCCTCTATTTTCGTGCCTCTTTCTCTGCATCTCGTTTCCCACATCTCATTTCCCCCTTCTGATAACCCGCATCAGATTCCCTGCCACAGATTCCCTGCCTCAGATTCCCTGCCTCAGATTCCCTGCATCAGATTCCCTTCATCTGATTCCCTACCTATGATTCCCCGCCTCTGATTCCCCACCTCTGATTCCCTGCCTCAGATTCCCTGCCTCTGATTCCCTGCCTCTGATTCCCTGCCTCTGATTTCCTGCATCTGATTGCCCGCCTGTGATTCTCCGCCTCTGATTCCCCGCCTCTGATTCCCCGCCTCTGATTCCCCGCCTCTGATTCCCCACCTCTGATTCCCCACATCTGATTCCCCGCCTCTGATTCCCCGCCTCTGATTCCCCGCCTCTGATTCACCGCCTCTGATTCCCCGCCTCTGATTTCCCGCCTCTGATTCCCCACTTCTTATTGCCCGCCTCTGACTCCCTGCCTCTGATTCCCCGCCTCTGATTCCCCACATCTGATTCCCCACTTCTGATTCCCCGCCTCTGATTCCCCGCCTCTGATTCCACGCCTCTGATTCCCCGCCTCTGATTCCCCGCCTCTGATTCCCCGCCTCTGATTCCCCTCCTCTGATACCCCGCCTCTGATTCCCCGCCTCTGATTCCCCCCTCTGATTCCCCGCCTCTGATTCCCCGCCTCTGATTCCCCGCTTCTGATTTCCCGCATCTGATTCCCTGCCTCTCTTTCCCTTCCTCTATTTCCGTGCCTCTTTCTCTGCATCTCGTTTCCCACATCTCATTTCCCCCTTCTGATAACCCGCATCAGATTCCCTGCCACAGATTCCCTGCCTCAGATTCCCTGCCTCAGATTCCCTGCATCAGATTCCCTTAAACTGATTCCCTGCCTCTGATTCCCCGCCTCTGATTCCCCACCTCTGAGTCCCTGCCTCAGATTCCCTGCCTCTGATTCTCTGCCTCAGATTCCCTGCCGCTGATTCCCTGCATCTGATTTCCCGACTCTGATTCTCCGCCTCTGATTCCCCGCCTTTGATTCCCCGCCTCTGGATCCCTGCCTCTCATTCTCTGCCTCTAATTTCCCACCTCTGATTCCCCATATATGATTCCCCACCTCTGTTTCCCCGCCTCTGATTCCCCGCCTCTGATTCCCCATCTCTGATTTACAACCTCTGAATCCCCGTGTCTGATTCACGAACGCTGATTCCCCGCCTCTGATTCCCCTTCTCGGAATTCCGGCCTCTGATTCCCCACCTCTGATTCCCGGCCTCTGTTTCCCGGCCTCTGATTCCCGGCCTCTGATTTCCCATCTCTGATTCCCCACCTCTGATTCCCCGTGTCTGATTCCCTGCCTCTGATTCCCCGCCTCTGATTCCCCGCCTCTGATTCCCTGCCACTAATTCCCCGCCCCTGATTCCCCACCTCTGATTCCCCATATCTTATTCCCCGCCTCTGTTTCCCCGCATCTGATTCCCCGCTTCTGATTCCCCATATCTGATTCCCCAACTCTTATTCCCCATCTCTCATTCCTCGCCTCTGATTCCCCGCCTCTGATTCCCTGCCTCTGATAACCTGCCTCTGATTCCCTGCCTCTGATTACCTGCCTCTGAGTCGCCACTTCTGATTCCCCGCGTCTGATTCCGCACCCATGTTTCACCGCCTCTGTTGCTCTGTTTCTGATTTCCCGGCTCATATTCACCCGCTCTGATTCCGCACCTCTGATTCCACGCCTCTCTTTCTGTGTCTCTGAATCCCCGCCTCTGATTCCACGCCTCTGATTACCCGCCTCTGATACCCTGCCTCTCTTTCCCTGCCTCTATTTCCGAGCCTCTTTCTCTGCATCTCGTTTCCCACATCTCATTTCCCCCTTCTGATAACCCGCATCGGATTCCCTGCCACAGATTCCCTGCCTCAGATTCCCTGCCTCAGATTCCTTGCATCAGATTCCCTTCATCTGATTCCCTGCCTCTGATTCCCCTCCTCTGATTCCCTGCCTCTGATTCCCCGCCTCTGTTTACCCGCCTGTTTCCCCGCCTCTGATTCACCACCTCATATTCGCCGCCTCAGATTCCCTGCCTCTGATTCCCTGCCTCTGATTCCCTGCCTCAGATTCCCTGCATCTGATTGCCCGCCTCTGATTCCCTGCTTCTGATTCCCCGCCTCTGATTCCCCGCCTCTGATTCCCCGCCACTGATTCCCTACCTCTGATTCCCCACTTCTGATTCCCCGCCTCTGATTCCACGCCTCTGATTCCACGCCTCTGATTCCCCGCCTCCGATTCCCCACCTCTGATTCCCCGCCTCTGATACCCCGCCTCTGATTCCCCGCATCTGATTCCCTGCATCTGATTCCCCGCCTCAGATTTCCCGCCTCAGATTCCCCGCCTCTGATTTCCCGGTTCTGATTCCCCGCCTCTGATTCCACTTCTCTGATTCCCCGCTTCTGATACCCCACCTATGTTTACCCG
The DNA here is from genome assembly GCF_036971445.1 of Narcine bancroftii. Lineage (NCBI taxonomy): Eukaryota > Metazoa > Chordata > Chondrichthyes > Torpediniformes > Narcinidae > Narcine > Narcine bancroftii. The sequence goes on from NC_091476.1 coordinate 112,918,652, forward strand.
CCTCTGTTTACCCGCCGGTTTTCCCGCCTCTGATTCCCCACCACAGATTCCCTGCCTCAGATTCCCTGCCTCTGATTCCCTGCCTCTGATTCCCTGCCTCTGATTCCCTGCATCTGATTGCCCGCCTCTGATTCCCCGCCTATGATTCCCCGACTCTGATTCCCCACCTCTGATTTCCCGCCTCTGATACCCCACTTCTGATTGCCCGCCTCTGATTCCCTTCCTCTGATTCCCCGCCTCTGATTCCCCACATCTGATTCCCCACTTCTGATTCCCCGGCTCTGATTCCCCGCCTCTGATTCCACGCCTCTGATTCCCCACCTCTGATTCCCCGCCTCTGATTCCCCGCCTCTGATTCCCCTCCTCTGATACCCCGCCTCTGATTCCCCGCCTCTGATTCCCCGCATCTGATTCCCCGCCTCTGATTCCCCGCCTCTGATTCCCCGCCTCTGATTCCCCGCCTCTGATTCCCCGCCTCTGATTCCCCGCCTCTGATTCCCCGCCTCTGATTCCCCGCCTATGTTTACCCGCCTCTGTTTTCCCGCCTGTTTCCCTGCCTCTGATTCCCCACCTCAGATTCCCTACCTCAGATTCCTTGCCTCTGATTCCCTGCCTCTGATTCCCTGCCTCTGATTCCCTGCATCTGATTGCCCGCCTCTGATTCTCCGCCTCTGATTCCCCGCCTCTGATTACCCACCTATGATTCCCCGCTTCTGATTCCTCGCCTCTGATTCCCCGCCTCCGATTCCCCGCCTCTGATTCCCCACTTCTTATTGCCCGCCTCTGACTCCCTGCCTCTGATTCCCCGCCTCTGATTCCCCACATCTGATTCCCCACTTCTGATTCCCCGCCTCTGATTCCCCGCCTCTGATTCCACGCCTCTGATTCCCCGCCTCTGATTCCCCGCCTCTGATTCCCCGCCTCTGATTCCCCTCCTCTGATACCCCGCCTCTGATTCCCCGCCTCTGATTCCCCGCATCTGATTCCCCGCCTCTGATTCCCCGCCTCTGATTCCCCGCCTCTAATTCCCCGCCTCTGATTCCCCGCCGCTGATTCCCCGCCTCTGATTTCCCACCTCTGATTCCCCCCTCTGATTCCCCGCCTCTGATTCCCCGCCTCTGACTCCCCGCCTCTGATTTCCCGCATCTGATTCCCTCCCTCTCTTTCCCTTCCTCTATTTCCGTGCCTCTTTCTCTGCATCTCGTTTCCCACATCTCATTTCCCCCTTCTGATAACCCGCATCAGATTCCCTGCCACAGATTCCCTGCCTCAGATTCCCTGCCTCAGATTCCCTGCATCAGATTCCCTTCAACTGATTCCCTGCCTCTGATTCCCCGCCTCTCATTCCCCGCCTCTGATTCCCCACCTCTGTCTCTACGCATCTCTTTTGCCTGCACTCTTTCCCCTCCACTCTTTCCGTGCCTCTCTTTCCCTCCCTCAATTTCAACAACTCTGTTTGATCTGTTCTGTGTACCTAATTTTCAACGCACAAGTTCCAACCACTATGTTTCGCCCATCTCTTTCGCTGCCTCTATTTATGCAGCTATGTTTACCCGCTTCTGTTTACCCGCCTGTTTCCCCACATCTCTTTCCCCACCTCTGATTCCATGCCTCTGATTCCCCGCCTTTGATTCCCCGCCTCTGATTCCCCGCCTATGATTCACCGCCTCCCTTTCCGCGCAACTTTCCTGGCCTACGTTTCCCCACATCTCTTTCCCCACCTCTGATTCCACACCTCAGATTCGCTGCCTCTGATTTCCCGCCTCTGATTCCCTGCCTCTGATTCCCCGCCTCTGATTCCCCGCCTCTGATTCCCCCCTCTGATTCCCCGCCTCTGATTCCCCGCCTCTGATACCCCACCTCTGATTCCCCGCCTCTGATTCCCTGCCTCTCTTTCCCTGCCTCTATTTTCGTGCCTCTTTCTCTGCATCTCGTTTCCCACATCTCATTTCCCCCTTCTGATAACCCGCATCAGATTCCCTGCCACAGATTCCCTGCCTCAGATTCCCTGCCTCAGATTCCCTGCATCAGATTCCCTTCATCTGATTCCCTACCTATGATTCCCCGCCTCTGATTCCCCACCTCTGATTCCCTGCCTCAGATTCCCTGCCTCTGATTCCCTGCCTCTGATTCCCTGCCTCTGATTTCCTGCATCTGATTGCCCGCCTGTGATTCTCCGCCTCTGATTCCCCGCCTCTGATTCCCCGCCTCTGATTCCCCGCCTCTGATTCCCCACCTCTGATTCCCCACATCTGATTCCCCGCCTCTGATTCCCCGCCTCTGATTCCCCGCCTCTGATTCACCGCCTCTGATTCCCCGCCTCTGATTTCCCGCCTCTGATTCCCCACTTCTTATTGCCCGCCTCTGACTCCCTGCCTCTGATTCCCCGCCTCTGATTCCCCACATCTGATTCCCCACTTCTGATTCCCCGCCTCTGATTCCCCGCCTCTGATTCCACGCCTCTGATTCCCCGCCTCTGATTCCCCGCCTCTGATTCCCCGCCTCTGATTCCCCTCCTCTGATACCCCGCCTCTGATTCCCCGCCTCTGATTCCCCCCTCTGATTCCCCGCCTCTGATTCCCCGCCTCTGATTCCCCGCTTCTGATTTCCCGCATCTGATTCCCTGCCTCTCTTTCCCTTCCTCTATTTCCGTGCCTCTTTCTCTGCATCTCGTTTCCCACATCTCATTTCCCCCTTCTGATAACCCGCATCAGATTCCCTGCCACAGATTCCCTGCCTCAGATTCCCTGCCTCAGATTCCCTGCATCAGATTCCCTTAAACTGATTCCCTGCCTCTGATTCCCCGCCTCTGATTCCCCACCTCTGAGTCCCTGCCTCAGATTCCCTGCCTCTGATTCTCTGCCTCAGATTCCCTGCCGCTGATTCCCTGCATCTGATTTCCCGACTCTGATTCTCCGCCTCTGATTCCCCGCCTTTGATTCCCCGCCTCTGGATCCCTGCCTCTCATTCTCTGCCTCTAATTTCCCACCTCTGATTCCCCATATATGATTCCCCACCTCTGTTTCCCCGCCTCTGATTCCCCGCCTCTGATTCCCCATCTCTGATTTACAACCTCTGAATCCCCGTGTCTGATTCACGAACGCTGATTCCCCGCCTCTGATTCCCCTTCTCGGAATTCCGGCCTCTGATTCCCCACCTCTGATTCCCGGCCTCTGTTTCCCGGCCTCTGATTCCCGGCCTCTGATTTCCCATCTCTGATTCCCCACCTCTGATTCCCCGTGTCTGATTCCCTGCCTCTGATTCCCCGCCTCTGATTCCCCGCCTCTGATTCCCTGCCACTAATTCCCCGCCCCTGATTCCCCACCTCTGATTCCCCATATCTTATTCCCCGCCTCTGTTTCCCCGCATCTGATTCCCCGCTTCTGATTCCCCATATCTGATTCCCCAACTCTTATTCCCCATCTCTCATTCCTCGCCTCTGATTCCCCGCCTCTGATTCCCTGCCTCTGATAACCTGCCTCTGATTCCCTGCCTCTGATTACCTGCCTCTGAGTCGCCACTTCTGATTCCCCGCGTCTGATTCCGCACCCATGTTTCACCGCCTCTGTTGCTCTGTTTCTGATTTCCCGGCTCATATTCACCCGCTCTGATTCCGCACCTCTGATTCCACGCCTCTCTTTCTGTGTCTCTGAATCCCCGCCTCTGATTCCACGCCTCTGATTACCCGCCTCTGATACCCTGCCTCTCTTTCCCTGCCTCTATTTCCGAGCCTCTTTCTCTGCATCTCGTTTCCCACATCTCATTTCCCCCTTCTGATAACCCGCATCGGATTCCCTGCCACAGATTCCCTGCCTCAGATTCCCTGCCTCAGATTCCTTGCATCAGATTCCCTTCATCTGATTCCCTGCCTCTGATTCCCCTCCTCTGATTCCCTGCCTCTGATTCCCCGCCTCTGTTTACCCGCCTGTTTCCCCGCCTCTGATTCACCACCTCATATTCGCCACCTCAGATTCCCTGCCTCTGATTCCCTGCCTCTGATTCCCTGCCTCAGATTCCCTGCATCTGATTGCCCGCCTCTGATTCCCTGCTTCTGATTCCCCGCCTCTGATTCCCCGCCTCTGATTCCCCGCCACTGATTCCCTACCTCTGATTCCCCACTTCTGATTCCCCGCCTCTGATTCCACGCCTCTGATTCCACGCCTCTGATTCCCCGCCTCCGATTCCCCACCTCTGATTCCCCGCCTCTGATACCCCGCCTCTGATTCCCCGCATCTGATTCCCTGCATCTGATTCCCCGCCTCAGATTTCCCGCCTCAGATTCCCCGCCTCTGATTTCCCGGTTCTGATTCCCCGCCTCTGATTCCACTTCTCTGATTCCCCGCTTCTGATACCCCACCTATGTTTACCCGCCTCTGTTTACCCGCCGGTTTTCCCGCCTCTGATTCCCCACCACAGATTCCCTGCCTCAGATTCCCTGCCTCTGATTCCCTGCCTCTGATTCCCTGCCTCTGATTCCCTGCATCTGATTGCCCGCCTCTGATTCCCCGCCTATGATTCCCCGACTCTGATTCCCCACCTCTGATTTCCCGCCTCTGATACCCCACTTCTGATTGCCCGCCTCTGATTCCCTTCCTCTGATTCCCCGCCTCTGATTCCCCACATCTGATTCCCCACTTCTGATTCCCCGGCTCTGATTCCCCGCCTCTGATTCCACGCCTCTGATTCCCCACCTCTGATTCCCCGCCTCTGATTCCCCGCCTCTGATTCCCCTCCTCTGATACCCCGCCTCTGATTCCCCGCCTCTGATTCCCCGCATCTGATTCCCCGCCTCTGATTCCCCGCCTCTGATTCCCCGCCTCTGATTCCCCGCCTCTGATTCCCCGCCTCTGATTCCCCGCCTCTGATTCCCCGCCTCTGATTCCCCGCCTATGTTTACCCGCCTCTGTTTTCCCGCCTGTTTCCCTGCCTCTGATTCCCCACCTCAGATTCCCTACCTCAGATTCCTTGCCTCTGATTCCCTGCCTCTGATTCCCTGCCTCTGATTCCCTGCATCTGATTGCCCGCCTCTGATTCTCCGCCTCTGATTCCCCGCCTCTGATTACCCACCTATGATTCCCCGCTTCTGATTCCTCGCCTCTGATTCCCCGCCTCCGATTCCCCGCCTCTGATTCCCCGCCTCTGATTCCCCACCTCTGATTCACTGCCTCCCTTTCCGCTCAACTTTCCTGGCCTACGTTTCCCCATATATCTTTCCCCGCCTCTGATACCCCGCCTCTGATTCCCCGCCTCTGATTCCCCGCCTCTGATGACCCGCATCTGATATCCCGCCTCTGAATCCCCGCCTCTGATACACTGCCTCTGATAACTTTTTACTGATTCCCTGCCTCAGATTCCCTGCCTCCGATTCCCTGCCTCAGATTCCCTGCCTCAGATTCCCTGCACCAGATTCCCTTCATCTGATTCCCTGCCTCTGATTCCCCGCCTCTGATTCCCAGCCTCTGATTCCCCACCTCTGTCTCTACGCCTCTCTTTTGCCTGCACTCTTTCCCCTCCACTCTTTCCGTGCCTCTCTTTCCCTCCCTCAATTTCAACAACTCTGTTTGATCTGTTCTGTGTACCTCATTTTCAACATACAATTTCCAACCACTATGTTTCGCCCATCTCTTTCGCCGCCTCTATTTATGCACCTATGTTTACCCGCTTCTGTTTACCCGCCTGTTTCCCCACATCTCTTTCCCCACCTCTGATTCCACGCCTCTGATTCGCCGCCTCTGATTGCCCGCCTCTGATTCCCTGCCTCTGATTCCCTGCCTCTGATTCCCCGCCTCTGATTCCCCGCCTCTGATTCCCCACCTCTGATTCCCCGCCTCTGATTCCCCGCCTCTGATTCACCGCCTCTGATTCCCTGCCTCTTTTTCCCTGCCTCTATTTCCGTGCCTCTTTCTCTGCATCTCGTTTCCCACATCTCACTTCCCCCTTCTGATAACCCGCATCAGATTCTCTGCCACAAATTCCCTGCCTCAGATTCCCTGCCTCAGATTCCCTGCATCAGATTCCCTTCATCTGATTCCCTGCCTCTGATTCCCCGCGTCCGATTCCGCACCCATGTTTCACCGCCTCTGTTGCTCTGCTTCTGATTTCCCGGCTCAGATTTACCGGCTCTGATTCTGCACCTCTGATTCCACGCCTCTCTTTCTGTGTCTCTGATTCCCCGCCTCTGATTCCATGCCTCTGATTACCTGCCTCTGATACCCTGCCTCTCTTTCCCTGCCTCTATTTCCGTGCCTCTTTCTCTGCATCTCGTTTCCCACATCTCATTTCCCCCTTCTGATAACCCGCATCAGATTCCCTGCCACAGATTCCCTGCCTCAGATTCCCTGCCTCAGATTCCCTGCATCAGATTCCCTTCATTTGATTCCCTGCCTCTGATTCACCGCCTATGATTCCCTGCCCCTGATTACCCACCTCTGTTTACCCGCCTGTTTCCCCGCCTCTGATTCACCACCTCATGTTCGCCGCATCAGATTCCCTGCCTCTGATTCCCTGCCTCTGATTCCCTGCCTCTGATTCCCTTCATCTGATTGCCCGCCTCTGATTCACTGCCTCTAATTCCCCACCTCTGATTCCCCGCCTCTGATTCACCGCCTCTGATTCCCCACTTCTGATTCCCCGCCTCTGATTCCCCGCCTCTGATTCCACGCCTCTGATTCCCCGCCTCTGATTCCCCACCTCTGATTCCCCGCCTCTGATACCCCGCCTCTGATTCGCCGCCTCTGATTCCCTGCATCTGATTCCCCGCCTCAGATTCCCCGCCTCTGATTCCCCGCCTCTGATTCCCCGTCTCTGATTCCCTGCCTCTGATAACCTGCCTCTGATTCCCTGCATCTGAGTCCCCACTTCTGATTCCCCGCGTCCGATTCCGCACCCATGTTTCACCGCCTCTGTTGCTCTGCTTCTGATTTCCCGGCTCAGATTCACCGGCTCTAATTCCGCACCTCTGATTCCATGCCTCTCTTTCTGTGTCTCTGATTCCCCGCCTCTGATTCCACGCATCTGATTACCTGCCTCTGATACCCTGCCTCTCTTTACCTGCCTCTATTTCCGTGCCTCTTTCTCTGCATCTCGTTTCCCACATCTCATTTCCCCCTTCTGATAACCCGCATCAGATTCCCTGCCACAGATTCCCTGCCTCAGATTCCCTGCATCAGATTCCCTTCATTTGATTCCCTGCCTCTGATTCCCCGCCTCTGATTCCCTGCCTCTGATTACCCGCCTCTGATTCCACGCATCTGATTACCTGCCCCTCTTTTGCCTGCACTCTTTCCCCTCCACTCTTTCCATGCCTCTCTTTCCCTCCCTCAATTTCAACAACTCTGTTTGATCTGTTCTGTGTACCTAATTTTCAACACACAAGTTCCAACCACTATGTTTCGTCCATCTCTTTCGCTGCCTCTATTTATGCAGCTATGTTTACCCGCTTCTGTTTACCCGCCTGTTTCCCCACATCTCTTTCCCCACCTCTGATTCCACGCCTCTGATTCCCCGCCTCTGATTCCCCGCCTCTGATTCCCCGCCTCTGATTCACCGCCTCCCATTCCGCGCAACTTTCCTGGCCTACGTTTCCCCACATCTCTTTCCCCACCTCTGATTCCATGCCTCAGATTCGCCGCCTCTGATTTCCCGCCTCTGATTCCCTGCCTCTGATTCCCCGCCTCTGATTCCCCGCCTCTGATTCCCCCCTCTGATTCCCCGCCTCTGATTCCCCGCCTCTGATTCCCCACCTCTGATTCCCCGCCTCTGATTCCCTGTCTCTCTTTCCCTGCCTCTATTTCCGTGCCTCTTTCTCTGCATCTCGTTTCCCACATCTCATTTCCCCCTTCTGACAACCCGCATCAGATTCCCTGCCACAGATTCCCTGCTTCAGATTCCCTGCCTCAGATTCCCTGCATCGGATTCTCTTCATCTTATTCCCTGCCTCTGATTCCCCGCCTCTGATGCCCCACCTCTGATTCCCTGCATCAGATTCCCTGCCTCTGATTCCCTGCCTCTGAATCCATGCCTCTGATTTCCTGCATCTGATTTCCCGCCTCTGATTCTCCGCCTCTGATTCCCCGCCTCTGATTCCCCGCCTCTGATTCCCCGCCTCTGATTCCCCGCCACTGATTCCCTGCCTCTGATAACCTGCCTCTGATTCCATGCCTCTGAATCCCTGGCTCTGAGTCCCCACGTCTGATTCCCCGCGTCCGATTCCGCACCCATGTTTCACCGCCTCTGTTGCTCTGCTTCTGATTTCCCGGCTCAGATTCACCGGCTCTGATTCCGCACTTCTGATTCCACGCCTCTCTTTCTGTGTCTCTGATTCCCCGCCTCTGATTCCACGCCTCTGATTACCCGCCTCTGATACCCTGCCTCTCTTTCGCTGCCTCTATTTCCGTGCCTCTTTCTCTGCATCTCGTTTCCCACATCTCATTTCCCCCTTCTGATAACCCGCATCAGATTCCCTGCCACAGATTCCCTGCCTCAGATTCCCTGCCTCAGATTCCCTGCATCAGATTCCCTTCATCTGATTCCCTGCCTCTGATTCCCCACGGCTGATTTACTGCCTCTTATTACCCGCCTCTGTTTACCCGCCTGTTTCCCCGCCTCTGATTCACCACCTCATATTCGCAGCCTCAGGTTCCCTGCCTCTGATTCCCTGCCTCTGATTCCCTGCCTCTGATACCCAGCATCTGATTGCCCGCCTCTGATTCCCTGCCTCCGATTCCCCGCCTCTGATTCCCCACCTCTGATTCCCCGCCTTTGATTCCCCACCTCTGATTCCCCACTTCTGATTCCCCGCCTCTGATTCCCCGTCTCTGATTCCACGCCTCTGATTCCCCGCCTCTGATTCCGCGCCTCTGACTCCCCGTCTCTGATACCCCGCCTCTGATTCCCCGCCTCTGATTCCCTGCATCTGATTCCCCGCCTCAGATTCCCCGCCTCTGATTCCCCGACTCTGATTCCCCGCCTCTGATTCCCCAACTCTTATTCCCCGCCTCTGATTCCCCGCCTCTGATTCCCCGCATCTGATTCCCCGCCTCTGATTCCCCGCCTCTGATTCCCCGCCTCTGATTCCCCGCCTCTGATTTAGCGCCTCTGATTCCCTGCCACTGATTCCCCGCCCCTGATTCCCCGCTTCTGATTCCCCATATCTGATTCCCCAACTCTTATTCCCCATCTCTGATTCCTCGCCTCTGATTCCCCGCCTCTGATTCCCTGCCTCTGATAACCTGCCTCTGATTCCCTGCCTCTGATTCCCTGCCTCTGAGACGCCACTTCTGATTCCCCGCGTCTGATTCCGCACCCATGTTTCACCGCCTCTGTTGCTCTGTTTCTGATTTCCTGGCTCATATTCACCCGCTCTGATTCCGCACCTCTGATTCCATGCCTCTCTTTCTGTGTCTCTGAAACCCCGCCTCTGATTCCACGCCTCTTATTCCCCGCATCTGATACCCCGCCTCTGATTCTCCGCCTCTGATACCCTGCCTCTGATAACTTTTTACTGATTCCCTGCCTCAGATTCCCTGCCTCCGATTCCCTGCCTCAGATTCCCTGCCACAGATTATCTGCATCAGATTCCCTTCATCTGATTCCCTGCCTCTGATTCCCCACCCCTGATTCCACGCGTCTGATTCCCCACCTCTGTCTCTATGCCTCTCTTTTGCCTGCACTCTTTCCCCTCCACTCTTTCCGTGCCTCTCTTTCCCTCCCTCAATTTCAACAACTCTGTTTGATCTGTTCTGTGTACCTAATTTTCAACGCACAAGTTCCAACCACTATGTTTCGCCCATCTCTTTCGCTGCCTCTATTTATGCAGCTATGTTTACCCGCTTCTGTTTACCCGCCTGTTTCCCCACATCTCTTTCCCCACCTCTGATTCCATGCCTCTGATTCCCCGCCTTTGATTCCCCGCCTCTGATTCCCCGCCTCTGTTTCCCCACCTCTGATTCCCCACATCTGATTCCCCGCCTCTGATTCCCCGCCTCTGATTCCCCGCCTCTGATTCACCGCCTCTGATTCCCCGCCTCTGATTCACCGCCTCTGATTCCCCGCCTCTGATTTCCCGCCTCTGATTCCCCACTTCTTATTGCCCGCCTCTGACTCCCTGCCTCTGATTCCCCGCCTCTGATTCCCCACATCTGATTCCCCACTTCTGATTCCCCGCCTCTGATTCCCCGCCTCTGATTCCACGCCTCTGATTCCCCGCCTCTGATTCCCCGCCTCTGATTCCCCGCCTCTGATTCCCCTCCTCTGATACCCCGCCTCTGATTCCCCGCCTCTGATTCCCCGCATCTGATTCCCCGCCTCTGATTCCCCGCCTCTGATTCCCCGCCTCTGATTCCCCGCCTCTGATTCCCCGCCACTGATTCCCCGCCTCTGATTCCCCACCTCTGATTCCCCCCTCTGATTCCCCGCCTCTGATTCCCCGCCTCTGATTCCCCGCCTCTGATTTCCCTCATCTGATTCCCTGCCTCTCTTTCCCTTCCTCTATTTCCGTGCCTCTTTCTCTGCATCTCGTTTCCCACATCTCATTTCCCCCTTCTGATAACCCGCATCAGATTCCCTGCCACAGATTCCCTGCCTCAGATTCCCTGCCTCAGATTCCCTGCATCAGATTCCCTTCAACTGATTCCCTGCCTCTGATTCCCCGCCTCTCATTCCCCGCCTCTGATTCCCCACCTCTGTCTCTACGCATCTCTTTTGCCTGCACTCTTTCCCCTCCACTCTTTCCGTGCCTCTCTTTCCCTCCCTCAATTTCAACAACTCAGTTTGATCTGTTCTGTGTACCTAATTTTCAACGCACAAGTTCCAACCACTATGTTTCGCCCATCTCTTTCGCTGCCTCTATTTATGCAGCTATGTTTACCCGCTTCTGTTTACCCGCCTGTTTCCCCACATCTCTTTACCCACCTCTGATTCCATGCCTCTGATTCCCCGCCTTTGATTCCCCGCCTCTGATTCCCCGCCTATGATTCACCGCCTCCCTTTCCGCGCAACTTTCCTGGCCTACGTTTCCCCACATCTCTTTCCCCACCTCTGATTCCACACCTCAGATTCGCTGCCTCTGATTTCCCGCCTCTGATTCCCTGCATCTGATTCCCCGCCTCTGATTCCCCGCCTCTGATTCCCCCCTCTGATGCCCCGCCTCTGATTCCCCGCCTCTGATTCCCCACCTCTGATTCCCCGCCTCTGATTCCCTGCCTCTCTTTCCCTGCCTCTATTTTCGTGCCTCTTTCTCTGCATCTCGTTTCCCACATCTCATTTCCCCCTTCTGATAACCCGCATCAGATTCCCTGCCACAGATTCCCTGCCTCAGATTCCCTGCCTCAGATTCCCTGCATCAGATTCCCTTCATCTGATTCCCTACCTATGATTCCCCGCCTCTGATTCCCCACCTCTGATTCCCTGCCTCAGATTCCCTGCCTCTGATTCCCTGCCTCTGATTCCCTGCCTCTGATTTCCTGCATCTGATTGCCCGCCTGTGATTCTCCGCCTCTGATTCCCCGCCTCTGATTCCCCGCCTCTGATTCCCCGCCTCTGATTCCCCACCTCTGATTCCCCACATCTGATTCCCCGCCTCTGATTCCCCGCCTCTGATTCCCCGCCTCTGATTCACCGCCTCTGATTCCCCGCCTCTGATTTCCCGCCTCTGTTTCCCCACTTCTTATTGCCCGCCTCTGACTCCCTGCCTCTGATTCCCCGCCTCTGATTCCCCACATCTGATTCCCCACTTCTGATTCCCCGCCTCTGATTCCCCGCCTCTGATTCCACGCCTCTGATTCCCCGCCTCTGATTCCCCGCCTCTGATTCCCCGCCTCTGATTCCCCTCCTCTGATACCCCGCCTCTGATTCCCCGCCTCTGATTCCCCCCTCTGATTCCCCGCCTCTGATTCCCCGCCTCTGATTCCCCGCTTCTGATTTCCCGCATCTGATTCCCTGCCTCTCTTTCCCTTCCTCTATTTCCGTGCCTCTTTCTCTGCATCTCGTTTCCCACATCTCATTTCCCCCTTCTGATAACCCGTATCAGATTCCCTGCCACAGATTCCCTGCCTCAGATTCCCTGCCTCAGATTCCCTGCATCAGATTCCCTTAAACTGATTCCCTGCCTCTGATACCCCGCCTCTGATTCCCCACCTCTGAGTCCCTGCCTCAGATTCCCTGCCTCTGATTCTCTGCCTCTGATTCCCTGCCGCTGATTCCCTGCATCTGATTTCCCGACTCTGATTCTCCGCCTCTGATTCCCCGCCTTTGATTCCCCGCCTCTGGATCCCTGCCTCTCATTCTCTGCCTGTAATTTCCCACCTCTGATTCCCCATATATGATTCCCCACCTCTGTTTCCCCGCCTCTGATTCCCCGCCTCTGATTCCCCATCTCTGATTTACAACCTCTGAATCCCCGTGTCTGATTCACGAACGCTGATTCCCCGCCTCTGATTCCCCTTCTCGGAATTCCGGCCTCTGATTCCCCACCTCTGATTCCCGGCCTCTGTTTCCCGGCCTCTGATTCCCGGCCTCTGATTTCCCATCTCTGATTCCCCACCTCTGATTCCCCGTGTCTGATTCCCCGCCTCTGATTCCCTGCCACTAATTCCCCGCCCCTGATTCCCCACCTCTGATTCCCCATATCTTATTCCCCGCCTCTGTTTCCCCGCATCTGATTCCCCGCTTCTGATTCCCCATATCTGATTCCCCAACTCTTATTCCCCATCTCTCATTCCTCGCCTCTGATTCCCCGCCTCTGATTCCCTGCCTCTGATAACCTGCCTCTGATTCCCTGCCTCTGATTCCCTGCCTCTGAGTCGCCACTTCTGATTCCCCGCGTCTGATTCCGCACCCATGTTTCACCGCCTCTGTTGCTCTGTTTCTGATTTCCCGGCTCATATTCACCCGCTCTGATTCCGCACCTCTGATTCCACGCCTCTCTTTCTGTGTCTCTGAATCCCCGCCTCTGATTCCACGCCTCTGATTACCCGCCTCTGATACCCTGCCTCTCTTTCCCTGCCTCTATTTCCGTGCCTCTTTCTCTGCATCTCGTTTCCCACATCTCATTTCCCCCTTCTGATAACCCGCATCGGATTCCCTGCCACAGATTCCCTGCCTCAGATTCCCTGCCTCAGATTACTTGCATCAGATTCCCTTCATCTGATCCCCTGCCTCTGATTCCCCTCCTCTGATTCCCTGCCTCTGATTCCCCGCCTCTGTTTACCCGCCTGTTTCCCCGCCTCTGATTCACCACCTCATATTCGCCGCCTCAGATTCCCTGCCTCTGATTCCCTGCCTCTGTTTCCCTGCCTCAGATTCCCTGCATCTGATTGCCCGCCTCTGATTCCCTGCTTCTGATTCCCCGCCTCTGATTCCCCGCCTCTGATTCCCCGCCACTGATTCCCTACCTCTGATTCCCCACTTCTGATTCCCCGCCTCTGATTCCACGCCTCTGATTCCACGCCTCTGATTCCCCGCCTCCGATTCCCCACCTCTGATTCCCCGCCTCTGATACCCCGCCTCTGATTCCCCGCATCTGATTCCCTGCATCTGATTCCCCGCCTCAGATTCCCCGCCTCAGATTCCCCGCCTCTGATTTCCCGGTTCTGATTCCCCGCCTCTGATTCCACTTCTCTGATTCCCCGCTTCTGATACCCCACCTATGTTTACCCGCCTCTGTTTACCCGCCGGTTTTCCCGCCTCTGATTCCCCACCACAGATTCCCTGCCTCAGATTCCCTGCCTCTGATTCCCTGCCTCTGATTCCCTGCCTCTGATTCCCTGCATCTGATTGCCCGCCTCTGATTCCCCGCCTATGATTCCCCGACTCTGATTCCCCACATCTGATTTCCCGCCTCTGATACCCCACTTCTGATTGCCCGCCTCTGATTCCCTTCCTCTGATTCCCCGCCTCTGATTCCCCAAATCTGATTCCCCACTTCTGATTCCCCGGCTCTGATTCCCCGCCTCTGATTCCACGCCTCTGTTTCCCCACCTCTGATTCCCCGCCTCTGATTCCCCGCCTCTGATTCCCCTCCTCTGATACCCCGCCTCTGATTCCCCGCCTCTGATTCCCCGCATCTGATTCCCCGCCTCTGATTCCCCGCCTCTGATTCCCCGCCTCTGATTCCCCGCCTCTGATTCCCCGCCTCTGATTCCCCGCCTCTGATTCCCCGCCTATGTTTACCCGCCTCTGTTTTCCCGCCTGTTTCCCTGCCTCTGATTCCCCACCTCAGATTCCCTACCTCAGATTCCTTGCCTCTGATTCCCTGCCTCTGATTCCCTGCCTCTGATTCCCTGCATCTGATTGCCCGCCTCTGATTCTCCGCCTCTGATTCCCCGCCTCTGATTACCCACCTATGATTCCCCGCTTCTGATTCCTCGCCTCTGATTCCCCGCCTCCGATTCCCCGCCTCTGATTCCCCGCCTCTGATTCCCCACCTCTGATTCACTGCCTCCCTTTCCGCTCAACTTTCCTGGCCTACGTTTCCCCATATATCTTTCCCCGCCTCTGATACCCCGCCTCTGATTCCCCGCCTCTGATTCCCCGCCTCTGATGACCCGCATCTGATATCCCGCCTCTGAATCCCCGCCTCTGATACACTGCCTCTGATAACTTTTTACTGATTCCCTGCCTCAGATTCCCTGCCTCCGATTCCCTGCCTCAGATTCCCTGCCTCAGATTCCCTGCACCAGATTCCCTTCATCTGATTCCCTGCCTCTGATTCCCCGCCTCTGATTCCCAGCCTCTGATTCCCCACCTCTGTCTCTACGCCTCTCTTTTGCCTGCACTCTTTCCCCTCCACTCTTTCCGTGCCTCTCTTTCCCTCCCTCAATTTCAACAACTCTGTTTGATCTGTTCTGTGTACCTCATTTTCAACATACAATTTCCAACCACTATGTTTCGCCCATCTCTTTCGCCGCCTCTATTTATGCACCTATGTTTACCCGCTTCTGTTTACCCGCCTGTTTCCCCACATCTCTTTCCCCACCTCTGATTCCACGCCTCTGATTTGCCGCCTCTGATTGCCCGCCTCTGATTCCCTGCCTCTGATTCCCTGCCTCTGATTCCCCGCCTCTGATTCCCCGCCTCTGATTCCCCACCTCTGATTCCCCGCCTCTGATTCCCCGCCTCTGATTCACCGCCTCTGATTCCCTGCCTCTTTTTCCCTGCCTCTATTTCCGTGCCTCTTTCTCTGCATCTCGTTTCCCACATCTCACTTCCCCCTTCTGATAACCCGCATCAGATTCTCTGCCACAAATTCCCTGCCTCAGATTCCCTGCCTCAGATTCCCTGCATCAGATTCCCTTCATCTGATTCCCTGCCTCTGATTCCCCGCGTCCGATTCTGCACCCATGTTTCACCGCCTCTGTTGCTCTGCTTCTGATTTCCCGGCTCAGATTTACCGGCTCTGATTCTGCACCTCTGATTCCACGCCTCTCTTTCTGTGTCTCTGATTCCCCGCCTCTGATTCCACGCCTCTGATTACCTGCCTCTGATACCCTGCCTCTCTTTCCCTGCCTCTATTTCCGTGCCTCTTTCTCTGCATCTCGTTTCCCACATCTCATTTCCCCCTTCTGATAACCCGCATCAGATTCCCTGCCACAGATTCCCTGCCTCAGATTCCCTGCCTCAGATTCCCTGCATCAGATTCCCTTCATTTGATTCCCTGCCTCTGATTCACCGCCTATGATTCCCTGCCCCTGATTACCCACCTCTGTTTACCCGCCTGTTTCCCCGCCTCTGATTCACCACCTCATGTTCGCCGCATCAGATTCCCTGCCTCTGATTCCCTGCCTCTGATTCCCTGCCTCTGATTCCCTTCATCTGATTGCCCGCCTCTGATTCACTGCCTCTAATTCCCCACCTCTGATTCCCCGCCTCTGATTCCCCACCTCTGATTCCCCACTTCTGATTCCCCGCCTCTGATTCCCCGCCTCTGATTCCACGCCTCTGATTCCCCGCCTCTGATTCCCCACCTCTGATTCCCCGCCTCTGATACCCCGCCTCTGATTCGCCGCCTCTGATTCCCTGCATCTGATTCTCCGCCTCAGATTCCCCGCCTCTGATTCCCCGCCTCTGATTCCCCGTCTCTGATTCCCTGCCTCTGATAACCTGCCTCTGATTCCCTGCATCTGAGTCCCCACTTCTGATTCCCCGCGTCCGATTCCGCACCCATGTTTCACCGCCTCTGTTGCTCTGCTTCTGATTTCCCGGCTCAGATTCACCGGCTCTAATTCCGCACCTCTGATTCCATGCCTCTCTTTCTGTGTCTCTGATTCCCCGCCTCTGATTCCACGCATCTGATTACCTGCCTCTGATACCCTGCCTCTCTTTACCTGCCTCTATTTCCGTGCCTCTTTCTCTGCATCTCGTTTCCCACATCTCATTTCCCCCTTCTGATAACCCGCATCAGATTCCCTGCCACAGATTCCCTGCCTCAGATTCCCTGCATCAGATTCCCTTCATTTGATTCCCTGCCTCTGATTCCCCGCCTCTGATTCCCTGCCTCTGATTACCCGCCTCTGATTCCACGCATCTGATTACCTGCCCCTCTTTTGCCTGCACTCTTTCCCCTCCACTCTTTCCATGCCTCTCTTTCCCTCCCTCAATTTCAACAACTCTGTTTGATCTGTTCTGTGTACCTAATTTTCAACACACAAGTTCCAACCACTATGTTTCGCCCATCTCTTTCGCTGCCTCTATTTATGCAGGTATGTTTACCCGCTTCTGTTTACCCGCCTGTTTCCCCACATCTCTTTCCCCACCTCTGATTCCACGCCTCTGATTCCCCTCCTCTGATTCCCCGCCTCTGATTCCCCGCCTCTGATTCACCGCCTCCCTTTCCGCGCAACTTTCCTGGCCTACGTTTCCCCACATCTCTTTCCCCACCTCTGATTCCATGCCTCAGATTCGCCGCCTCTGATTTCCCGCCTCTGATTCCCTGCGTCTGATTCCCCGCCTCTGATTCCCCGCCTCTGATTCCCCCCTCTGATTCCCCGCCTCTGATTCCCCGCCTCTGATTCCCCACCTCTGATTCCCCGCCTCTGATTCCCTGTCTCTCTTTCCCTGCCTCTATTTCCGTGCCTCTTTCTCTGCATCTCGTTTCCCACATCTCATTTCCCCCTTCTGACAACCCGCATCAGATTCCCTGCCACAGATTCCCTGCTTCAGATTCCCTGCCTCAGATTCCCTGCATCGGATTCCCTTCATCTTATTCCCTGCCTCTGATTCCCCGCCTCTGATGCCCCACCTCTGATTCCCTGCCTCAGATTCCCTGCCTCTGATTCCCTGCCTCTGAATCCATGCCTCTGATTTCCTGCATCTGATTTCCCGCCTCTGATTCTCCGCCTCTGATTCCCCGCCTCTGATTCCCCGCCTCTGATTCCCCGCCTCTGATTCCCCGCCACTGATTCCCTGCCTCTGATAACCTGCCTCTGATTCCATGCCTCTGATTCCCTGGCTCTGAGTCCCCACGTCTGATTCCCCGCGTCCGATTCCGCACCCATGTTTCACCGCCTCTGTTGCTCTTCTTCTGATTTCCCGGCTCAGATTCACCGGCTCTGATTCCGCACTTCTGATTCCACGCCTCTCTTTCTGTGTCTCTGATTCCCCGCCTCTGATTCCACGCCTCTGATTACCCGCCTCTGATACCCTGCCTCTCTTTCGCTGCCTCTATTTCCGTGCCTCTTTCTCTGCATCTCGTTTCCCACATCTCATTTCCCCCTTCTGATAACCCGCATCAGATTCCCTGCCACAGATTCCCTGACTCAGATTCCCTGCCTCAGATTCCCTGCATCAGATTCCCTTCATCTGATTCCCTGCCTCTGATTCCCCACGGCTGATTCACTGCCTCTTATTACCCGCCTCTGTTTACCCGCCTGTTTCCCCGCCTCTGATTCACCACCTCATATTCGCCGCCTCAGGTTCCCTGCCTCTGATTCCCTGCCTCTGATTCCCTGCCTCTGATACCCAGCATCTGATTGCCCGCCTCTGATTCCCTGCCTCCGATTCCCCGCCTCTGATTCCCCACCTCTGATTCCCCGCCTTTGATTCCCCACCTCTGATTCCCCACTTCTGATTCCCCGCCTCTGATTCCCCGTCTCTGATTCCACGCCTCTGATTCCCCGCCTCTGATTCCGCGCCTCTGACTCCCCGTCTCTGATACCCCGCCTCTGATTCCCCGCCTCTGATTCCCTGCATCTGATTCCCCGCCTCAGATTCCCCGCCTCTGATTCCCCGACTCTGATTCCCCGCCTCTGATTCCCCAGCTCTTATTCCCCGCCTCTGATTCCCCGCCTCTGATTCCCCGCATCTGATTCCCCGCCTCTGATTCCCCGCCTCTGATTCCCCGCCTCTGATTCCCCGCCTCTGATTCCGCGCCTCTGATTCCCTGCCACTGATTCCCCGCCCCTGATTCCCCGCTTCTGATTCCCCATATCTGATTCCCCAACTCTTATTCCCCATCTCTGATTCCTCGCCTCTGATTCCCCGCCTCTGATTCCCTGCCTCTGATAACCTGCCTCTGATTCCCTGCCTCTGATTCCCTGCCTCTGAGACGCCACTTCTGATTCCCCGCGTCTGATTCCGCACCCATGTTTCACCGCCTCTGTTGCTCTGTTTCTGATTTCCCGGCTCATATTCACCCGCTCTGATTCCGCAACTCTGATTCCATGCCTCTCTTTCTGTGTCTCTGAAACCCCGCCTCTGATTCCACGCCTCTGATTACCCGCCTCTGATACCCTGCCTCTCTTTCCCTGCCTCTATTTCCGTGCCTCTTTCTCTGCATCTCGTTTCCCACATCTCATTTCCCACTTCTTATAACCCGCATCGGATTCCCTGCCACAGATTCCCTGCCTCAGATTCCCTGCCTCAGATTCCTTGCATCAGATTCCCTTCATCTGATTCCCTGCCTCTGATTCCCCTCCTCTGATTCCCTGCCTCTGATTCCCCGCCTCTGTTTACCCGCCTGTTTCCCTGCCTCTGATTCACCACCTCATATTCGCCGCCTCAGATTCCCTGCCTCTGATTCCCTGCCTCTGATTCCCTGCCTCAGATTTCCTGCATCTGATTGCCCGCCTCTGATTCCCTGCCTCTGATTCCCCGCCTCTGATTCCCCGCCTCTGATTCCCCACCACTGATTCCCTACCTCTGATTCCCCACTTCTGATTCCCCGCCTCTGATTCCACGCCTCTGATTCCACGCCTCTGATTCCCCGCCTCCGATTCCCCGCCTCTGATTCCCCGCCTCTGATACCCCGCCTCTGATTCCCCGCATCTGATTCCCTGCATCTGATTCCCCGCCTCAGATTCCCCGCCTCAGATTCCCCGCCTCTGATTTCCCGGTTCTGATTCCCCGCCTCTGATTCCCCACCACAGATTCCCTGCCTCAGATTCCCTGCCTCTGATTCCCTGCCTGTGATTCCCTGCCTCTGATTCCCTGCATCTGATTGCCCGCCTCTGATTCCCCGCCTATGATTCCCCGCCTCTGATTCCCCACCACTGATTCCCCACTTCTGATTCCCTGCCTCTGATTCCCCGCCTCTGATTCCCCGCCTCTGATTCACCGCCTCTGATTCCCCGCCTCTGATTTCCCGCCTCTGATACCCCACTTCTGATTGCCCGCCTCTGATTCCCTTCCTCTGATTCCCCGCCTCTGATTCCCCACATCTGATTCCCCACTTCTGATTCCCCGCCTCTGATTCCCCGCCTCTGATTCCACGCCTCTGATTCCCCGCCTCTGATTCCCCGCCTCTGATTCCCCGCCTCTGATTCCCCTCCTCTGATACCCCGCCTCTGATTCCCCGCCTCTGATTCCCCGCATCTGATTCCCCGCCTCTGATTCCCCGCCTCTGATTCCCCGCCTCTGATTCCCCGCCTCTGATTCCCCGCCTCTGATTCCCCGCATCTGATTCCCCGCCTATGTTTACCCGCCTCTGTTTACCCGCCTGTTTCCCTGCCTCTGATTCCCCACCTCAGATTCCCTACCTCAGATTCCTTGCCTCTGATTCCCTGCCTCTGATTCCCTGCCTCTGATTCCCTGCATCTGATTGCCCGCCTCTGATTCTCCGCCTTTGATTCCCCGCCTCTGATTACCCACCTATGATTCCCCGCTTCTGATTCCCCGCCTCTGATTCCCCGCCTCCGATTCCCCGCCTCTGATTCCCCGCCTCTGATTCCCCACCTCTGATTCACTGCCTCCCTTTCCGCTCAACTTTCCTGGCCTACGTTTCCCCATATATCTTTCCCCGCCTCTGATACCCCGCCTCTGATTCCCCGCCTCTGATTCCCCGCCTCTGATGACCCGCATCTGATATCCCGCCTCTGAATCCCCACCTCTGTTACACTGCCTCTGATAACTTTTTACTGATTCCCTGCCTCAGATTCCCTGCCTCCGATTCCCTGCCTCAGATTCCCTGCCTCAGATTCCCTGCATCAGATTCCCTTCATCTGATTCCCTGCCTCTGATTCCCCGCCTCTGATTCCCAGCCTCTGATTCCCCACCTCTGTCTCTACGCCTCTGTTTTGCCTGCACTCTTTCCCCTCCACTCTTTCCGTGCCTCTCTTTCCCTCCCTCAATTTCAACAACTCTGTTTGATCTGTTCTGTGTACCTCATTTTCAACATACAATTTCCAACCACTATGTTTCGCCCATCTCTTTCGCCGCCTCTATTTATGCACCTATGTTTACCCGCTTCTGTTTACCCGCCTGTTTCCCCACATCTCGTTCCCCACCTCTGATTCCACGCCTCTGATTCGCCGCCTCTGATTGCCCGCCTCTGATTCCCTGCCTCTGATTCCCTGCCTCTGATTCCCCGCCTCTGATTCCCCGCCTCTGATTCCCAACCTCTGATTCCCCGCCTCTGATTCCCCGCCTCTGATTCCCCGCCTCTGATTCCCTGCCTCTTTTTCCCTGCCTCTATTTCCGTGCCTCTTTCTCTGCATCTCGTTTCCCACATCTCACTTCCCCCTTCTGATAACCCGCATCAGATTCTCTGCCACAAATTCCCTGCCTCAGATTCCCTGCCTCAGATTCCCTGCATCAGATTCCCTTCATCTGATTCCCTGCCTCTGATTACCCGCGTCTGATTCCCCACCTCTGAGTCCCTGCATCAGATTCCCTGCCTCTGATTCTCTGCCTCTGATTTCCTGCCTCTGATTCCCTGCATCTGATTGCCCGCCTCTGATTCTCCGCCTCTGATTCCCCGCCTCTGATTCCCCGCCTCTGATTCCCCGCCTCTGATTCCTCACCTCTGATTCCCCGCCTCTGATTCCCTGCCTCTGATAACCTGCCTCTGCTTCCCTGCCTCTGAGTCCCCACTTCTGATTCCCCGTGTCCGATTCCGCACCCATGTTTCACCGCCTCTCTTGCTCTGCTTCTGATTTCCCGGATCAGATTCACCGGCTCTGATTCTGCACCTCTGATTCCACGCCTCTCTTTCTGTGTCTCTGATCCCCGCCTCTGATTCCACGACTCTGATTACCTGCCTCTGATACACTGCCTCTCTTTCCCTGCCTCTATTTCCGTGCCTCTTTCTCTGCATCTCGTTTCCCACATCTCATTTCCCCCTTCTGATAACCCGCATCAGATTCCCTGCCACAGATTCCCTGCCTCAGATTCCCTGCCTCAGATTCCCTGCATCAGATTCCCTTCATTTGAATCCCTGCCTCTGATTCACCGCCTCTGATTCCCTGCCCCTGATTACCCACCTCTGTTTACCCGCCTGTTTCCCCGCCTCTGATTCTCCACCTCATGTTCGCCGCATCAGATTCCCTGCCTCTGATTCCCTGCCTCTGATTCCCTGCCTCTGATTCCCTTCATCTGATTGCCCGCCTCTGATTCACTGCCTCTGATTCCCCGCCTCTGATTCCCCGCCTCTGATTCCCCACCTCTGATTCCCCACTTCTGATTCCCCACCTCTGATTCCCCGCATCTGATTCCACGCCTCTGATTCCCCGCCTCTGATTCCCCACCTCTGATTCCCCGCCTCTGATACCCCGCCTCTGATTCGCCACCTCTGATTCCCTGCATCTGATTCCCCGCCTCAGATTCCCCGCCTCTGATTCCCCGCCTCTGATTCCCAGTCTCTGATTCCCTGCCTCTGGTAACCTGCCTCTGATTCCCTGCATCTGAGTCCCCACTTCTGATTCCCCGCGTCCGATTCCGCACCCATGTTTCACCGCCACTGTTGCTCTGCTTCTGATTTCCCGGCTCAGATTCACCGGCTCTAATTCCGCACCTCTGATTCCATGCCTCTCTTTCTGTGTCTCTAATTCCCCGCCTCTGATTCCACGCATCTGATTACCTGCCTCTGATACCCTGCTTCTCTTTCCCTACCTCTATTTCCGTGCCTCTTTCTCTGAATCTCGTTTCCCACATCTCATTTCCCCCTTCTGATAACCCGCATCAGATTCCCTGCCACAGATTCCCTGCCTCAGATTCCCTGCCTCAGAATCCCTGCATCAGATTCCCTTCATTTGATTCCCTGCCTCTGATTCCCCTCCTCTGATTCCCTGCCTCTGATTACCCGCCTCTGTTTACCCGCCTGTTTCCCCGCCTCTGATTCACCACCTCATATTCGCCGCCTCAGATTCCCTGCCTCTGATTCCCTGCCTCTGATTCCCTACTTCTGATTCCCTGCCTCTGATTCCCTGCCTCTGATTCCACGCCTCTGATTCCCCGCCTCTGATTCCCCACCTCTGATTCCCCACCTCAGATACCCCGCCTCTGATTCCCCGCCTCTGATTCCCTGCATCTGATTCCCCGCCTCAGATTCCCCGCCTCTGATTCCCCGCCTCTGATTCACCGTCTCTGATTCCCCGACTCTGATTCCCCGCCTCTGATTCCCCACATCTGATTCCCCACTTCTGATTCCCCGCCTCTGATTCCCCGCCTCTGATTCCACGCCTCTGATTCCCCGCCTCTGATACCCCACTTCTGATTGCCCGCCTCTGATTCCCTTCCTCTGATTCCCCGCCTCTGATTCCCCACATCTGATTCCCCACTTCTGATTCCCCGCCTCTGATTCCCCGCCTCTGATTCCACGCCTCTGATTCCCCGCCTCTGATTCCCCGCCTCTGATTCCCCGCCTCTGATTCCCCTCCTCTGATACCCCGCCTCTGATTCCCCGCCTCTGATTCCCCGCATCTGATTCCCCGCCTCTGATTCCCCGCCTCTGATTCCCCGCCTCTGATTCCCCGCCTCTGATTCCCCGCCTCTGATTCCCCGCCTCTGATTCCCCGCCTATGTTTACCCGCCTCTGTTTACCCGCCTGTTTCCCTGCCTCTGATTCCCCACCTCAGATTCCCTACCTCAGATTCCTTGCCTCTGATTCCCTGCCTCTGATTCCCTGCCTCTGATTCCCTGCATCTGATTGCCCGCCTCTGATTCTCCGCCTTTGATTCCCCGCCTCTGATTACCCACCTATGATTCCCCGCTTCTGATTCCCCGCCTCTGATTCCCCGCCTCCGATTCCCCGCCTCTGATTCCCCGCCTCTGATTCCCCACCTCTGATTCACTGCCTCCCTTTCCGCTCAACTTTCCTGGCCTACGTTTCCCCATATATCTTTCCCCGCCTCTGATACCCCGCCTCTGATTCCCCGCCTCTGATTCCCCGCCTCTGATGACCCGCATCTGATATCCCGCCTCTGAATCCCCACCTCTGTTACACTGCCTCTGATAACTTTTTACTGATTCCCTGCCTCAGATTCCCTGCCTCCGATTCCCTGCCTCAGATTCCCTGCCTCAGATTCCCTGCATCAGATTCCCTTCATCTGATTCCCTGCCTCTGATTCCCCGCCTCTGATTCCCAGCCTCTGATTCCCCACCTCTGTCTCTACGCCTCTGTTTTGCCTGCACTCTTTCCCCTCCACTCTTTCCGTGCCTCTCTTTCCCTCCCTCAATTTCAACAACTCTGTTTGATCTGTTCTGTGTACCTCATTTTCAACATACAATTTCCAACCACTATGTTTCGCCCATCTCTTTCGCCGCCTCTATTTATGCACCTATGTTTACCCGCTTCTGTTTACCCGCCTGTTTCCCCACATCTCTTTCCCCACCTCTGATTCCACGCCTCTGATTCGCCGCCTCTGATTGCCCGCCTCTGATTCCCTGCCTCTGATTCCCTGCCTCTGATTCCCCGCCTCTGATTCCCCGCCTCTGATTCCCAACCTCTGATTCCCCGCCTCTGATTCCCCGCCTCTGATTCCCCGCCTCTGATTCCCTGCCTCTTTTTCCCTGCCTCTATTTCCGTGCCTCTTTCTCTGCATCTCGTTTCCCACATCTCACTTCCCCCTTCTGATAACCCGCATCAGATTCTCTGCCACAAATTCCCTGCCTCAGATTCCCTGCCTCAGATTCCCTGCATCAGATTCCCTTCATCTGATTCCCTGCCTCTGATTACCCGCGTCTGATTCCCCACCTCTGAGTCCCTGCATCAGATTCCCTGCCTCTGATTCTCTGCCTCTGATTTCCTGCCTCTGATTCCCTGCATCTGATTGCCCGCCTCTGATTCTCCGCCTCTGATTCCCCGCCTCTGATTCCCCGCCTCTGATTCCCCGCCTCTGATTCCTCACCTCTGATTCCCCGCCTCTGATTCCCTGCCTCTGATAACCTGCCTCTGATTCCCTGCCTCTGAGTCCCCACTTCTGATTCCCCATGTCCGATTCCGCACCCATGTTTCACCGCCTCTCTTGCTCTGCTTCTGATTTCCCGGATCAGATTCACCGGCTCTGATTCTGCACCTCTGATTCCACGCCTCTCTTTCTGTGTCTCTGATCCCCGCCTCTGATTCCACGCCTCTGATTACCTGCCTCTGATACCCTGCCTCTCTTTCCCTGCCTCTATTTCCGTGCCTCTTTCTCTGCATCTCGTTTCCCACATCTCATTTCCCCCTTCTGATAACCCGCATCAGATTCCCTGCCACAGATTCCCTGCCTCAGATTCCCTGCCTCAGATTCCCTGCATCAGATTCCCTTCATTTGAATCCCTGCCTCTGATTCACCGCCTCTGATTCCCTGCCCCTGATTACCCACCTCTGTTTACCCGCCTGTTTCCCCGCCTCTGATTCTCCACCTCATGTTCGCCGCATCAGATTCCCTGCCTCTGATTCCCTGCCTCTGATTCCCTGCCTCTGATTCCCTTCATCTGATTGCCCGCCTCTGATTCACTGCCTCTGATTCCCCGCCTCTGATTCCCCGCCTCTGATTCCCCACCTCTGATTCCCCACTTCTGATTCCCCGCCTCTGATTCCCCGCATCTGATTCCACGCCTCTGATTCCCCGCCTCTGATTCCCCACCTCTGATTCCCCGCCTCTGATACCCCGCCTCTGATTCGCCGCCTCTGATTCCCTGCATCTGATTCCCGGCCTCAGATTCCCCGCCTCTGATTCCCCGCCTCTGATTCCCAGTCTCTGATTCCCTGCCTCTGGTAACCTGCCTCTGATTCCCTGCATCTGAGTCCCCACTTCTGATTCCCCGCGTCCGATTCCGCACCCATGTTTCACCGCCACTGTTGCTCTGCTTCTGATTTCCCGCCTCTGATACCCCACTTCTGATTGCCCGCCTCTGATTCCCTTCCTCTGATTCCCCGCCTCTGATTCCCCAAATCTGATTCCCCACTTCTGATTCCCCGGCTCTGATTCCCCGCCTCTGATTCCACGCCTCTGATTCCCCACCTCTGATTCCCCGCCTCTGATTCCCCGCCTCTGATTCCCCTCCTCTGATACCCCGCCTCTGATTCCCCGCCTCTGATTCCCCGCATCTGATTCCCCGCCTCTGATTCCCCGCCTCTGATTCCCCGCCTCTGATTCCCCGCCTCTGATTCCCCGCCTCTGATTCCCCGCCTCTGATTCCCCGCCTATGTTTACCCGCCTCTGTTTTCCCGCCTGTTTCCCTGCCTCTGATTCCCCACCTCAGATTCCCTACCTCAGATTCCTTGCCTCTGATTCCCTGCCTCTGATTCCCTGCCTCTGATTCCCTGCATCTGATTGCCCGCCTCTGATTCTCCGCCTCTGATTCCCCGCCTCTGATTACCCACCTATGATTCCCCGCTTCTGATTCCTCGCCTCTGATTCCCCGCCTCCGATTCCCCGCCTCTGATTCCCCGCCTCTGATTCCCCACCTCTGATTCACTGCCTCCCTTTCCGCTCAACTTTCCTGGCCTACGTTTCCCCATATATCTTTCCCCGCCTCTGATACCCCGCCTCTGATTCCCCGCCTCTGATTCCCCGCCTCTGATGACCCGCATCTGATATCCCGCCTCTGAATCCCCGCCTCTGATACACTGCCTCTGATAACTTTTTACTGATTCCCTGCCTCAGATTCCCTGCCTCCGATTCCCTGCCTCAGATTCCCTGCCTCAGATTCCCTGCACCAGATTCCCTTCATCTGATTCCCTGCCTCTGATTCCCCGCCTCTGATTCCCAGCCTCTGATTCCCCACCTCTGTCTCTACGCCTCTCTTTTGCCTGCACTCTTTCCCCTCCACTCTTTCCGTGCCTCTCTTTCCCTCCCTCAATTTCAACAACTCTGTTTGATCTGTTCTGTGTACCTCATTTTCAACATACAATTTCCAACCACTATGTTTCGCCCATCTCTTTCGCCGCCTCTATTTATGCACCTATGTTTACCCGCTTCTGTTTACCCGCCTGTTTCCCCACATCTCTTTCCCCACCTCTGATTCCACGCCTCTGATTTGCCGCCTCTGATTGCCCGCCTCTGATTCCCTGCCTCTGATTCCCTGCCTCTGATTCCCCGCCTCTGATTCCCCGCCTCTGATTCCCCACCTCTGATTCCCCGCCTCTGATTCCCCGCCTCTGATTCACCGCCTCTGATTCCCTGCCTCTTTTTCCCTGCCTCTATTTCCGTGCCTCTTTCTCTGCATCTCGTTTCCCACATCTCACTTCCCCCTTCTGATAACCCGCATCAGATTCTCTGCCACAAATTCCCTGCCTCAGATTCCCTGCCTCAGATTCCCTGCATCAGATTCCCTTCATCTGATTCCCTGCCTCTGATTCCCCGCGTCCGATTCTGCACCCATGTTTCACCGCCTCTGTTGCTCTGCTTCTGATTTCCCGGCTCAGATTTACCGGCTCTGATTCTGCACCTCTGATTCCACGCCTCTCTTTCTGTGTCTCTGATTCCCCGCCTCTGATTCCACGCCTCTGATTACCTGCCTCTGATACCCTGCCTCTCTTTCCCTGCCTCTATTTCCGTGCCTCTTTCTCTGCATCTCGTTTCCCACATCTCATTTCCCCCTTCTGATAACCCGCATCAGATTCCCTGCCACAGATTCCCTGCCTCAGATTCCCTGCCTCAGATTCCCTGCATCAGATTCCCTTCATTTGATTCCCTGCCTCTGATTCACCGCCTATGATTCCCTGCCCCTGATTACCCACCTCTGTTTACCCGCCTGTTTCCCCGCCTCTGATTCACCACCTCATGTTCGCCGCATCAGATTCCCTGCCTCTGATTCCCTGCCTCTGATTCCCTGCCTCTGATTCCCTTCATCTGATTGCCCGCCTCTGATTCACTGCCTCTAATTCCCCACCTCTGATTCCCCGCCTCTGATTCCCCACCTCTGATTCCCCACTTCTGATTCCCCGCCTCTGATTCCCCGCCTCTGATTCCACGCCTCTGATTCCCCGCCTCTGATTCCCCACCTCTGATTCCCCGCCTCTGATACCCCGCCTCTGATTCGCCGCCTCTGATTCCCTGCATCTGATTCCCCGCCTCAGATTCCCCGCCTCTGATTCCCCGCCTCTGATTCCCCGTCTCTGATTCCCTGCCTCTGATAACCTGCCTCTGATTCCCTGCATCTGAGTCCCCACTTCTGATTCCCCGCGTCCGATTCCGCACCCATGTTTCACCGCCTCTGTTGCTCTGCTTCTGATTTCCCGGCTCAGATTCACCGGCTCTAATTCCGCACCTCTGATTCCATGCCTCTCTTTCTGTGTCTCTGATTCCCCGCCTCTGATTCCACGCATCTGATTACCTGCCTCTGATACCCTGCCTCTCTTTACCTGCCTCTATTTCCGTGCCTCTTTCTCTGCATCTCGTTTCCCACATCTCATTTCCCCCTTCTGATAACCCGCATCAGATTCCCTGCCACAGATTCCCTGCCTCAGATTCCCTGCATCAGATTCCCTTCATTTGATTCCCTGCCTCTGATTCCCCGCCTCTGATTCCCTGCCTCTGATTACCCGCCTCTGATTCCACGCATCTGATTACCTGCCCCTCTTTTGCCTGCACTCTTTCCCCTCCACTCTTTCCATGCCTCTCTTTCCCTCCCTCAATTTCAACAACTCTGTTTGATCTGTTCTGTGTACCTAATTTTCAACACACAAGTTCCAACCACTATGTTTCGCCCATCTCTTTCGCTGCCTCTATTTATGCAGGTATGTTTACCCGCTTCCGTTTACCCGCCTGTTTCCCCACATCTCTTTCCCCACCTCTGATTCCACGCCTCTGATTCCCCTCCTCTGATTCCCCGCCTCTGATTCCCCGCCTCTGATTCACCGCCTCCCTTTCCGCGCAACTTTCCTGGCCTACGTTTCCCCACATCTCTTTCCCCACCTCTGATTCCATGCCTCAGATTCGCCGCCTCTGATTTCCCGCCTCTGATTCCCTGCGTCTGATTCCCCGCCTCTGATTCCCCGCCTCTGATTCCCCCCTCTGATTCCCCGCCTCTGATTCCCCGCCTCTGATTCCCCACCTCTGATTCCCCGCCTCTGATTCCCTGTCTCTCTTTCCCTGCCTCTATTTCCGTGCCTCTTTCTCTGCATCTCGTTTCCCACATCTCATTTCCCCCTTCTGACAACCCGCATCAGATTCCCTGCCACAGATTCCCTGCTTCAGATTCCCTGCCTCAGATTCCCTGCATCGGATTCCCTTCATCTTATTCCCTGCCTCTGATTCCCCGCCTCTGATGCCCCACCTCTGATTCCCTGCCTCAGATTCCCTGCCTCTGATTCCCTGCCTCTGAATCCATGCCTCTGATTTCCTGCATCTGATTTCCCGCCTCTGATTCTCCGCCTCTGATTCCCCGCCTCTGATTCCCCGCCTCTGATTCCCCGCCTCTGATTCCCCGCCACTGATTCCCTGCCTCTGATAACCTGCCTCTGATTCCATGCCTCTGATTCCCTGGCTCTGAGTCCCCACGTCTGATTCCCCGCGTCCGATTCCGCACCCATGTTTCACCGCCTCTGTTGCTCTTCTTCTGATTTCCCGGCTCAGATTCACCGGCTCTGATTCCGCACTTCTGATTCCACGCCTCTCTTTCTGTGTCTCTGATTCCCCGCCTCTGATTCCACGCCTCTGATTACCCGCCTCTGATACCCTGCCTCTCTTTCGCTGCCTCTATTTCCGTGCCTCTTTCTCTGCATCTCGTTTCCCACATCTCATTTCCCCCTTCTGATAACCCGCATCAGATTCCCTGCCACAGATTCCCTGCCTCAGATTCCCTGCCTCAGATTCCCTGCATCAGATTCCCTTCATCTGATTCCCTGCCTCTGATTCCCCACGGCTGATTCACTGCCTCTTATTACCCGCCTCTGTTTACCCGCCTGTTTCCCCGCCTCTGATTCACCACCTCATATTCGCCGCCTCAGGTTCCCTGCCTCTGATTCCCTGCCTCTGATTCCCTGCCTCTGATACCCAGCATCTGATTGCCCGCCTCTGATTCCCTGCCTCCGATTCCCCGCCTCTGATTCCCCACCTCTGATTCCCCGCCTTTGATTCCCCACCTCTGATTCCCCACTTCTGATTCCCCGCCTCTGATTCCCCGTCTCTGATTCCACGCCTCTGATTCCCCGCCTCTGATTCCGCGCCTCTGACTCCCCGTCTCTGATACCCCGCCTCTGATTCCCCGCCTCTGATTCCCTGCATCTGATTCCCCGCCTCAGATTCCCCGCCTCTGATTCCCCGACTCTGATTCCCCGCCTCTGATTCCCCAGCTCTTATTCCCCGCCTCTGATTCCCCGCCTCTGATTCCCCGCATCTGATTCCCCGCCTCTGATTCCCCGCCTCTGATTCCCCGCCTCTGATTCCCCGCCTCTGATTCCGCGCCTCTGATTCCCTGCCACTGATTCCCCGCCCCTGATTCCCCGCTTCTGATTCCCCATATCTGATTCCCCAACTCTTATTCCCCATCTCTGATTCCTCGCCTCTGATTCCCCGCCTCTGATTCCCTGCCTCTGATAACCTGCCTCTGATTCCCTGCCTCTGATTCCCTGCCTCTGAGACGCCACTTCTGATTCCCCGCGTCTGATTCCGCACCCATGTTTCACCGCCTCTGTTGCTCTGTTTCTGATTTCCCGGCTCATATTCACCCGCTCTGATTCCGCACCTCTGATTCCATGCCTCTCTTTCTGTGTCTCTGAAACCCCGCCTCTGATTCCACGCCTCTGATTACCCGCCTCTGATACCCTGCCTCTCTTTCCCTGCCTCTATTTCCGTGCCTCTTTCTCTGCATCTCGTTTCCCACATCTCATTTCCCACTTCTTATAACCCGCATCGGATTCCCTGCCACAGATTCCCTGCCTCAGATTCCCTGCCTCAGATTCCTTGCATCAGATTCCCTTCATCTGATTCCCTGCCTCTGATTCCCCTCCTCTGATTCCCTGCCTCTGATTCCCCGCCTCTGTTTACCCGCCTGATTCCCTGCCTCTGATTCACCACCTCATATTCGCCGCCTCAGATTCCCTGCCTCTGATTCCCTGCCTCTGATTCCCTGCCTCAGATTTCCTGCATCTGATTGCCCGCCTCTGATTCCCTGCCTCTGATTCCCCGCCTCTGATTCCCCGCCTATGATTCCCCACCACTGATTCCCTACCTCTGATTCCCCACTTCTGATTCCCCGCCTCTGATTCCACGCCTCTGATTCCACGCCTCTGATTCCCCGCCTCCGATTCCCCGCCTCTGATTCCCCGCCTCTGATACCCCGCCTCTGATTCCCCGCATCTGATTCCCTGCATCTGATTCCCCGCCTCAGATTCCCCGCCTCAGATTCCCCGCCTCTGATTTCCCGGTTCTGATTCCCCGCCTCTGATTCCCCACCACAGATTCCCTGCCTCAGATTCCCTGCCTCTGATTCCCTGCCTGTGATTCCCTGCCTCTGATTCCCTGCATCTGATTGCCCGCCTCTGATTCCCCGCCTATGATTCCCCGCCTCTGATTCCCCACCACTGATTCCCCACTTCTGATTCCCTGCCTCTGATTCCCCGCCTCTGATTCCCCGCCTCTGATTCACCGCCTCTGATTCCCCGCCTCTGATTTCCCGCCTCTGATACCCCACTTCTGATTGCCCGCCTCTGATTCCCTTCCTCTGATTCCCCGCCTCTGATTCCCCACATCTGATTCCCCACTTCTGATTCCCCGCCTCTGATTCCCCGCCTCTGATTCCACGCCTCTGATTCCCCGCCTCTGATTCCCCGCCTCTGATTCCCCGCCTCTGATTCCCCTCCTCTGATACCCCGCCTCTGATTCCCCGCCTCTGATTCCCCGCATCTGATTCCCCGCCTCTGATTCCCCGCCTCTGATTCCCCGCCTCTGATTCCCCGCCTCTGATTCCCCGCCTCTGATTCCCCGCATCTGATTCCCCGCCTATGTTTACCCGCCTCTGTTTACCCGCCTGTTTCCCTGCCTCTGATTCCCCACCTCAGATTCCCTACCTCAGATTCCTTGCCTCTGATTCCCTGCCTCTGATTCCCTGCCTCTGATTCCCTGCATCTGATTGCCCGCCTCTGATTCTCCGCCTTTGATTCCCCGCCTCTGATTACCCACCTATGATTCCCCGCTTCTGATTCCCCGCCTCTGATTCCCCGCCTCCGATTCCCCGCCTCTGATTCCCCGCCTCTGATTCCCCACCTCTGATTCACTGCCTCCCTTTCCGCTCAACTTTCCTGGCCTACGTTTCCCCATATATCTTTCCCCGCCTCTGATACCCCGCCTCTGATTCCCCGCCTCTGATTCCCCGCCTCTGATGACCCGCATCTGATATCCCGCCTCTGAATCCCCACCTCTGTTACACTGCCTCTGATAACTTTTTACTGATTCCCTGCCTCAGATTCCCTGCCTCCGATTCCCTGCCTCAGATTCCCTGCCTCAGATTCCCTGCATCAGATTCCCTTCATCTGATTCCCTGCCTCTGATTCCCCGCCTCTGATTCCCAGCCTCTGATTCCCCACCTCTGTCTCTACGCCTCTGTTTTGCCTGCACTCTTTCCCCTCCACTCTTTCCGTGCCTCTCTTTCCCTCCCTCAATTTCAACAACTCTGTTTGATCTGTTCTGTGTACCTCATTTTCAACATACAATTTCCAACCACTATGTTTCGCCCATCTCTTTCGCCGCCTCTATTTATGCACCTATGTTTACCCGCTTCTGTTTACCCGCCTGTTTCCCCACATCTCGTTCCCCACCTCTGATTCCACGCCTCTGATTCGCCGCCTCTGATTGCCCGCCTCTGATTCCCTGCCTCTGATTCCCTGCCTCTGATTCCCCGCCTCTGATTCCCCGCCTCTGATTCCCAACCTCTGATTCCCCGCCTCTGATTCCCCGCCTCTGATTCCCCGCCTCTGATTCCCTGCCTCTTTTTCCCTGCCTCTATTTCCGTGCCTCTTTCTCTGCATCTCGTTTCCCACATCTCACTTCCCCCTTCTGATAACCCGCATCAGATTCTCTGCCACAAATTCCCTGCCTCAGATTCCCTGCCTCAGATTCCCTGCATCAGATTCCCTTCATCTGATTCCCTGCCTCTGATTACCCGCGTCTGATTCCCCACCTCTGAGTCCCTGCATCAGATTCCCTGCCTCTGATTCTCTGCCTCTGATTTCCTGCCTCTGATTCCCTGCATCTGATTGCCCGCCTCTGATTCTCCGCCTCTGATTCCCCGCCTCTGATTCCCCGCCTCTGATTCCCCGCCTCTGATTCCTCACCTCTGATTCCCCGCCTCTGATTCCCTGCCTCTGATAACCTGCCTCTGCTTCCCTGCCTCTGAGTCCCCACTTCTGATTCCCCGTGTCCGATTCCGCACCCATGTTTCACCGCCTCTCTTGCTCTGCTTCTGATTTCCCGGATCAGATTCACCGGCTCTGATTCTGCACCTCTGATTCCACGCCTCTCTTTCTGTGTCTCTGATCCCCGCCTCTGATTCCACGACTCTGATTACCTGCCTCTGATACACTGCCTCTCTTTCCCTGCCTCTATTTCCGTGCCTCTTTCTCTGCATCTCGTTTCCCACATCTCATTTCCCCCTTCTGATAACCCGCATCAGATTCCCTGCCACAGATTCCCTGCCTCAGATTCCCTGCCTCAGATTCCCTGCATCAGATTCCCTTCATTTGAATCCCTGCCTCTGATTCACCGCCTCTGATTCCCTGCCCCTGATTACCCACCTCTGTTTACCCGCCTGTTTCCCCGCCTCTGATTCTCCACCTCATGTTCGCCGCATCAGATTCCCTGCCTCTGATTCCCTGCCTCTGATTCCCTGCCTCTGATTCCCTTCATCTGATTGCCCGCCTCTGATTCACTGCCTCTGATTCCCCGCCTCTGATTCCCCGCCTCTGATTCCCCACCTCTGATTCCCCACTTCTGATTCCCCACCTCTGATTCCCCGCATCTGATTCCACGCCTCTGATTCCCCGCCTCTGATTCCCCACCTCTGATTCCCCGCCTCTGATACCCCGCCTCTGATTCGCCACCTCTGATTCCCTGCATCTGATTCCCCGCCTCAGATTCCCCGCCTCTGATTCCCCGCCTCTGATTCCCAGTCTCTGATTCCCTGCCTCTGGTAACCTGCCTCTGATTCCCTGCATCTGAGTCCCCACTTCTGATTCCCCGCGTCCGATTCCGCACCCATGTTTCACCGCCACTGTTGCTCTGCTTCTGATTTCCCGGCTCAGATTCACCGGCTCTAATTCCGCACCTCTGATTCCATGCCTCTCTTTCTGTGTCTCTAATTCCCCGCCTCTGATTCCACGCATCTGATTACCTGCCTCTGATACCCTGCTTCTCTTTCCCTACCTCTATTTCCGTGCCTCTTTCTCTGAATCTCGTTTCCCACATCTCATTTCCCCCTTCTGATAACCCGCATCAGATTCCCTGCCACAGATTCCCTGCCTCAGATTCCCTGCCTCAGAATGCCTGCATCAGATTCCCTTCATTTGATTCCCTGCCTCTGATTCCCCTCCTCTGATTCCCTGCCTCTGATTACCCGCCTCTGTTTACCCGCCTGTTTCCCCGCCTCTGATTCACCACCTCATATTCGCCGCCTCAGATTCCCTGCCTCTGATTCCCTGCCTCTGATTCCCTACTTCTGATTCCCTGCCTCTGATTCCCTGCCTCTGATTCCACGCCTCTGATTCCCCGCCTCTGATTCCCCACCTCTGATTCCCCACCTCAGATACCCCGCCTCTGATTCCCCGCCTCTGATTCCCTGCATCTGATTCCCCGCCTCAGATTCCCCGCCTCTGATTCCCCGCCTCTGATTCACCGTCTCTGATTCCCCGACTCTGATTCCCCGCCTCTGATTCCCCACATCTGATTCCCCACTTCTGATTCCCCGCCTCTGATTCCCCGCCTCTGATTCCACGCCTCTGATTCCCCGCCTCTGATACCCCACTTCTGATTGCCCGCCTCTGATTCCCTTCCTCTGATTCCCCGCCTCTGATTCCCCACATCTGATTCCCCACTTCTGATTCCCCGCCTCTGATTCCCCGCCTCTGATTCCACGCCTCTGATTCCCCGCCTCTGATTCCCCGCCTCTGATTCCCCGCCTCTGATTCCCCTCCTCTGATACCCCGCCTCTGATTCCCCGCCTCTGATTCCCCGCATCTGATTCCCCGCCTCTGATTCCCCGCCTCTGATTCCCCGCCTCTGATTCCCCGCCTCTGATTCCCCGCCTCTGATTCCCCGCCTCTGATTCCCCGCCTATGTTTACCCGCCTCTGTTTACCCGCCTGTTTCCCTGCCTCTGATTCCCCACCTCAGATTCCCTACCTCAGATTCCTTGCCTCTGATTCCCTGCCTCTGATTCCCTGCCTCTGATTCCCTGCATCTGATTGCCCGCCTCTGATTCTCCGCCTTTGATTCCCCGCCTCTGATTACCCACCTATGATTCCCCGCTTCTGATTCCCCGCCTCTGATTCCCCGCCTCCGATTCCCCGCCTCTGATTCCCCGCCTCTGATTCCCCACCTCTGATTCACTGCCTCCCTTTCCGCTCAACTTTCCTGGCCTACGTTTCCCCATATATCTTTCCCCGCCTCTGATACCCCGCCTCTGATTCCCCGCCTCTGATTCCCCGCCTCTGATGACCCGCATCTGATATCCCGCCTCTGAATCCCCACCTCTGTTACACTGCCTCTGATAACTTTTTACTGATTCCCTGCCTCAGATTCCCTTCATCTGATTCCCTGCCTCTGATTCCCCGCCTCTGATTCCCAGCCTCTGATTCCCCACCTCTGTCTCTACGCCTCTGTTTTGCCTGCACTCTTTCCCCTCCACTCTTTCCGTGCCTCTCTTTCCCTCCCTCAATTTCAACAACTCTGTTTGATCTGTTCTGTGTACCTCATTTTCAACATACAATTTCCAACCACTATGTTTCGCCCATCTCTTTCGCCGCCTCTATTTATGCACCTAAGTTTACCCGCTTCTGTTTACCCGCCTGTTTCCCCACATCTCTTTCCCCACCTCTGATTCCACGCCTCTGATTCGCCGCCTCTGATTGCCCGCCTCTGATTCCCTGCCTC
This sequence comes from Narcine bancroftii, assembly GCF_036971445.1. Classification (NCBI taxonomy): domain Eukaryota; kingdom Metazoa; phylum Chordata; class Chondrichthyes; order Torpediniformes; family Narcinidae; genus Narcine; species Narcine bancroftii. The sequence continues at coordinate 112,954,377 of NC_091476.1, forward strand.
TGATTCCCTGCCTCTGATTCCCCGCCTCTGATTCCCAGCCTCTGATTCCCCACCTCTGTCTCTACGCCTCTGTTTTGCCTGCACTCTTTCCCCTCCACTCTTTCCGTGCCTCTCTTTCCCTCCCTCAATTTCAACAACTCTGTTTGATCTGTTCTGTGTACCTCATTTTCAACATACAATTTCCAACCACTATGTTTCGCCCATCTCTTTCGCCGCCTCTATTTATGCACCTATGTTTACCCGCTTCTGTTTACCCGCCTGTTTCCCCACATCTCTTTCCCCACCTCTGATTCCACGCCTCTGATTCGCCGCCTCTGATTGCCCGCCTCTGATTCCCTGCCTCTGATTCCCTGCCTCTGATTCCCCGCCTCTGATTCCCCGCCTCTGATTCCCAACCTCTGATTCCCCGCCTCTGATTCCCCGCCTCTGATTCCCCGCCTCTGATTCCCTGCCTCTTTTTCCCTGCCTCTATTTCCGTGCCTCTTTCTCTGCATCTCGTTTCCCACATCTCACTTCCCCCTTCTGATAACCCGCATCAGATTCTCTGCCACAAATTCCCTGCCTCAGATTCCCTGCCTCAGATTCCCTGCATCAGATTCCCTTCATCTGATTCCCTGCCTCTGATTACCCGCGTCTGATTCCCCACCTCTGAGTCCCTGCATCAGATTCCCTGCCTCTGATTCTCTGCCTCTGATTTCCTGCCTCTGATTCCCTGCATCTGATTGCCCGCCTCTGATTCTCCGCCTCTGATTCCCCGCCTCTGATTCCCCGCCTCTGATTCCCCGCCTCTGATTCCTCACCTCTGATTCCCCGCCTCTGATTCCCTGCCTCTGATAACCTGCCTCTGATTCCCTGCCTCTGAGTCCCCACTTCTGATTCCCCGTGTCCGATTCCGCACCCATGTTTCACCGCCTCTCTTGCTCTGCTTCTGATTTCCCGGATCAGATTCACCGGCTCTGATTCTGCACCTCTGATTCCACGCCTCTCTTTCTGTGTCTCTGATCCCCGCCTCTGATTCCACGCCTCTGATTACCTGCCTCTGATACCCTGCCTCTCTTTCCCTGCCTCTATTTCCGTGCCTCTTTCTCTGCATCTCGTTTCCCACATCTCATTTCCCCCTTCTGATAACCCGCATCAGATTCCCTGCCACAGATTCCCTGCCTCAGATTCCCTGCCTCAGATTCCCTGCATCAGATTCCCTTCATTTGAATCCCTGCCTCTGATTCACCGCCTCTGATTCCCTGCCCCTGATTACCCACCTCTGTTTACCCGCCTGTTTCCCCGCCTCTGATTCTCCACCTCATGTTCGCCGCATCAGATTCCCTGCCTCTGATTCCCTGCCTCTGATTCCCTGCCTCTGATTCCCTTCATCTGATTGCCCGCCTCTGATTCACTGCCTCTGATTCCCCGCCTCTGATTCCCCGCCTCTGATTCCCCACCTCTGATTCCCCACTTCTGATTCCCCGCCTCTGATTCCCCGCATCTGATTCCACGCCTCTGATTCCCCGCCTCTGATTCCCCACCTCTGATTCCCCGCCTCTGATACCCCGCCTCTGATTCGCCGCCTCTGATTCCCTGCATCTGATTCCCGGCCTCAGATTCCCCGCCTCTGATTCCCCGCCTCTGATTCCCAGTCTCTGATTCCCTGCCTCTGGTAACCTGCCTCTGATTCCCTGCATCTGAGTCCCCACTTCTGATTCCCCGCGTCCGATTCCGCACCCATGTTTCACCGCCACTGTTGCTCTGCTTCTGATTTCCCGCCTCTGATACCCCACTTCTGATTGCCCGCCTCTGATTCCCTTCCTCTGATTCCCCGCCTCTGATTCCCCAAATCTGATTCCCCACTTCTGATTCCCCGGCTCTGATTCCCCGCCTCTGATTCCACGCCTCTGATTCCCCACCTCTGATTCCCCGCCTCTGATTCCCCGCCTCTGATTCCCCTCCTCTGATACCCCGCCTCTGATTCCCCGCCTCTGATTCCCCGCATCTGATTCCCCGCCTCTGATTCCCCGCCTCTGATTCCCCGCCTCTGATTCCCCGCCTCTGATTCCCCGCCTCTGATTCCCCGCCTCTGATTCCCCGCCTATGTTTACCCGCCTCTGTTTTCCCGCCTGTTTCCCTGCCTCTGATTCCCCACCTCAGATTCCCTACCTCAGATTCCTTGCCTCTGATTCCCTGCCTCTGATTCCCTGCCTCTGATTCCCTGCATCTGATTGCCCGCCTCTGATTCTCCGCCTCTGATTCCCCGCCTCTGATTACCCACCTATGATTCCCCGCTTCTGATTCCTCGCCTCTGATTCCCCGCCTCCGATTCCCCGCCTCTGATTCCCCGCCTCTGATTCCCCACCTCTGATTCACTGCCTCCCTTTCCGCTCAACTTTCCTGGCCTACGTTTCCCCATATATCTTTCCCCGCCTCTGATACCCCGCCTCTGATTCCCCGCCTCTGATTCCCCGCCTCTGATGACCCGCATCTGATATCCCGCCTCTGAATCCCCGCCTCTGATACACTGCCTCTGATAACTTTTTACTGATTCCCTGCCTCAGATTCCCTGCCTCCGATTCCCTGCCTCAGATTCCCTGCCTCAGATTCCCTGCACCAGATTCCCTTCATCTGATTCCCTGCCTCTGATTCCCCGCCTCTGATTCCCAGCCTCTGATTCCCCACCTCTGTCTCTACGCCTCTCTTTTGCCTGCACTCTTTCCCCTCCACTCTTTCCGTGCCTCTCTTTCCCTCCCTCAATTTCAACAACTCTGTTTGATCTGTTCTGTGTACCTCATTTTCAACATACAATTTCCAACCACTATGTTTCGCCCATCTCTTTCGCCGCCTCTATTTATGCACCTATGTTTACCCGCTTCTGTTTACCCGCCTGTTTCCCCACATCTCTTTCCCCACCTCTGATTCCACGCCTCTGATTTGCCGCCTCTGATTGCCCGCCTCTGATTCCCTGCCTCTGATTCCCTGCCTCTGATTCCCCGCCTCTGATTCCCCGCCTCTGATTCCCCACCTCTGATTCCCCGCCTCTGATTCCCCGCCTCTGATTCACCGCCTCTGATTCCCTGCCTCTTTTTCCCTGCCTCTATTTCCGTGCCTCTTTCTCTGCATCTCGTTTCCCACATCTCACTTCCCCCTTCTGATAACCCGCATCAGATTCTCTGCCACAAATTCCCTGCCTCAGATTCCCTGCCTCAGATTCCCTGCATCAGATTCCCTTCATCTGATTCCCTGCCTCTGATTCCCCGCGTCCGATTCTGCACCCATGTTTCACCGCCTCTGTTGCTCTGCTTCTGATTTCCCGGCTCAGATTTACCGGCTCTGATTCTGCACCTCTGATTCCACGCCTCTCTTTCTGTGTCTCTGATTCCCCGCCTCTGATTCCACGCCTCTGATTACCTGCCTCTGATACCCTGCCTCTCTTTCCCTGCCTCTATTTCCGTGCCTCTTTCTCTGCATCTCGTTTCCCACATCTCATTTCCCCCTTCTGATAACCCGCATCAGATTCCCTGCCACAGATTCCCTGCCTCAGATTCCCTGCCTCAGATTCCCTGCATCAGATTCCCTTCATTTGATTCCCTGCCTCTGATTCACCGCCTATGATTCCCTGCCCCTGATTACCCACCTCTGTTTACCCGCCTGTTTCCCCGCCTCTGATTCACCACCTCATGTTCGCCGCATCAGATTCCCTGCCTCTGATTCCCTGCCTCTGATTCCCTGCCTCTGATTCCCTTCATCTGATTGCCCGCCTCTGATTCACTGCCTCTAATTCCCCACCTCTGATTCCCCGCCTCTGATTCCCCACCTCTGATTCCCCACTTCTGATTCCCCGCCTCTGATTCCCCGCCTCTGATTCCACGCCTCTGATTCCCCGCCTCTGATTCCCCACCTCTGATTCCCCGCCTCTGATACCCCGCCTCTGATTCGCCGCCTCTGATTCCCTGCATCTGATTCCCCGCCTCAGATTCCCCGCCTCTGATTCCCCGCCTCTGATTCCCCGTCTCTGATTCCCTGCCTCTGATAACCTGCCTCTGATTCCCTGCATCTGAGTCCCCACTTCTGATTCCCCGCGTCCGATTCCGCACCCATGTTTCACCGCCTCTGTTGCTCTGCTTCTGATTTCCCGGCTCAGATTCACCGGCTCTAATTCCGCACCTCTGATTCCATGCCTCTCTTTCTGTGTCTCTGATTCCCCGCCTCTGATTCCACGCATCTGATTACCTGCCTCTGATACCCTGCCTCTCTTTACCTGCCTCTATTTCCGTGCCTCTTTCTCTGCATCTCGTTTCCCACATCTCATTTCCCCCTTCTGATAACCCGCATCAGATTCCCTGCCACAGATTCCCTGCCTCAGATTCCCTGCATCAGATTCCCTTCATTTGATTCCCTGCCTCTGATTCCCCGCCTCTGATTCCCTGCCTCTGATTACCCGCCTCTGATTCCACGCATCTGATTACCTGCCCCTCTTTTGCCTGCACTCTTTCCCCTCCACTCTTTCCATGCCTCTCTTTCCCTCCCTCAATTTCAACAACTCTGTTTGATCTGTTCTGTGTACCTAATTTTCAACACACAAGTTCCAACCACTATGTTTCGCCCATCTCTTTCGCTGCCTCTATTTATGCAGGTATGTTTACCCGCTTCTGTTTACCCGCCTGTTTCCCCACATCTCTTTCCCCACCTCTGATTCCACGCCTCTGATTCCCCTCCTCTGATTCCCCGCCTCTGATTCCCCGCCTCTGATTCACCGCCTCCCTTTCCGCGCAACTTTCCTGGCCTACGTTTCCCCACATCTCTTTCCCCACCTCTGATTCCATGCCTCAGATTCGCCGCCTCTGATTTCCCGCCTCTGATTCCCTGCGTCTGATTCCCCGCCTCTGATTCCCCGCCTCTGATTCCCCCCTCTGATTCCCCGCCTCTGATTCCCCGCCTCTGATTCCCCACCTCTGATTCCCCGCCTCTGATTCCCTGTCTCTCTTTCCCTGCCTCTATTTCCGTGCCTCTTTCTCTGCATCTCGTTTCCCACATCTCATTTCCCCCTTCTGACAACCCGCATCAGATTCCCTGCCACAGATTCCCTGCTTCAGATTCCCTGCCTCAGATTCCCTGCATCGGATTCCCTTCATCTTATTCCCTGCCTCTGATTCCCCGCCTCTGATGCCCCACCTCTGATTCCCTGCCTCAGATTCCCTGCCTCTGATTCCCTGCCTCTGAATCCATGCCTCTGATTTCCTGCATCTGATTTCCCGCCTCTGATTCTCCGCCTCTGATTCCCCGCCTCTGATTCCCCGCCTCTGATTCCCCGCCTCTGATTCCCCGCCACTGATTCCCTGCCTCTGATAACCTGCCTCTGATTCCATGCCTCTGATTCCCTGGCTCTGAGTCCCCACGTCTGATTCCCCGCGTCCGATTCCGCACCCATGTTTCACCGCCTCTGTTGCTCTTCTTCTGATTTCCCGGCTCAGATTCACCGGCTCTGATTCCGCACTTCTGATTCCACGCCTCTCTTTCTGTGTCTCTGATTCCCCGCCTCTGATTCCACGCCTCTGATTACCCGCCTCTGATACCCTGCCTCTCTTTCGCTGCCTCTATTTCCGTGCCTCTTTCTCTGCATCTCGTTTCCCACATCTCATTTCCCCCTTCTGATAACCCGCATCAGATTCCCTGCCACAGATTCCCTGCCTCAGATTCCCTGCCTCAGATTCCCTGCATCAGATTCCCTTCATCTGATTCCCTGCCTCTGATTCCCCACGGCTGATTCACTGCCTCTTATTACCCGCCTCTGTTTACCCGCCTGTTTCCCCGCCTCTGATTCACCACCTCATATTCGCCGCCTCAGGTTCCCTGCCTCTGATTCCCTGCCTCTGATTCCCTGCCTCTGATACCCAGCATCTGATTGCCCGCCTCTGATTCCCTGCCTCCGATTCCCCGCCTCTGATTCCCCACCTCTGATTCCCCGCCTTTGATTCCCCACCTCTGATTCCCCACTTCTGATTCCCCGCCTCTGATTCCCCGTCTCTGATTCCACGCCTCTGATTCCCCGCCTCTGATTCCGCGCCTCTGACTCCCCGTCTCTGATACCCCGCCTCTGATTCCCCGCCTCTAATTCCCTGCATCTGATTCCCCGCCTCAGATTCCCCGCCTCTGATTCCCCGACTCTGATTCCCCGCCTCTGATTCCCCAGCTCTTATTCCCCGCCTCTGATTCCCCGCCTCTGATTCCCCGCATCTGATTCCCCGCCTCTGATTCCCCGCCTCTGATTCCCCGCCTCTGATTCCCCGCCTCTGATTCCGCGCCTCTGATTCCCTGCCACTGATTCCCCGCCCCTGATTCCCCGCTTCTGATTCCCCATATCTGATTCCCCAACTCTTATTCCCCATCTCTGATTCCTCGCCTCTGATTCCCCGCCTCTGATTCCCTGCCTCTGATAACCTGCCTCTGATTCCCTGCCTCTGATTCCCTGCCTCTGAGACGCCACTTCTGATTCCCCGCGTCTGATTCCGCACCCATGTTTCACCGCCTCTGTTGCTCTGTTTCTGATTTCCCGGCTCATATTCACCCGCTCTGATTCCGCACCTCTGATTCCATGCCTCTCTTTCTGTGTCTCTGAAACCCCGCCTCTGATTCCACGCCTCTGATTACCCGCCTCTGATACCCTGCCTCTCTTTCCCTGCCTCTATTTCCGTGCCTCTTTCTCTGCATCTCGTTTCCCACATCTCATTTCCCACTTCTTATAACCCGCATCGGATTCCCTGCCACAGATTCCCTGCCTCAGATTCCCTGCCTCAGATTCCTTGCATCAGATTCCCTTCATCTGATTCCCTGCCTCTGATTCCCCTCCTCTGATTCCCTGCCTCTGATTCCCCGCCTCTGTTTACCCGCCTGTTTCCCTGCCTCTGATTCACCACCTCATATTCGCCGCCTCAGATTCCCTGCCTCTGATTCCCTGCCTCTGATTCCCTGCCTCAGATTTCCTGCATCTGATTGCCCGCCTCTGATTCCCTGCCTCTGATTCCCCGCCTCTGATTCCCCGCCTATGATTCCCCACCACTGATTCCCTACCTCTGATTCCCCACTTCTGATTCCCCGCCTCTGATTCCACGCCTCTGATTCCACGCCTCTGATTCCCCGCCTCCGATTCCCCGCCTCTGATTCCCCGCCTCTGATACCCCGCCTCTGATTCCCCGCATCTGATTCCCTGCATCTGATTCCCCGCCTCAGATTCCCCGCCTCAGATTCCCCGCCTCTGATTTCCCGGTTCTGATTCCCCGCCTCTGATTCCCCACCACAGATTCCCTGCCTCAGATTCCCTGCCTCTGATTCCCTGCCTGTGATTCCCTGCCTCTGATTCCCTGCATCTGATTGCCCGCCTCTGATTCCCCGCCTATGATTCCCCGCCTCTGATTCCCCACCACTGATTCCCCACTTCTGATTCCCTGCCTCTGATTCCCCGCCTCTGATTCCCCGCCTCTGATTCACCGCCTCTGATTCCCCGCCTCTGATTTCCCGCCTCTGATACCCCACTTCTGATTGCCCGCCTCTGATTCCCTTCCTCTGATTCCCCGCCTCTGATTCCCCACATCTGATTCCCCACTTCTGATTCCCCGCCTCTGATTCCCCGCCTCTGATTCCACGCCTCTGATTCCCCGCCTCTGATTCCCCGCCTCTGATTCCCCGCCTCTGATTCCCCTCCTCTGATACCCCGCCTCTGATTCCCCGCCTCTGATTCCCCGCATCTGATTCCCCGCCTCTGATTCCCCGCCTCTGATTCCCCGCCTCTGATTCCCCGCCTCTGATTCCCCGCCTCTGATTCCCCGCATCTGATTCCCCGCCTATGTTTACCCGCCTCTGTTTACCCGCCTGTTTCCCTGCCTCTGATTCCCCACCTCAGATTCCCTACCTCAGATTCCTTGCCTCTGATTCCCTGCCTCTGATTCCCTGCCTCTGATTCCCTGCATCTGATTGCCCGCCTCTGATTCTCCGCCTTTGATTCCCCGCCTCTGATTACCCACCTATGATTCCCCGCTTCTGATTCCCCGCCTCTGATTCCCCGCCTCCGATTCCCCGCCTCTGATTCCCCGCCTCTGATTCCCCACCTCTGATTCACTGCCTCCCTTTCCGCTCAACTTTCCTGGCCTACGTTTCCCCATATATCTTTCCCCGCCTCTGATACCCCGCCTCTGATTCCCCGCCTCTGATTCCCCGCCTCTGATGACCCGCATCTGATATCCCGCCTCTGAATCCCCACCTCTGTTACACTGCCTCTGATAACTTTTTACTGATTCCCTGCCTCAGATTCCCTGCCTCCGATTCCCTGCCTCAGATTCCCTGCCTCAGATTCCCTGCATCAGATTCCCTTCATCTGATTCCCTGCCTCTGATTCCCCGCCTCTGATTCCCAGCCTCTGATTCCCCACCTCTGTCTCTACGCCTCTGTTTTGCCTGCACTCTTTCCCCTCCACTCTTTCCGTGCCTCTCTTTCCCTCCCTCAATTTCAACAACTCTGTTTGATCTGTTCTGTGTACCTCATTTTCAACATACAATTTCCAACCACTATGTTTCGCCCATCTCTTTCGCCGCCTCTATTTATGCACCTATGTTTACCCGCTTCTGTTTACCCGCCTGTTTCCCCACATCTCGTTCCCCACCTCTGATTCCACGCCTCTGATTCGCCGCCTCTGATTGCCCGCCTCTGATTCCCTGCCTCTGATTCCCTGCCTCTGATTCCCCGCCTCTGATTCCCCGCCTCTGATTCCCAACCTCTGATTCCCCGCCTCTGATTCCCCGCCTCTGATTCCCCGCCTCTGATTCCCTGCCTCTTTTTCCCTGCCTCTATTTCCGTGCCTCTTTCTCTGCATCTCGTTTCCCACATCTCACTTCCCCCTTCTGATAACCCGCATCAGATTCTCTGCCACAAATTCCCTGCCTCAGATTCCCTGCCTCAGATTCCCTGCATCAGATTCCCTTCATCTGATTCCCTGCCTCTGATTACCCGCGTCTGATTCCCCACCTCTGAGTCCCTGCATCAGATTCCCTGCCTCTGATTCTCTGCCTCTGATTTCCTGCCTCTGATTCCCTGCATCTGATTGCCCGCCTCTGATTCTCCGCCTCTGATTCCCCGCCTCTGATTCCCCGCCTCTGATTCCCCGCCTCTGATTCCTCACCTCTGATTCCCCGCCTCTGATTCCCTGCCTCTGATAACCTGCCTCTGCTTCCCTGCCTCTGAGTCCCCACTTCTGATTCCCCGTGTCCGATTCCGCACCCATGTTTCACCGCCTCTCTTGCTCTGCTTCTGATTTCCCGGATCAGATTCACCGGCTCTGATTCTGCACCTCTGATTCCACGCCTCTCTTTCTGTGTCTCTGATCCCCGCCTCTGATTCCACGACTCTGATTACCTGCCTCTGATACACTGCCTCTCTTTCCCTGCCTCTATTTCCGTGCCTCTTTCTCTGCATCTCGTTTCCCACATCTCATTTCCCCCTTCTGATAACCCGCATCAGATTCCCTGCCACAGATTCCCTGCCTCAGATTCCCTGCCTCAGATTCCCTGCATCAGATTCCCTTCATTTGAATCCCTGCCTCTGATTCACCGCCTCTGATTCCCTGCCCCTGATTACCCACCTCTGTTTACCCGCCTGTTTCCCCGCCTCTGATTCTCCACCTCATGTTCGCCGCATCAGATTCCCTGCCTCTGATTCCCTGCCTCTGATTCCCTGCCTCTGATTCCCTTCATCTGATTGCCCGCCTCTGATTCACTGCCTCTGATTCCCCGCCTCTGATTCCCCGCCTCTGATTCCCCACCTCTGATTCCCCACTTCTGATTCCCCACCTCTGATTCCCCGCATCTGATTCCACGCCTCTGATTCCCCGCCTCTGATTCCCCACCTCTGATTCCCCGCCTCTGATACCCCGCCTCTGATTCGCCACCTCTGATTCCCTGCATCTGATTCCCCGCCTCAGATTCCCCGCCTCTGATTCCCCGCCTCTGATTCCCAGTCTCTGATTCCCTGCCTCTGGTAACCTGCCTCTGATTCCCTGCATCTGAGTCCCCACTTCTGATTCCCCGCGTCCGATTCCGCACCCATGTTTCACCGCCACTGTTGCTCTGCTTCTGATTTCCCGGCTCAGATTCACCGGCTCTAATTCCGCACCTCTGATTCCATGCCTCTCTTTCTGTGTCTCTAATTCCCCGCCTCTGATTCCACGCATCTGATTACCTGCCTCTGATACCCTGCTTCTCTTTCCCTACCTCTATTTCCGTGCCTCTTTCTCTGAATCTCGTTTCCCACATCTCATTTCCCCCTTCTGATAACCCGCATCAGATTCCCTGCCACAGATTCCCTGCCTCAGATTCCCTGCCTCAGAATCCCTGCATCAGATTCCCTTCATTTGATTCCCTGCCTCTGATTCCCCTCCTCTGATTCCCTGCCTCTGATTACCCGCCTCTGTTTACCCGCCTGTTTCCCCGCCTCTGATTCACCACCTCATATTCGCCGCCTCAGATTCCCTGCCTCTGATTCCCTGCCTCTGATTCCCTACTTCTGATTCCCTGCCTCTGATTCCCTGCCTCTGATTCCACGCCTCTGATTCCCCGCCTCTGATTCCCCACCTCTGATTCCCCACCTCAGATACCCCGCCTCTGATTCCCCGCCTCTGATTCCCTGCATCTGATTCCCCGCCTCAGATTCCCCGCCTCTGATTCCCCGCCTCTGATTCACCGTCTCTGATTCCCCGACTCTGATTCCCCGCCTCTGATTCCCCACATCTGATTCCCCACTTCTGATTCCCCGCCTCTGATTCCCCGCCTCTGATTCCACGCCTCTGATTCCCCGCCTCTGATACCCCACTTCTGATTGCCCGCCTCTGATTCCCTTCCTCTGATTCCCCGCCTCTGATTCCCCACATCTGATTCCCCACTTCTGATTCCCCGCCTCTGATTCCCCGCCTCTGATTCCACGCCTCTGATTCCCCGCCTCTGATTCCCCGCCTCTGATTCCCCGCCTCTGATTCCCCTCCTCTGATACCCCGCCTCTGATTCCCCGCCTCTGATTCCCCGCATCTGATTCCCCGCCTCTGATTCCCCGCCTCTGATTCCCCGCCTCTGATTCCCCGCCTCTGATTCCCCGCCTCTGATTCCCCGCCTCTGATTCCCCGCCTATGTTTACCCGCCTCTGTTTACCCGCCTGTTTCCCTGCCTCTGATTCCCCACCTCAGATTCCCTACCTCAGATTCCTTGCCTCTGATTCCCTGCCTCTGATTCCCTGCCTCTGATTCCCTGCATCTGATTGCCCGCCTCTGATTCTCCGCCTTTGATTCCCCGCCTCTGATTACCCACCTATGATTCCCCGCTTCTGATTCCCCGCCTCTGATTCCCCGCCTCCGATTCCCCGCCTCTGATTCCCCGCCTCTGATTCCCCACCTCTGATTCACTGCCTCCCTTTCCGCTCAACTTTCCTGGCCTACGTTTCCCCATATATCTTTCCCCGCCTCTGATACCCCGCCTCTGATTCCCCGCCTCTGATTCCCCGCCTCTGATGACCCGCATCTGATATCCCGCCTCTGAATCCCCACCTCTGTTACACTGCCTCTGATAACTTTTTACTGATTCCCTGCCTCAGATTCCCTGCCTCCGATTCCCTGCCTCAGATTCCCTGCCTCAGATTCCCTGCATCAGATTCCCTTCATCTGATTCCCTGCCTCTGATTCCCCGCCTCTGATTCCCAGCCTCTGATTCCCCACCTCTGTCTCTACGCCTCTGTTTTGCCTGCACTCTTTCCCCTCCACTCTTTCCGTGCCTCTCTTTCCCTCCCTCAATTTCAACAACTCTGTTTGATCTTTTCTGTGTACCTCATTTTCAACATACAATTTCCAACCACTATGTTTCGCCCATCTCTTTCGCCGCCTCTATTTATGCACCTATGTTTACCCGCTTCTGTTTACCCGCCTGTTTCCCCACATCTCTTTCCCCACCTCTGATTCCACGCCTCTGATTCGCCGCCTCTGATTGCCCGCCTCTGATTCCCTGCCTCTGATTCCCTGCCTCTGATTCCCCGCCTCTGATTCCCCGCCTCTGATTCCCAACCTCTGATTCCCCGCCTCTGATTCCCCGCCTCTGATTCCCCGCCTCTGATTCCCTGCCTCTTTTTCCCTGCCTCTATTTCCGTGCCTCTTTCTCTGCATCTCGTTTCCCACATCTCACTTCCCCCTTCTGATAACCCGCATCAGATTCTCTGCCACAAATTCCCTGCCTCAGATTCCCTGCCTCAGATTCCCTGCATCAGATTCCCTTCATCTGATTCCCTGCCTCTGATTACCCGCGTCTGATTCCCCACCTCTGAGTCCCTGCATCAGATTCCCTGCCTCTGATTCTCTGCCTCTGATTTCCTGCCTCTGATTCCCTGCATCTGATTGCCCGCCTCTGATTCTCCGCCTCTGATTCCCCGCCTCTGATTCCCCGCCTCTGATTCCCCGCCTCTGATTCCTCACCTCTGATTCCCCGCCTCTGATTCCCTGCCTCTGATAACCTGCCTCTGATTCCCTGCCTCTGAGTCCCCACTTCTGATTCCCCGTGTCCGATTCCGCACCCATGTTTCACCGCCTCTCTTGCTCTGCTTCTGATTTCCCGGATCAGATTCACCGGCTCTGATTCTGCACCTCTGATTCCACGCCTCTCTTTCTGTGTCTCTGATCCCCGCCTCTGATTCCACGCCTCTGATTACCTGCCTCTGATACCCTGCCTCTCTTTCCCTGCCTCTATTTCCGTGCCTCTTTCTCTGCATCTCGTTTCCCACATCTCATTTCCCCCTTCTGATAACCCGCATCAGATTCCCTGCCACAGATTCCCTGCCTCAGATTCCCTGCCTCAGATTCCCTGCATCAGATTCCCTTCATTTGAATCCCTGCCTCTGATTCACCGCCTCTGATTCCCTGCCCCTGATTACCCACCTCTGTTTACCCGCCTGTTTCCCCGCCTCTGATTCTCCACCTCATGTTCGCCGCATCAGATTCCCTGCCTCTGATTCCCTGCCTCTGATTCCCTGCCTCTGATTCCCTTCATCTGATTGCCCGCCTCTGATTCACTGCCTCTGATTCCCCGCCTCTGATTCCCCGCCTCTGATTCCCCACCTCTGATTCCCCACTTCTGATTCCCCGCCTCTGATTCCCCGCATCTGATTCCACGCCTCTGATTCCCCGCCTCTGATTCCCCACCTCTGATTCCCCGCCTCTGATACCCCGCCTCTGATTCGCCGCCTCTGATTCCCTGCATCTGATTCCCGGCCTCAGATTCCCCGCCTCTGATTCCCCGCCTCTGATTCCCAGTCTCTGATTCCCTGCCTCTGGTAACCTGACTCTGATTCCCTGCATCTGAGTCCCCACTTCTGATTCCCCGCGTCCGATTCCGCACCCATGTTTCACCGCCACTGTTGCTCTGCTTCTGATTTCCCGGCTCAGATTCACCGGCTCTAATTCCGCACCTCTGATTCCATGCCTCTCTTTCTGTGTCTCTAATTCCCCGCCTCTGATTCCACGCATCTGATTACCTGCCTCTGATACCCTGCCTCTCTTTCCCTACCTCTATTTCCGTGCCTCTTTCTCTGAATCTCGTTTCCCACATCTCATTTCCCCCTTCTGATAACCCGCATCAGATTCCCTGCCACAGATTCCCTGCCTCAGATTCCCTGCCTCAGAATCCCTGCATCAGATTCCCTTCATTTGATTCCCTGCCTCTGATTCCCCTCCTCTGATTCCCTGCCTCTGATTACCCGCCTCTGTTTACCCGCCTGTTTCCCCGCCTCTGATTCACCACCTCATATTCGCCGCCTCAGATTCCCTGCCTCTGATTCCCTGCCTCTGATTCCCTACTTCTGATTCCCTGCCTCTGATTCCCTGCCTCTGATTCCACGCCTCTGATTCCCCGCCTCTGATTCCCCACCTCTGATTCCCCGCCTCAGATACCCCGCCTCTGATTCCCCGCCTCTGATTCCCTGCATCTGATTCCCCGCCTCAGATTCCCCGCCTCTGATTCCCCGCCTCTGATTCACCGTCTCTGATTCCCCGACTCTGATTCCCCGCCTCTGATTCCCCGCCTATGTTTACCCGCCTCTGTTTACCCGCCTGTTTTCCCGCCTCTGATTCCCCACCGCAGATTCGCTGCCTCAGATTCCCTGCCTCAGATTCCCTGCATTAGATTCCCTTCATTTGATTGCCTGCGTCTGATTCCCTGCCTCTGATTCCCTGCCTCTGATTCCCTGCATCTGATTGCCCGCCTCTGATTCCCCGCCTCTGATTCCCCGCCTCTGATTCCCCACCTCTGATTCCCCACTTCTGATTCCCCGCCTCTGATTCCCCGCCTCTGATTCCCCGCCTCTGATTCACCGCCTCTGATTCCCCGCCTCTGATTCCCCGCCTCTGATTCCCCACTTCTGATTGCCCGCCTCTGATTCCCTGCCTCTGATTCCCCACCTCTGATTCCCCACCTCTGATTCCCCACTTCTGATTCCCCACCTCTGATTCCCCGCCTCTGATTCCACGCCTCTGATTCCCCACCTCTGATTCCCCACTTCTGATTCCCCACCTCTGATTCTCCGCCTTTGATACCCTGCCTCTGATAACTTTTTACTGATTCCCTGCCTCAGATTCCCTGCCTCCGATTCCCTGCCTCAGATTCCCTGCCTCAGATTCCCTGCATCAGATTCCCTTCATCTGATTCCCTGCCTCTGATTCCCCGCCTCTGATTCCCCGCCTCTGATTCCCCACCTCTGTCTCTACGCCTCTCTTTTGCCTGCACTCTTTCCCCTCCACTCTTTCCATGCCTCTCTTTCCCTCCCTCAATTTCAACAACTCAGTTTGATCTGTTCTGTGTACCTAATTTTCAACACACAAGTTCCAACCACTATGTTTCGCCCATCTCTTTCATTGCCTCTATTTATGCAGCTATGTTTACCCGCTTCTGTTTACCCACCTGTTTCCCCACATCTCTTTCCCCACCTCTGATTCCACGCCTCTGATTCCCCGCTTCTGATTCCCCGCCTCTGATTCCCCGCCTCTGATTCACCGCCTCCCTTTCCGCGCAACTTTCCTGGCCTACGTTTCCCCACATCTCTTTCCCTACCTCTGATTCCACGCCTCAGATTCGCCTCCTCTGATTTCCCGCCTCTGATTCCCTGCCTCTGATTCCCCGCCTCTGATTCCCCGCCTCTGATTCCCCCTTCTGATTCCCCGCCTCTGATTCCCCGCCTCTGATTCCCCGCCTCTGATTCCCCGCCTCTGATTCCCTGCCTCTTTTTCCCTGCCTCTATTTCCGTGCCTCTTTCTCTGCATCTCGTTTCCCACATCTCACTTCCCCCTTCTGATAACCCGCATCAGATTCTCTGCCACAAATTCCCTGCCTCAGATTCCCTGCCTCAGATTCCCTGCATCAGATTCCCTTCATCTGATTCCCTGCCTCTGATTACCCGCGTCTGATTCCCCACCTCTGAGTCCCTGCATCAGATTCCCTGCCTCTGATTCTCTGCCTCTGATTTCCTGCCTCTGATTCCCTGCATCTGATTGCCCGCCTCTGATTCTCCGCCTCTGATTCCCCGCCTCTGATTCCCCGCCTCTGATTCCCCGCCTCTGATTCCTCACCTCTGATTCCCCGCCTCTGATTCCCTGCCTCTGATAACCTGCCTCTGCTTCCCTGCCTCTGAGTCCCCACTTCTGATTCCCCGTGTCCGATTCCGCACCCATGTTTCACCGCCTCTCTTGCTCTGCTTCTGATTTCCCGGATCAGATTCACCGGCTCTGATTCTGCACCTCTGATTCCACGCCTCTCTTTCTGTGTCTCTGATCCCCGCCTCTGATTCCACGACTCTGATTACCTGCCTCTGATACACTGCCTCTCTTTCCCTGCCTCTATTTCCGTGCCTCTTTCTCTGCATCTCGTTTCCCACATCTCATTTCCCCCTTCTGATAACCCGCATCAGATTCCCTGCCACAGATTCCCTGCCTCAGATTCCCTGCCTCAGATTCCCTGCATCAGATTCCCTTCATTTGAATCCCTGCCTCTGATTCACCGCCTCTGATTCCCTGCCCCTGATTACCCACCTCTGTTTACCCGCCTGTTTCCCCGCCTCTGATTCTCCACCTCATGTTCGCCGCATCAGATTCCCTGCCTCTGATTCCCTGCCTCTGATTCCCTGCCTCTGATTCCCTTCATCTGATTGCCCGCCTCTGATTCACTGCCTCTGATTCCCCGCCTCTGATTCCCCGCCTCTGATTCCCCACCTCTGATTCCCCACTTCTGATTCCCCACCTCTGATTCCCCGCATCTGATTCCACGCCTCTGATTCCCCGCCTCTGATTCCCCACCTCTGATTCCCCGCCTCTGATACCCCGCCTCTGATTCGCCACCTCTGATTCCCTGCATCTGATTCCCCGCCTCAGATTCCCCGCCTCTGATTCCCCGCCTCTGATTCCCAGTCTCTGATTCCCTGCCTCTGATTCCCCACATCTGATTCCCCACTTCTGATTCCCCGCCTCTGATTCCCCGCCTCTGATTCCACGCCTCTGATTCCCCGCCTCTGATTCCCCGCCTCTGATTCCCCGCCTCTGATTCCCCTCCTCTGATACCCCGCCTCTGATTCCCCGCCTCTGATTCCCCGCATCTGATTCCCCGCCTCTGATTCCCCGCCTCTGATTCCCCGCCTCTGATTCCCCGCCTCTGATTCCCCGCCTCTGATTCCCCGCCTCTGATTCCCCGCCTATGTTTACCCGCCTCTGTTTACCCGCCTGTTTCCCTGCCTCTGATTCCCCACCTCAGATTCCCTACCTCAGATTCCTTGCCTCTGATTCCCTGCCTCTGATTCCCTGCCTCTGATTCCCTGCATCTGATTGCCCGCCTCTGATTCTCCGCCTTTGATTCCCCGCCTCTGATTACCCACCTATGATTCCCCGCTTCTGATTCCCCGCCTCTGATTCCCCGCCTCCGATTCCCCGCCTCTGATTCCCCGCCTCTGATTCCCCACCTCTGATTCACTGCCTCCCTTTCCGCTCAACTTTCCTGGCCTACGTTTCCCCATATATCTTTCCCCGCCTCTGATACCCCGCCTCTGATTCCCCGCCTCTGATTCCCCGCCTCTGATGACCCGCATCTGATATCCCGCCTCTGAATCCCCACCTCTGTTACACTGCCTCTGATAACTTTTTACTGATTCCCTGCCTCAGATTCCCTGCCTCCGATTCCCTGCCTCAGATTCCCTGCCTCAGATTCCCTGCATCAGATTCCCTTCATCTGATTCCCTGCCTCTGATTCCCCGCCTCTGATTCCCAGCCTCTGATTCCCCACCTCTGTCTCTACGCCTCTGTTTTGCCTGCACTCTTTCCCCTCCACTCTTTCCGTGCCTCTCTTTCCCTCCCTCAATTTCAACAACTCTGTTTGATCTGTTCTGTGTACCTCATTTTCAACATACAATTTCCAACCACTATGTTTCGCCCATCTCTTTCGCCGCCTCTATTTATGCACCTATGTTTACCCGCTTCTGTTTACCCGCCTGTTTCCCCACATCTCTTTCCCCACCTCTGATTCCACGCCTCTGATTCGCCGCCTCTGATTGCCCGCCTCTGATTCCCTGCCTCTGATTCCCTGCCTCTGATTCCCCGCCTCTGATTCCCCGCCTCTGATTCCCAACCTCTGATTCCCCGCCTCTGATTCCCCGCCTCTGATTCCCCGCCTCTGATTCCCTGCCTCTTTTTCCCTGCCTCTATTTCCGTGCCTCTTTCTCTGCATCTCGTTTCCCACATCTCACTTCCCCCTTCTGATAACCCGCATCAGATTCTCTGCCACAAATTCCCTGCCTCAGATTCCCTGCCTCAGATTCCCTGCATCAGATTCCCTTCATCTGATTCCCTGCCTCTGATTACCCGCGTCTGATTCCCCACCTCTGAGTCCCTGCATCAGATTCCCTGCCTCTGATTCTCTGCCTCTGATTTCCTGCCTCTGATTCCCTGCATCTGATTGCCCGCCTCTGATTCTCCGCCTCTGATTCCCCGCCTCTGATTCCCCGCCTCTGATTCCCCGCCTCTGATTCCTCACCTCTGATTCCCCGCCTCTGATTCCCTGCCTCTGATAACCTGCCTCTGATTCCCTGCCTCTGAGTCCCCACTTCTGATTCCCCGTGTCCGATTCCGCACCCATGTTTCACCGCCTCTCTTGCTCTGCTTCTGATTTCCCGGATCAGATTCACCGGCTCTGATTCTGCACCTCTGATTCCACGCCTCTCTTTCTGTGTCTCTGATCCCCGCCTCTGATTCCACGCCTCTGATTACCTGCCTCTGATACCCTGCCTCTCTTTCCCTGCCTCTATTTCCGTGCCTCTTTCTCTGCATCTCGTTTCCCACATCTCATTTCCCCCTTCTGATAACCCGCATCAGATTCCCTGCCACAGATTCCCTGCCTCAGATTCCCTGCCTCAGATTCCCTGCATCAGATTCCCTTCATTTGAATCCCTGCCTCTGATTCACCGCCTCTGATTCCCTGCCCCTGATTACCCACCTCTGTTTACCCGCCTGTTTCCCCGCCTCTGATTCTCCACCTCATGTTCGCCGCATCAGATTCCCTGCCTCTGATTCCCTGCCTCTGATTCCCTGCCTCTGATTCCCTTCATCTGATTGCCCGCCTCTGATTCACTGCCTCTGATTCCCCGCCTCTGATTCCCCGCCTCTGATTCCCCACCTCTGATTCCCCACTTCTGATTCCCCGCCTCTGATTCCCCGCATCTGATTCCACGCCTCTGATTCCCCGCCTCTGATTCCCCACCTCTGATTCCCCGCCTCTGATACCCCGCCTCTGATTCGCCGCCTCTGATTCCCTGCATCTGATTCCCGGCCTCAGATTCCCCGCCTCTGATTCCCCGCCTCTGATTCCCAGTCTCTGATTCCCTGCCTCTGGTAACCTGCCTCTGATTCCCTGCATCTGAGTCCCCACTTCTGATTCCCCGCGTCCGATTCCGCACCCATGTTTCACCGCCACTGTTGCTCTGCTTCTGATTTCCCGGCTCAGATTCACCGGCTCTAATTCCGCACCTCTGATTCCATGCCTCTCTTTCTGTGTCTCTAATTCCCCGCCTCTGATTCCACGCATCTGATTACCTGCCTCTGATACCCTGCCTCTCTTTCCCTACCTCTATTTCCGTGCCTCTTTCTCTGAATCTCGTTTCCCACATCTCATTTCCCCCTTCTGATAACCCGCATCAGATTCCCTGCCACAGATTCCCTGCCTCAGATTCCCTGCCTCAGAATCCCTGCATCAGATTCCCTTCATTTGATTCCCTGCCTCTGATTCCCCTCCTCTGATTCCCTGCCTCTGATTACCCGCCTCTGTTTACCCGCCTGTTTCCCCGCCTCTGATTCACCACCTCATATTCGCCGCCTCAGATTCCCTGCCTCTGATTCCCTGCCTCTGATTCCCTACTTCTGATTCCCTGCCTCTGATTCCCTGCCTCTGATTCCACGCCTCTGATTCCCCGCCTCTGATTCCCCACCTCTGATTCCCCGCCTCAGATACCCCGCCTCTGATTCCCCGCCTCTGATTCCCTGCATCTGATTCCCCGCCTCAGATTCCCCGCCTCTGATTCCCCGCCTCTGATTCACCGTCTCTGATTCCCCGACTCTGATTCCCCGCCTCTGATTCCCCGCCTATGTTTACCCGCCTCTGTTTACCCGCCTGTTTTCCCGCCTCTGATTCCCCACCGCAGATTCGCTGCCTCAGATTCCCTGCCTCAGATTCCCTGCATTAGATTCCCTTCATTTGATTGCCTGCGTCTGATTCCCTGCCTCTGATTCCCTGCCTCTGATTCCCTGCATCTGATTGCCCGCCTCTGATTCCCCGCCTCTGATTCCCCGCCTCTGATTCCCCACCTCTGATTCCCCACTTCTGATTCCCCGCCTCTGATTCCCCGCCTCTGATTCCCCGCCTCTGATTCACCGCCTCTGATTCCCCGCCTCTGATTCCCCGCCTCTGATTCCCCACTTCTGATTGCCCGCCTCTGATTCCCTGCCTCTGATTCCCCACCTCTGATTCCCCACCTCTGATTCCCCACTTCTGATTCCCCACCTCTGATTCCCCGCCTCTGATTCCACGCCTCTGATTCCCCACCTCTGATTCCCCACTTCTGATTCCCCACCTCTGATTCTCCGCCTTTGATACCCTGCCTCTGATAACTTTTTACTGATTCCCTGCCTCAGATTCCCTGCCTCCGATTCCCTGCCTCAGATTCCCTGCCTCAGATTCCCTGCATCAGATTCCCTTCATCTGATTCCCTGCCTCTGATTCCCCGCCTCTGATTCCCCGCCTCTGATTCCCCACCTCTGTCTCTACGCCTCTCTTTTGCCTGCACTCTTTCCCCTCCACTCTTTCCATGCCTCTCTTTCCCTCCCTCAATTTCAACAACTCAGTTTGATCTGTTCTGTGTACCTAATTTTCAACACACAAGTTCCAACCACTATGTTTCGCCCATCTCTTTCATTGCCTCTATTTATGCAGCTATGTTTACCCGCTTCTGTTTACCCACCTGTTTCCCCACATCTCTTTCCCCACCTCTGATTCCACGCCTCTGATTCCCCGCTTCTGATTCCCCGCCTCTGATTCCCCGCCTCTGATTCACCGCCTCCCTTTCCGCGCAACTTTCCTGGCCTACGTTTCCCCACATCTCTTTCCCTACCTCTGATTCCACGCCTCAGATTCGCCTCCTCTGATTTCCCGCCTCTGATTCCCTGCCTCTGATTCCCCGCCTCTGATTCCCCGCCTCTGATTCCCCCTTCTGATTCCCCGCCTCTGATTCCCCGCCTCTGATTCCCCGCCTCTGATTCCCCGCCTCTGATTCCCTGCCTCTTTTTCCCTGCCTCTATTTCCGTGCCTCTTTCTCTGCATCTCGTTTCCCACATCTCACTTCCCCCTTCTGATAACCCGCATCAGATTCTCTGCCACAAATTCCCTGCCTCAGATTCCCTGCCTCAGATTCCCTGCATCAGATTCCCTTCATCTGATTCCCTGCCTCTGATTACCCGCGTCTGATTCCCCACCTCTGAGTCCCTGCATCAGATTCCCTGCCTCTGATTCTCTGCCTCTGATTTCCTGCCTCTGATTCCCTGCATCTGATTGCCCGCCTCTGATTCTCCGCCTCTGATTCCCCGCCTCTGATTCCCCGCCTCTGATTCCCCGCCTCTGATTCCTCACCTCTGATTCCCCGCCTCTGATTCCCTGCCTCTGATAACCTGCCTCTGCTTCCCTGCCTCTGAGTCCCCACTTCTGATTCCCCGTGTCCGATTCCGCACCCATGTTTCACCGCCTCTCTTGCTCTGCTTCTGATTTCCCGGATCAGATTCACCGGCTCTGATTCTGCACCTCTGATTCCACGCCTCTCTTTCTGTGTCTCTGATCCCCGCCTCTGATTCCACGACTCTGATTACCTGCCTCTGATACACTGCCTCTCTTTCCCTGCCTCTATTTCCGTGCCTCTTTCTCTGCATCTCGTTTCCCACATCTCATTTCCCCCTTCTGATAACCCGCATCAGATTCCCTGCCACAGATTCCCTGCCTCAGATTCCCTGCCTCAGATTCCCTGCATCAGATTCCCTTCATTTGAATCCCTGCCTCTGATTCACCGCCTCTGATTCCCTGCCCCTGATTACCCACCTCTGTTTACCCGCCTGTTTCCCCGCCTCTGATTCTCCACCTCATGTTCGCCGCATCAGATTCCCTGCCTCTGATTCCCTGCCTCTGATTCCCTGCCTCTGATTCCCTTCATCTGATTGCCCGCCTCTGATTCACTGCCTCTGATTCCCCGCCTCTGATTCCCCGCCTCTGATTCCCCACCTCTGATTCCCCACTTCTGATTCCCCACCTCTGATTCCCCGCATCTGATTCCACGCCTCTGATTCCCCGCCTCTGATTCCCCACCTCTGATTCCCCGCCTCTGATACCCCGCCTCTGATTCGCCACCTCTGATTCCCTGCATCTGATTCCCCGCCTCAGATTCCCCGCCTCTGATTCCCCGCCTCTGATTCCCAGTCTCTGATTCCCTGCCTCTGGTAACCTGCCTCTTATTCCCTGCATCTGAGTCCCCACTTCTGATTCCCCGCGTCCGATTCCGCACCCATGTTTCACCGCCAATGTTGCTCTGCTTCTGATTTCCCGGCTCAGATTCACCGGCTCTAATTCCGCACCTCTGATTCCATGCCTCTCTTTCTGTGTCTCTAATTCCCCGCCTCTGATTCCACGCATCTGATTACCTGCCTCTGATACCCTGCTTCTCTTTCCCTACCTCTATTTCCGTGCCTCTTTCTCTGAATCTCGTTTCCCACATCTCATTTCCCCCTTCTGATAACCCGCATCAGATTCCCTGCCACAGATTCCCTGCCTCAGATTCCCTGCCTCAGAATCCCTGCATCAGATTCCCTTCATTTGATTCCCTGCCTCTGATTCCCCTCCTCTGATTCCCTGCCTCTGATTACCCGCCTCTGTTTACCCGCCTGTTTCCCCGCCTCTGATTCACCACCTCATATTCGCCGCCTCAGATTCCCTGCCTCTGATTCCCTGCCTCTGATTCCCTACTTCTGATTCCCTGCCTCTGATTCCCTGCCTCTGATTCCACGCCTCTGATTCCCCGCCTCTGATTCCCCACCTCTGATTCCCCACCTCAGATACCCCGCCTCTGATTCCCCGCCTCTGATTCCCTGCATCTGATTCCCCGCCTCAGATTCCCCGCCTCTGATTCCCCGCCTCTGATTCACCGTCTCTGATTCCCCGACTCTGATTCCCCGCCTCTGATTCCCCACATCTGATTCCCCACTTCTGATTCCCCGCCTCTGATTCCCCGCCTCTGATTCCACGCCTCTGATTCCCCGCCTCTGATACCCCACTTCTGATTGCCCGCCTCTGATTCCCTTCCTCTGATTCCCCGCCTCTGATTCCCCACATCTGATTCCCCACTTCTGATTCCCCGCCTCTGATTCCCCGTCTCTGATTCCACGCCTCTGATTCCCCGCCTCTGATTCCCCGCCTCTGATTCCCCGCCTCTGATTCCCCTCCTCTGATACCCCGCCTCTGATTCCCCGCCTCTGATTCCCCGCATCTGATTCCCCGCCTCTGATTCCCCGCCTCTGATTCCCCGCCTCTGATTCCCCGCCTCTGATTCCCCGCCTCTGATTCCCCGCCTCTGATTCCCCGCCTATGTTTACCCGCCTCTGTTTACCCGCCTGTTTCCCTGCCTCTGATTCCCCACCTCAGATTCCCTACCTCAGATTCCTTGCCTCTGATTCCCTGCCTCTGATTCCCTGCCTCTGATTCCCTGCATCTGATTGCCCGCCTCTGATTCTCCGCCTTTGATTCCCTGCCTCTGATTACCCACCTATGATTCCCCGCTTCTGATTCCCCGCCTCTGATTCCCCGCCTCCGATTCCCCGCCTCTGATTCCCCGCCTCTGATTCCCCACCTCTGATTCACTGCCTCCCTTTCCGCTCAACTTTCCTGGCCTACGTTTCCCCATATATCTTTCCCCGCCTCTGATACCCCGCCTCTGATTCCCCGCCTCTGATTCCCCGCCTCTGATGACCCGCATCTGATATCCCGCCTCTGAATCCCCACCTCTGTTACACTGCCTCTGATAACTTTTTACTGATTCCCTGCCTCAGATTCCCTGCCTCCGATTCCCTGCCTCAGATTCCCTGCCTCAGATTCCCTGCATCAGATTCCCTTCATCTGATTCCCTGCCTCTGATTCCCCGCCTCTGATTCCCAGCCTCTGATTCCCCACCTCTGTCTCTACGCCTCTGTTTTGCCTGCACTCTTTCCCCTCCACTCTTTCCGTGCCTCTCTTTCCCTCCCTCAATTTCAACAACTCTGTTTGATCTGTTCTGTGTACCTCATTTTCAACATACAATTTCCAACCACTATGTTTCGCCCATCTCTTTCGCCGCCTCTATTTATGCACCTATGTTTACCCGCTTCTGTTTACCCGCCTGTTTCCCCACATCTCTTTCCCCACCTCTGATTCCACGCCTCTGATTCGCCGCCTCTGATTGCCCGCCTCTGATTCCCTGCCTCTGATTCCCTGCCTCTGATTCCCCGCCTCTGATTCCCCGCCTCTGATTCCCAACCTCTGATTCCCCGCCTCTGATTCCCCGCCTCTGATTCCCCGCCTCTGATTCCCTGCCTCTTTTTCCCTGCCTCTATTTCCGTGCCTCTTTCTCTGCATCTCGTTTCCCACATCTCACTTCCCCCTTCTGATAACCCGCATCAGATTCTCTGCCACAAATTCCCTGCCTCAGATTCCCTGCCTCAGATTCCCTGCATCAGATTCCCTTCATCTGATTCCCTGCCTCTGATTACCCGCGTCTGATTCCCCACCTCTGAGTCCCTGCATCAGATTCCCTGCCTCTGATTCTCTGCCTCTGATTTCCTGCCTCTGATTCCCTGCATCTGATTGCCCGCCTCTGATTCTCCGCCTCTGATTCCCCGCCTCTGATTCCCCGCCTCTGATTCCCCGCCTCTGATTCCTCACCTCTGATTCCCCGCCTCTGATTCCCTGCCTCTGATAACCTGCCTCTGATTCCCTGCCTCTGAGTCCCCACTTCTGATTCCCCGTGTCCGATTCCGCACCCATGTTTCACCGCCTCTCTTGCTCTGCTTCTGATTTCCCGGATCAGATTCACCGGCTCTGATTCTGCACCTCTGATTCCACGCCTCTCTTTCTGTGTCTCTGATCCCCGCCTCTGATTCCACGCCTCTGATTACCTGCCTCTGATACCCTGCCTCTCTTTCCCTGCCTCTATTTCCGTGCCTCTTTCTCTGCATCTCGTTTCCCACATCTCATTTCCCCCTTCTGATAACCCGCATCAGATTCCCTGCCACAGATTCCCTGCCTCAGATTCCCTGCCTCAGATTCCCTGCATCAGATTCCCTTCATTTGAATCCCTGCCTCTGATTCACCGCCTCTGATTCCCTGCCCCTGATTACACACCTCTGTTTACCCGCCTGTTTCCCCGCCTCTGATTCTCCACCTCATGTTCGCCGCATCAGATTCCCTGCCTCTGATTCCCTGCCTCTGATTCCCTGCCTCTGATTCCCTTCATCTGATTGCCCGCCTCTGATTCACTGCCTCTGATTCCCCGCCTCTGATTCCCCGCCTCTGATTCCCCACCTCTGATTCCCCACTTCTGATTCCCCGCCTCTGATTCCCCGCATCTGATTCCACGCCTCTGATTCCCCGCCTCTGATTCCCCACCTCTGATTCCCCGCCTCTGATACCCCGCCTCTGATTCGCCGCCTCTGATTCCCTGCATCTGATTCCCCGCCTCAGATTCCCCGCCTCTGATTCCCCGCCTCTGATTCCCAGTCTCTGATTCCCTGCCTCTGGTAACCTGCCTCTGATTCCCTGCATCTGAGTCCCCACTTCTGATTCCCCGCGTCCGATTCCGCACCCATGTTTCACCGCCACTGTTGCTCTGCTTCTGATTTCCCGGCTCAGATTCACCGGCTCTAATTCCGCACCTCTGATTCCATGCCTCTCTTTCTGTGTCTCTAATTCCCCGCCTCTGATTCCACGCATCTGATTACCTGCCTCTGATACCCTGCCTCTCTTTCCCTACCTCTATTTCCGTGCCTCTTTCTCTGAATCTCGTTTCCCACATCTCATTTCCCCCTTCTGATAACCCGCATCAGATTCCCTGCCACAGATTCCCTGCCTCAGATTCCCTGCCTCAGAATCCCTGCATCAGATTCCCTTCATTTGATTCCCTGCCTCTGATTCCCCTCCTCTGATTCCCTGCCTCTGATTACCCGCCTCTGTTTACCCGCCTGTTTCCCCGCCTCTGATTCACCACCTCATATTCGCCGCCTCAGATTCCCTGCCTCTGATTCCCTGCCTCTGATTCCCTACTTCTGATTCCCTGCCTCTGATTCCCTGCCTCTGATTCCACGCCTCTGATTCCCCGCCTCTGATTCCCCACCTCTGATTCCCCGCCTCAGATACCCCGCCTCTGATTCCCCGCCTCTGATTCCCTGCATCTGATTCCCCGCCTCAGATTCCCCGCCTCTGATTCCCCGCCTCTGATTCACCGTCTCTGATTCCCCGACTCTGATTCCCCGCCTCTGATTCCCCGCCTATGTTTACCCGCCTCTGTTTACCCGCCTGTTTTCCCGCCTCTGATTCCCCACCGCAGATTCGCTGCCTCAGATTCCCTGCCTCAGATTCCCTGCATTAGATTCCCTTCATTTGATTGCCTGCGTCTGATTCCCTGCCTCTGATTCCCTGCCTCTGATTCCCTGCATCTGATTGCCCGCCTCTGATTCCCCGCCTCTGATTCCCCGCCTCTGATTCCCCACCTCTGATTCCCCACTTCTGATTCCCCGCCTCTGATTCCCCGCCTCTGATTCCCCGCCTCTGATTCACCGCCTCTGATTCCCCGCCTCTGATTCCCCGCCTCTGATTCCCCACTTCTGATTGCCCGCCTCTGATTCCCTGCCTCTGATTCCCCACCTCTGATTCCCCACCTCTGATTCCCCACTTCTGATTCCCCACCTCTGATTCCCCGCCTCTGATTCCACGCCTCTGATTCCCCACCTCTGATTCCCCACTTCTGATTCCCCACCTCTGATTCTCCGCCTTTGATACCCTGCCTCTGATAACTTTTTACTGATTCCCTGCCTCAGATTCCCTGCCTCCGATTCCCTGCCTCAGATTCCCTGCCTCAGATTCCCTGCATCAGATTCCCTTCATCTGATTCCCTGCCTCTGATTCCCCGCCTCTGATTCCCCGCCTCTGATTCCCCACCTCTGTCTCTACGCCTCTCTTTTGCCTGCACTCTTTCCCCTCCACTCTTTCCATGCCTCTCTTTCCCTCCCTCAATTTCAACAACTCAGTTTGATCTGTTCTGTGTACCTAATTTTCAACACACAAGTTCCAACCACTATGTTTCGCCCATCTCTTTCGTTGCCTCTATTTATGCAGCTATGTTTACCCGCTTCTGTTTACCCACCTGTTTCCCCACATCTCTTTCCCCACCTCTGATTCCACGCCTCTGATTCCCCGCTTCTGATTCCCCGCCTCTGATTCCCCGCCTCTGATTCACCGCCTCCCTTTCCGCGCAACTTTCCTGGCCTACGTTTCCCCACATCTCTTTCCCTACCTCTGATTCCACGCCTCAGATTCGCCTCCTCTGATTTCCCGCCTCTGATTCCCTGCCTCTGATTCCCCGCCTCTGATTCCCCGCCTCTGATTCCCCCTTCTGATTCCCCGCCTCTGATTCCCCGCCTCTGATTCCCCACCTCTGATTCCCCGCCTCTGATTACCTGCCTCTCTTTCCCTGCCTCTATTTCCGTGCCTCTTTCTCTGCATCTCGTTTCCCACATCTCATTTCCCCCTTCTGACAACCCGCATCAGATTCCCTGCCACAGATTCCCTGCTTCAGATTCCCTGCCTCAGATTCCCTGCATCGGATTCCCTTCATCTGATTCCCTGCCTCTGAATCCCCGCCTCTGATTCCCCACCTCTGATTCCCTGCCTCAGATTCCCTGCCTCTGATTCCCTGCCTCTGTATCAATGCCTCTGATTTCCTGCATCTGATTGCCCGCCTCTGATTCTCCGCCTCTGATTCCCCGCCTCTGATTCCCCGCCTCTGATTCCCCGCCTCTGATTCCCCGCCTCTGATTCCCCACCTCTGATTCCCCACTTCTGATTCCCCACCTCTGATTCCCCGCCTCTGATTCCACGCCTCTGATTCCCCGCCTTTGATTCCCCACCTCTGATTCCCCGCCTCTGATACCCCGCCTCTGATTCGCCGCCTCTGATTCCCTGCATCTGATTCCCCGCCTCAGATTCCCCGCCTCTGATTCCCCGCCTCTGATTCCCCGTCTCTGATTCCCTGCCTCTGATTCCCTGCCTCTGATTCCCCACCTCAGATTCCCTACCTCAGATTCCTTGCCTCTGATTCCCTGCCTCTGATTCCCTGCCTCTGATTCCCTGCATCTGATTGCCCGCCTCTGATTCTCCACCTCTGATTCCCCGCCTCTGATTACCCACCTATGATTCCCCGCTTCTGATTCCCCGCCTCTGATTCCCCGCCTCCGATTCCCCGCCTCTGATTCCCCGCCTCTGATTCCCCACCTCTGAATCACTGCCTCCCTTTCCGCTCAACTTTCCTGGCCTACGTTTCCCCATATATCTTTCCCCGCCTCTGATACCCCGCCTCTGATTCCCCGCCTCTGATTCCCCGCCTCTGATGACCCGCATCTGATATCCTGCCTCTGAATCCCCGCCTCTGATACACTGCCTCTGATAACTTTTTACTGATTCCCTGCCTCAGATTCCCTGCCTCCGATTCCCTGCCTCAGATTCCCTGCCTCAGATGCCCTGCATCAGATTCCCTTCATCTGATTCCCTGCCTCTGATTCCCGGCCTCTGATTCCCAGCCTCTGATTCCCCACCTCTGTCTCTACGCCTCTCTTTTGCCTGCACTCTTTCCCCTCCACTCTTTCCGTGCCTCTCTTTCCCTCCCTCAATTTCAACAACTCTGTTTGATCTGTTCTGTGTACCTCATTTTCAACATACAATTTCCAACCACTATGTTTCGCCCATCTCTTTCGCCGCCTCTATTTATGCACCTATGTTTACCCGCTTCTGTTTACCCGCCTGTTTCCCCACATCTCTTTCCCCACCTCTGATTCCACGCCTCTGATTCGCCACCTCTGATTGCCCGCCTCTGATTCCCTGCCTCTGATTCCCTGCCTCTGATTCCCCGCCTCTGATTCCCCGCCTCTGATTCCCCACCTCTGATTCCCCGCCTCTGATTCCCCGCCTCTGATTCCCCGCCTCTGATTCCCTGCCTCTTTTCCCTGCCTCTATTTCCGTGCCTCTTTCTCTGCATCTCGTTTCCCACATCTCACTTCCCCCTTCTGATAACCCGCATCAGATTCTCTGCCACAAATTCCCTGCCTCAGATTCCCTGCCTCAGATTCCCTGCATCAGATTCCCTTCATCTGATTCCCTGCCTCTGATTACCCGCGTCTTATTCCCCACCTCTGAGTCCCTGCCTCAGATTCCCTGCCTCTGATTCTCTGCCTCTGATTTCCTGCCTCTGATTCCCTGCATCTGATTGCCCGCCTCTGATTCTCCGCCTCTGATTCCCCGCCTCTGATTCCCCGCCTCTGATTCCCCGCCTCTGATTCCTCACCTCTGATTCCCCGCCTCTGATTCCCTGCCTCTGATAACCTGCCTCTGATTCCCTGCCTCTGAGCCCCACTTCTGATTCCCCGCGTCCGATTCCGCACCCATGTTTCACCGCCTCTGTTGTTCTGCTTCTGATTTCCCGGCTCAGATTCACCGGCTCTGATTCTGCACCTCTGATTCCACGCCTCTCTTTCTGTGTCTCTGATTCCCCGCCTCTGATTCCACGCCTCTGATTACCTGCCTCTGATACCCTGCCTCTCTTTCCCTGCCTCTATTTCCGTGCCTCTTTCTCTGCATCTCGTTTCCCACATCTCATTTCCCCCTTCTGATAACCCGCATCAGATTCCCTGCCACAGATTCCCTGCCTCAGATTCCCTGCCTCAGATTCCCTGCATCAGATTCCCTTCATTTGATTCCCTGCCTCTGATTCACCGCCTCTGATTCCCTGCCCCTGATTACCCACCTCTGTTTACCCGCCTGTTTCCCCGCCTCTGATTCACCACCTCATGTTCGCCGCATCAGATTCCCTGCCTCTGATTCCCTGCCTCTGATTCCCTGCCTCTGATTCCCTTCATCTGATTGCCCGCCTCTGATTCACTGCCTCTGATTCCCCGCCTCTGATTCCCAACCTCTGATTCCCCGCCTCTGATTCCCCGCCTCTGATTCCCCGCCTCTGATTCCCTGCCTCTTTTTCCCTGCCTCTATTTCCGTGCCTCTTTCTCTGCATCTCGTTTCCCACATCTCACTTCCCCCTTCTGATAACCCGCATCAGATTCTCTGCCACAAATTCCCTGCCTCAGATTCCCTGCCTCAGATTCCCTGCATCAGATTAACTTCATCTGATTCCCTGCCTCTGATTACCCGCGTCTGATTCCCCACCTCTGAGTCCCTGCATCAGATTCCCTGCCTCTGATTCTCTGCCTCTGATTTCCTGCCTCTGATTCCCTGCATCTGATTGCCCGCCTCTGATTCTCCGCCTCTGATTCCCCGCCTCTGATTCCCCGCCTCTGATTCCCCGCCTCTGATTCCTCACCTCTGATTCCCCGCCTCTGATTCCCTGCCTCTGATAACCTGCCTCTGATTCCCTGCCTCTGAGTCCCCACTTCTGATTCCCCGTGTCCGATTCCGCACCCATGTTTCACCGCCTCTCTTGCTCTGCTTCTGATTTCCCGGATCAGATTCACCGGCTCTGATTCTGCACCTCTGATTCCACGCCTCTCTTTCTGTGTCTCTGATCCCCGCCTCTGATTCCACGCCTCTGATTACCTGCCTCTGATACCCTGCCTCTCTTTCCCTGCCTCTATTTCCGTGCCTCTTTCTCTGCATCTCGTTTCCCACATCTCATTTCCCCCTTCTGATAACCCGCATCAGATTCCCTGCCACAGATTCCCTGCCTCAGATTCCCTGCCTCAGATTCCCTGCATCAGATTCCCTTCATTTGAATCCCTGCCTCTGATTCACCGCCTCTGATTCCCTGCCCCTGATTACCCACCTCTGTTTACCCGCCTGTTTCCCCGCCTCTGATTCTCCACCTCATGTTCGCCGCATCAGATTCCCTGCCTCTGATTCCCTGCCTCTGATTCCCTGCCTCTGATTCCCTTCATCTGATTGCCCGCCTCTGATTCACTGCCTCTGATTCCCCGCCTCTGATTCCCCGCCTCTGATTCCCCACCTCTGATTCCCCACTTCTGATTCCCCGCCTCTGATTCCCCGCATCTGATTCCACGCCTCTGATTCCCCGCCTCTGATTCCCCACCTCTGATTCCCCGCCTCTGATACCCCGCCTCTGATTCGCCGCCTCTGATTCCCTGCATCTGATTCCCCGCCTCAGATTCCCCGCCTCTGATTCCCCGCCTCTGATTCCCAGTCTCTGATTCCCTGCCTCTGGTAACCTGCCTCTGATTCCCTGCATCTGAGTCCCCACTTCTGATTCCCCGCGTCCGATTCCGCACCCATGTTTCACCGCCACTGTTGCTCTGCTTCTGATTTCCCGGCTCAGATTCACCGGCTCTAATTCCGCACCTCTGATTCCATGCCTCTCTTTCTGTGTCTCTAATTCCCCGCCTCTGATTCCACGCATCTGATAACCTGCCTCTGATACCCTGCCTCTCTTTCCCTACCTCTATTTCCGTGCCTCTTTCTCTGAATCTCGTTTCCCACATCTCATTTCCCCCTTCTGATAACCCGCATCAGATTCCCTGCCACAGATTCCCTGCCTCAGATTCCCTGCCTCAGAATCCCTGCATCAGATTCCCTTCATTTGATTCCCTGCCTCTGATTCCCCTCCTCTGATTCCCTGCCTCTGATTACCCGCCTCTGTTTACCCGCCTGTTTCCCCGCCTCTGATTCACCACCTCATATTCGCCGCCTCAGATTCCCTGCCTCTGATTCCCTGCCTCTGATTCCCTACTTCTGATTCCCTGCCTCTGATTCCCTGCCTCTGATTCCACGCCTCTGATTCCCCGCCTCTGATTCCCCACCTCTGATTCCCCGCCTCAGATACCCCGCCTCTGATTCCCCGCCTCTGATTCCCTGCATCTGATTCCCCGCCTCAGATTCCCCGCCTCTGATTCCCCGCCTCTGATTCACCGTCTCTGATTCCCCGACTCTGATTCCCCGCCTCTGATTCCCCGCCTATGTTTACCCGCCTCTGTTTACCCGCCTGTTTTCCCGCCTCTGATTCCCCACCGCAGATTCGCTGCCTCAGATTCCCTGCCTCAGATTCCCTGCATTAGATTCCCTTCATTTGATTGCCTGCGTCTGATTCCCTGCCTCTGATTCCCTGCCTCTGATTCCCTGCATCTGATTGCCCGCCTCTGATTCCCCGCCTCTGATTCCCCGCCTCTGATTCCCCACCTCTGATTCCCCACTTCTGATTCCCCGCCTCTGATTCCCCGCCTCTGATTCCCCGCCTCTGATTCACCGCCTCTGATTCCCCGCCTCTGATTCCCCGCCTCTGATTCCCCACTTCTGATTGCCCGCCTCTGATTCCCTGCCTCTGATTCCCCACCTCTGATTCCCCACCTCTGATTCCCCACTTCTGATTCCCCACCTCTGATTCCCCGCCTCTGATTCCACGCCTCTGATTCCCCACCTCTGATTCCCCACTTCTGATTCCCCACCTCTGATTCTCCGCCTTTGATACCCTGCCTCTGATAACTTTTTACTGATTCCCTGCCTCAGATTCCCTGCCTCCGATTCCCTGCCTCAGATTCCCTGCCTCAGATTCCCTGCATCAGATTCCCTTCATCTGATTCCCTGCCTCTGATTCCCCGCCTCTGATTCCCCGCCTCTGATTCCCCACCTCTGTCTCTACGCCTCTCTTTTGCCTGCACTCTTTCCCCTCCACTCTTTCCATGCCTCTCTTTCCCTCCCTCAATTTCAACAACTCAGTTTGATCTGTTCTGTGTACCTAATTTTCAACACACAAGTTCCAACCACTATGTTTCGCCCATCTCTTTCGTTGCCTCTATTTATGCAGCTATGTTTACCCGCTTCTGTTTACCCACCTGTTTCCCCACATCTCTTTCCCCACCTCTGATTCCACGCCTCTGATTCCCCGCTTCTGATTCCCCGCCTCTGATTCCCCGCCTCTGATTCACCGCCTCCCTTTCCGCGCAACTTTCCTGGCCTACGTTTCCCCACATCTCTTTCCCTACCTCTGATTCCACGCCTCAGATTCGCCTCCTCTGATTTCCCGCCTCTGATTCCCCCTTCTGATTCCCCGCCTCTGATTCCCCGCCTCTGATTCCCCACCTCTGATTCCCCGCCTCTGATTACCTGCCTCTCTTTCCCTGCCTCTATTTCCGTGCCTCTTTCTCTGCATCTCGTTTCCCACATCTCATTTCCCCCTTCTGACAACCCGCATCAGATTCCCTGCCACAGATTCCCTGCTTCAGATTCCCTGCCTCAGATTCCCTGCATCGGATTCCCTTCATCTGTTTCCCTGCCTCTGAATCCCCGCCTCTGATTCCCCACCTCTGATTCCCTGCCTCAGATTCCCTGCCTCTGATTCCCTGCCTCTGTATCAATGCCTCTGATTTCCTGCATCTGATTGCCCGCCTCTGATTCTCCGCCTCTGATTCCCCGCCTCTGATTCCCCGCCTCTGATTCCCCGCCTCTGATTCCCCGCCTCTGATTCCCCACCTCTGATTCCCCACTTCTGATTCCCCACCTCTGATTCCCCGCCTCTGATTCCACGCCTCTGATTCCCCGCCTCTGACTCCCCACCTCTGATTCCCCGCCTCTGATACCCCGCCTCTGATTCGCCGCCTCTGATTCCCTGCATCTGATTCCCCGCCTCAGATTCCCCGCCTCTGATTCCCCGCCTCTGATTCCCCGTCTCTGATTCCCTGCCTCTGATTCCCTGCCTCTGATTCCCCACCTCAGATTCCCTACCTCAGATTCCTTGCCTCTGATTCCCTGCCTCTGATTCCCTGCCTCTGATTCCCTGCATCTGATTGCCCGCCTCTGATTCTCCACCTCTGATTCCCCGCATCTGATTACCCACCTATGATTCCCCGCTTCTGATTCCCCGCCTCTGATTCCCCGCCTCCGATTCCCCGCCTCTGATTCCCCGCTTCTGATTCCCCACCTCTGAATCACTGCCTCCCTTTCCGCTCAACTTTCCTGGCCTACGTTCCCCATATATCTTTCCCCGCCTCTGATACCCCGCCTCTGATTCCCCGCCTCTGATTCCCCGCCTCTGATGACCCGCATCTGATATCCTGCCTCTGAATCCCCGCCTCTGATACACTGCCTCTGATAACTTTTTACTGATTCCCTGCCTCAGATTCCCTGCCTCCGATTCCCTGCCTCAGATTCCCTGCCTCAGATTCCCTGCATCAGATTCCCTTCATCTGATTCCCTGCCTCTGATTCCCGGCCTCTGATTCCCAGCCTCTGATTCCCCACCTCTGTCTCTACGCCTCTCTTTTGCCTGCACTCTTTCCCCTCCACTCTTTCCGTGCCTCTCTTTCCCTCCCTCAATTTCAACAACTCTGTTTGATCTGTTCTGTGTACCTCATTTTCAACATACAATTTCCAACCACTATGTTTCGCCCATCTCTTTCGACGCCTCTATTTATGCACCTATGTTTACCCGTTTCTGTTTACCCGCCTGTTTCCCCACATCTCTTTCCCCACCTCTGATTCCACACCTCTGATTCGCCACCTCTGATTGCCCGCCTCTGATTCCCTGCCTCTGATTCCCTGCCTCTGATTCCCCGCCTCTGATTCCCCGCCTCTGATTCCCCACCTCTGATTCCCCGCCTCTGATTCCCCGCCTCTGATTCCCCGCCTCTGATTCCCTGCCTCTTTTCCCTGCCTCTATTTCCGTGCCTCTTTCTCTGCATCTCGTTTCCCACATCTCACTTCCCCCTTCTGATAACCCGCATCAGATTCTCTGCCACAAATTCCCTGCCTCAGATTCCCTGCCTCAGATTCCCTGCATCAGATTCCCTTCATCTGATTCCCTGCCTCTGATTACCCGCGTCTTATTCCCCACCTCTGAGTCCCTGCCTCAGATTCCCTGCCTCTGATTCTCTGCCTCTGATTTCCTGCCTCTGATTCCCTGCATCTGATTGCCCGCCTCTGATTCTCCGCCTCTGATTCCCCGCCTCTGATTCCCCGCCTCTGATTCCCCGCCTCTGATTCCTCACCTCTGATTCCCCGCCTCTGATTCCCTGCCTCTGATTCCCCGCCTCTGATTCCCTGCCTCTGATTCACCGCCTCTGATTCCCTGCCCCTGATTACCCACCTCTGTTTACCCGCCTGTTTCCCCGCCTCTGATTCTCCACCTCATGTTCGCCGCATCAGATTCCCTGCCTCTGATTCCCTGCCTCTGATTCCCTGCCTCTGATTCCCTTCATCTGATTGCCCGCCTCTGATTCACTGCCTCTGATTCCCCGCCTCTGATTCCCCGCCTCTGATTCCCCACCTCTGATTCCCCACTTCTGATTCCCCGCCTCTGATTCCCCGCATCTGATTCCACGCCTCTGATTCCCCGCCTCTGATTCCCCACCTCTGATTCCCCGCCTCTGATACCCCGCCTCTGATTCGCCGCCTCTGATTCCCTGCATCTGATTCCCCGCCTCAGATTCCCCGCCTCTGATTCCCCGCCTCTGATTCCCAGTCTCTGATTCCCTGCCTCTGGTAACCTGCCTCTGATTCCCTGCATCTGAGTCCCCACTTCTGATTCCCCGCGTCCGATTCCGCACCCATGTTTCACCGCCACTGTTGCTCTGCTTCTGATTTCCCGGCTCAGATTCACCGGCTCTAATTCCGCACCTCTGATTCCATGCCTCTCTTTCTGTGTCTCTAATTCCCCGCCTCTGATTCCACGCATCTGATTACCTGCCTCTGATACCCTGCCTCTCTTTCCCTACCTCTATTTCCGTGCCTCTTTCTCTGAATCTCGTTTCCCACATCTCATTTCCCCCTTCTGATAACCCGCATCAGATTCCCTGCCACAGATTCCCTGCCTCAGATTCCCTGCCTCAGAATCCCTGCATCAGATTCCCTTCATTTGATTCCCTGCCTCTGATTCCCCTCCTCTGATTCCCTGCCTCTGATTACCCGCCTCTGTTTACCCGCCTGTTTCCCCGCCTCTGATTCACCACCTCATATTCGCCGCCTCAGATTCCCTGCCTCTGATTCCCTGCCTCTGATTCCCTACTTCTGATTCCCTGCCTCTGATTCCCTGCCTCTGATTCCACGCCTCTGATTCCCCGCCTCTGATTCCCCACCTCTGATTCCCCGCCTCAGATACCCCGCCTCTGATTCCCCGCCTCTGATTCCCTGCATCTGATTCCCCGCCTCAGATTCCCCGCCTCTGATTCCCCGCCTCTGATTCACCGTCTCTGATTCCCCGACTCTGATTCCCCGCCTCTGATTCCCCGCCTATGTTTACCCGCCTCTGTTTACCCGCCTGTTTTCCCGCCTCTGATTCCCCACCGCAGATTCGCTGCCTCAGATTCCCTGCCTCAGATTCCCTGCATTAGATTCCCTTCATTTGATTGCCTGCGTCTGATTCCCTGCCTCTGATTCCCTGCCTCTGATTCCCTGCATCTGATTGCCCGCCTCTGATTCCCCGCCTCTGATTCCCCGCCTCTGATTCCCCACCTCTGATTCCCCACTTCTGATTCCCCGCCTCTGATTCCCCGCCTCTGATTCCCCGCCTCTGATTCACCGCCTCTGATTCCCCGCCTCTGATTCCCCGCCTCTGATTCCCCACTTCTGATTGCCCGCCTCTGATTCCCTGCCTCTGATTCCCCACCTCTGATTCCCCACCTCTGATTCCCCACTTCTGATTCCCCACCTCTGATTCCCCGCCTCTGATTCCACGCCTCTGATTCCCCACCTCTGATTCCCCACTTCTGATTCCCCACCTCTGATTCTCCGCCTTTGATACCCTGCCTCTGATAACTTTTTACTGATTCCCTGCCTCAGATTCCCTGCCTCCGATTCCCTGCCTCAGATTCCCTGCCTCAGATTCCCTGCATCAGATTCCCTTCATCTGATTCCCTGCCTCTGATTCCCCGCCTCTGATTCCCCGCCTCTGATTCCCCACCTCTGTCTCTACGCCTCTCTTTTGCCTGCACTCTTTCCCCTCCACTCTTTCCATGCCTCTCTTTCCCTCCCTCAATTTCAACAACTCAGTTTGATCTGTTCTGTGTACCTAATTTTCAACACACAAGTTCCAACCACTATGTTTCGCCCATCTCTTTCGTTGCCTCTATTTATGCAGCTATGTTTACCCGCTTCTGTTTACCCACCTGTTTCCCCACATCTCTTTCCCCACCTCTGATTCCACGCCTCTGATTCCCCGCTTCTGATTCCCCGCCTCTGATTCCCCGCCTCTGATTCACCGCCTCCCTTTCCGCGCAACTTTCCTGGCCTACGTTTCCCCACATCTCTTTCCCTACCTCTGATTCCACGCCTCAGATTCGCCTCCTCTGATTTCCCGCCTCTGATTCCCCCTTCTGATTCCCCGCCTCTGATTCCCCGCCTCTGATTCCCCACCTCTGATTCCCCGCCTCTGATTACCTGCCTCTCTTTCCCTGCCTCTATTTCCGTGCCTCTTTCTCTGCATCTCGTTTCCCACATCTCATTTCCCCCTTCTGACAACCCGCATCAGATTCCCTGCCACAGATTCCCTGCTTCAGATTCCCTGCCTCAGATTCCCTGCATCGGATTCCCTTCATCTGTTTCCCTGCCTCTGAATCCCCGCCTCTGATTCCCCACCTCTGATTCCCTGCCTCAGATTCCCTGCCTCTGATTCCCTGCCTCTGTATCAATGCCTCTGATTTCCTGCATCTGATTGCCCGCCTCTGATTCTCCGCCTCTGATTCCCCGCCTCTGATTCCCCGCCTCTGATTCCCCGCCTCTGATTCCCCGCCTCTGATTCCCCACCTCTGATTCCCCACTTCTGATTCCCCACCTCTGATTCCCCGCCTCTGATTCCACGCCTCTGATTCCCCGCCTCTGACTCCCCACCTCTGATTCCCCGCCTCTGATACCCCGCCTCTGATTCGCCGCCTCTGATTCCCTGCATCTGATTCCCCGCCTCAGATTCCCCGCCTCTGATTCCCCGCCTCTGATTCCCCGTCTCTGATTCCCTGCCTCTGATTCCCTGCCTCTGATTCCCCACCTCAGATTCCCTACCTCAGATTCCTTGCCTCTGATTCCCTGCCTCTGATTCCCTGCCTCTGATTCCCTGCATCTGATTGCCCGCCTCTGATTCTCCACCTCTGATTCCCCGCATCTGATTACCCACCTATGATTCCCCGCTTCTGATTCCCCGCCTCTGATTCCCCGCCTCCGATTCCCCGCCTCTGATTCCCCGCCTCTGATTCCCCACCTCTGAATCACTGCCTCCCTTTCCGCTCAACTTTCCTGGCCTACGTTTCCCCATATATCTTTCCCCGCCTCTGATACCCCGCCTCTGATTCCCCGCCTCTGATTCCCCGCCTCTGATGACCCG
Source organism: Narcine bancroftii (assembly GCF_036971445.1). NCBI lineage: Eukaryota > Metazoa > Chordata > Chondrichthyes > Torpediniformes > Narcinidae > Narcine > Narcine bancroftii. Next base: position 112,992,557 of record NC_091476.1, read on the forward strand.
CATCTGATATCCTGCCTCTGAATCCCCGCCTCTGATACACTGCCTCTGATAACTTTTTACTGATTCCCTGCCTCAGATTCCCTGCCTCCGATTCCCTGCCTCAGATTCCCTGCCTCAGATTCCCTGCATCAGATTCCCTTCATCTGATTCCCTGCCTCTGATTCCCGGCCTCTGATTCCCAGCCTCTGATTCCCCACCTCTGTCTCTACGCCTCTCTTTTGCCTGCACTCTTTCCCCTCCACTCTTTCCGTGCCTCTCTTTCCCTCCCTCAATTTCAACAACTCTGTTTGATCTGTTCTGTGTACCTCATTTTCAACATACAATTTCCAACCACTATGTTTCGCCCATCTCTTTCGACGCCTCTATTTATGCACCTATGTTTACCCGCTTCTGTTTACCCGCCTGTTTCCCCACATCTCTTTCCCCACCTCTGATTCCACGCCTCTGATTCGCCACCTCTGATTGCCCGCCTCTGATTCCCTGCCTCTGATTCCCTGCCTCTGATTCACCGCCTCTGATTCCCCGCCTCTGATTCCCCACCTCTGATTCCCCGCCTCTGATTCCCCGCCTCTGATTCCCCGCCTCTGATTCCCTGCCTCTTTTCCCTGCCTCTATTTCCGTGCCTCTTTCTCTGCATCTCGTTTCCCACATCTCACTTCCCCCTTCTGATAACCCGCATCAGATTCTCTGCCACAAATTCCCTGCCTCAGATTCCCTGCCTCAGATTCCCTGCATCAGATTCCCTTCATCTGATTCCCTGCCTCTGATTACCCGCGTCTTATTCCCCACCTCTGAGTCCCTGCCTCAGATTCCCTGCCTCTGATTCTCTGCCTCTGATTTCCTGCCTCTGATTCCCTGCATCTGATTGCCCGCCTCTGATTCTCCGCCTCTGATTCCCCGCCTCTGATTCCCCGCCTCTGATTCCCCGCCTCTGATTCCTCACCTCTGATTCCCCGCCTCTGATTCCCTGCCTCTGATAACCTGCCTCTGATTCCCTGCCTCTGAGCCCCACTTCTGATTCCCCGCGTCCGATTCCGCACCCATGTTTCACCGCCTCTGTTGTTCTGCTTCTGATTTCCCGGCTCAGATTCACCGGCTCTGATTCTGCACCTCTGATTCCACGCCTCTCTTTCTGTGTCTCTGATTCCCCGCCTCTGATTCCACGCCTCTGATTACCTGCCTCTGATACCCTGCCTCTCTTTCCCTGCCTCTATTTCCGTGCCTCTTTCTCTGCATCTCGTTTCCCACATCTCATTTCCCCCTTCTGATAACCCGCATCAGATTCCCTGCCACAGATTCCCTGCCTCAGATTCCCTGCCTCAGATTCCCTGCATCAGATTCCCTTCATTTGATTCCCTGCCTCTGATTCACCGCCTCTGATTCCCTGCCCCTGATTACCCACCTCTGTTTACCCGCCTGTTTCCCCGCCTCTGATTCACCACCTCATGTTCGCCGCATCAGATTCCCTGCCTCTGATTCCCTGCCTCTGATTCCCTGCCTCTGATTCCCTTCATCTGATTGCCCGCCTCTGATTCACTGCCTCTGATTCCCCGCCTCTGATTCCCCGCCTCTGATTCCCCACCTCTGATTCCCCACTTCTGATTCCCCGCCTCTGATTCCCCGCCTCTGATTCCACGCCTCGGATTCCCCGCCTCTGATTCCCCACCTCTGATTCCCCGCCTCTGATACCCCGCCTCTGATTCGCCGCCTCTGATTCCCTGCATCTGATTCCCCGCCTCAGATTCCCCGCCTCTGATTCCCCGCCTCTGATTCCCCGTCTCTGATTCCCTGCCTCTGATAACCTGCCTCTGATTCACTGCATCTGAGTCCCCACTTCTGATTCCCCGCGTCCGATTCCGCACCCATGTTTCACCACCTCTGTTGCTCTGCTTCTGATTTCCCGGCTCAGATTCACCGGCTCTAATTCCGCACCTCTGATTCCATGCCTCTCTTTCTGTGTCTCTGATTCCCCGCCTCTGAATCCACGCATCTGATTACCTGCCTCTGATAACCTGCCTCTCTTTCCCTGCCTCTATTTCCGTGCCTCTTTCTCTGCAACTCGTTTCCCACATCTCATTTAACCCTTCTGATAACCCGCATCAGATTCCCTGCCACAGATTCCCTGCCTCAGATTCCCTGCCTCAGATTCCCTGCATCAGATTCCCTTCATTTGATTCCCTGCCTCTGATTCCCCGCCTCTGATTCCCTGCCTCTGATTACCCGCCTCTGTTTACCCGCCTGTTTCCCCGCCTCTGATTCACCACCTCATATTCGCCGCCTCAGATTCCCTGCCTCTGATTCCCTGCCTCTATTTCCCTACTTCTGATTCCCTGCCTCTGATTCCCCGCCTCTGATTCCACGCCTCTGATTCCCCGCCTCTGGTTCCCAACCTCTGATTCCCCGCCTCAGATACCCCGCCTATGATTCCCCGCCTCTGATTCCCTGCATCTGATTCCCCGCCTCAGATTCCCCGCCTCTGATTCCCCGCCTCTGATTCACCGTCTCTGATTCCCCGACTCTGATTCCCCGCCTCTGATTCCCCGCCTATGTTTACCCGCCTCTGTTTACCCGCCTGTTTTCCCGCCTCTGATTCCCCACCACAGATTCCCTGCCTCAGATTCCCTGCCTCAGATTCCCTGCATTAGATTCCCTTCATTTGATTGCCTGCGTCTGATTCCCTGCCTCTGATTCCCTGCCTCTGATTCCCTGCATCTGATTGCCCGCCTCTGATTCCCCGCCTCTGATTCCCCGCCTCTGATTCCCCACCTCTGATTCCCCACTTCTGATTCCCAGCCTCTGATTCCCCGCCTCTGATTCCCCGCCTCTGATTCACCGCCTCTGATTCCCCGCCTCTGATTCCCCGCCTCTGATTCCCCACTTCTGATTGCCCGCCTCTGATTCCCTGCCTCTGATTCCCCGCCTCTGATTCCCCACCTCTGATTCCCCACTTCTGATTCCCCACCTCTGATTCCCCGCCTCTGATTCCACGCCTCTGATTCCCCACCTCTGATTCCTCACTTCTGATTCCCCACCTCTGATTCTCCGCCTCTGATACCCTGCCTCTGATAACTTTTTACTGATTCCCTGCCTCAGATTCCCTGCCTCCGATTCCCTGCCTCAGATTCCCTGCCTCAGATTCCCTGCCTCAGATTCCCTTCATCTGATTCCCTGCCTCTGATTCCCCGCCTCTGATTCCCCGCCTCTGATTCCCCGCCTCTGATTCCCCGCCTCTGATTCCCCAATTCTGATTGCCCGCCTCTGATTCCCTGCCTCTGATTCCCCGCCTCTGATTCCCCACCTCTGATTCCCCACTTCTGATTCCCCACCTCTGATTCCCCGCCTCTGATTCCACGCCTCTGATTCCCCACCTCTGATTCCTCACTTCTGATTCCCCACCTCTGATTCTCCGCCTCTGATACCCTGCCTCTGATAACTTTTTACTGATTCCCTGCCTCAGATTCCCTGCCTCCGATTCCCTGCCTCAGATTCCCTGCCTCAGATTCCCTGCATCAGATTCCCTTCATCTGATTCCCTGCCTCTGATTCCCCGCCTCTGATTCCCCGCCTCTGATTCCCCGCCTCTGATTACCTTCCTCTTTTCCCTGCCTCTATTTCCGTGCCTCTTTCTCTGCATCTCGTTTCCCACATCTCACTTCCCCCTTCTGATAACCCGCATCAGATTCTCTGCCACAAATTCCCTGCCTCAGATTCCCTGCCTCAGATTCCCTGCATCAGATTCCCTTCATCTGATTCCCTGCCTCTGATTACCCGCGTCTTATTCCCCACCTCTGAGTCCCTGCCTCAGATTCCCTGCCTCTGATTCTCTGCCTCTGATTTCCTGCCTCTGATTCCCTGCATCTGATTGCCCGCCTCTGATTCTCCGCCTCTGATTCCCCGCCTCTGATTCCCCGCCTCTGATTCCCCGCCTCTGATTCCTCACCTCTGATTCCCCGCCTCTGATTCCCTGCCTCTGATAACCTGCCTCTGATTCCCTGCCTCTGAGCCCCACTTCTGATTCCCCGCGTCCGATTCCGCACCCATGTTTCACCGCCTCTGTTGTTCTGCTTCTGATTTCCCGTCTCAGATTCACCGGCTCTGATTCTGCACCTCTGATTCCACGCCTCTCTTTCTGTGTCTCTGATTCCCCGCCTCTGATTCCACGCCTCTGATTACCTGCCTCTGATACCCTGCCTCTCTTTCCCTGCCTCTATTTCCGTGCCTCTTTCTCTGCATCTCGTTTCCCACATCTCATTTCCCCCTTCTGATAACCCGCATCAGATTCCCTGCCACAGATTCCCTGCCTCAGATTCCCTTCCTCAGATTCCCTGCATCAGATTCCCTTCATTTGATTCCCTGCCTCTGATTCACCGCCTCTGATTCCCTGCCCCTGATTACCCACCTCTGTTTACCCGCCTGTTTCCCCGCCTCTGATTCACCACCTCATGTTCGCCGCATCAGATTCCCTGCCGATGATTCCCTGCCTCTGATTCCCTGCCTCTGATTCCCTTCATCTGATTGCCCGCCTCTGATTCACTGCCTCTGATTCCCCGCCTCTGATTCCCCGCCTCTGATTCCCCACCTCTGATTCCCCACTTCTGATTCCCCGCCTCTGATTCCCCGCCTCTGATTCCACGCCTCGGATTCCCCGCCTCTGATTCCCCACCTCTGATTCCCCGCCTCTGATACCCAGCCTCTGATTCGCCGCCACTGATTCCCTGCATCTGATTCCCCGCCTCAGATTCCCCGCCTCTGATTCCCCGCCTCTGATTCCCCGTCTCTGATTCCCTGCCTCTGATAACCTGCCTCTGATTCACTGCATCTGAGTCCCCACTTCTGATTCCCCGCGTCCGATTCCGCACCCATGTTTCACCGCCTCTGTTGCTCTGCTTCTGATTTCCCGGCTCAGATTCACCGGCTCTAATTCCGCACCTCTGATTCCATGCCTCTCTTTCTGTGTCTCTGATTCCCCGCCTCTGAATCCACGCATCTGATTACCTGCCTCTGATACCCTGCCTCTCTTTCCCTGCCTCTATTTCCGTGCCTCTTTCTCTGCAACTCGTTTCCCACATCTCATTTAACCCTTCTATTAACCCGCATCAGATTCCCTGCCACAGATTCCCTGCCTCAGATTCCCTGCCTCAGATTCCCTGCATCAGATTCCCTTCATTTGATTCCCTGCCTATGATTCACCGCCTCTGATTCCCTGCCTCTGATTACCCGCCTCTGTTTACCCGCCTGTTTCCCCGCCTCTGATTCACCACCTCATATTCGCCGCCTCAAATTCCCTGCCTCTGATTCCCTGCCTCTATTTCCCTACTTCAGATTCCCTGCCTCTGATTCCCCGCCTCTGATTCCACGCCTCTGATTCCCCGCCTCTGGTTCCCCACCTCTGATTCCCCGCCTCAGATACCCCGCCTATGATTCCCCGCCTCTGATTCCCTGCATCTGATTCCCCACCACAGATTCCCTGCCTCAGATTCCCTGCCTCAGATTCCCTGCATTAGATTCCCTTCATTTGATTGCCTGCGTCTGATTCCCTGCCTCTGATTCCCTGCCTCTGATTCCCTGCATCTGATTGCCCGCCTCTGATTCCCCGCCTCTGATTCCCCGCCTCTGATTCCCCGCCTCTGATTCCCCCCTCTGATTCCCCGCCTCTGATTCCCCGCCTCTGATTCCCCACCTCTGATTCCCCGCCTCTGATTCCCTGCCTCTCTTTCCCTGCCTCTATTTCCGTGCCTCTTTCTCTGCATCTCGTTTCCCACATCTCATTTCCCCCTTCTGACAACCCGCATCAGATTCCCTGCCACAGATTCCCTGCTTCAGATTCCATGCCTCAGATTCCCTGCATTGGATTCCCTTCATCTGATTCCCTGGCTCTGATTCCCCGCCTCTGATTCCCCACCTCTGATTCCCTGCCTCAGATTCCCTGCCTCTGATTCCCTGCCTCTGAATCCATGCCTCTGATTTCCTGCATCTGATTGCCCGCCTCAGATTCCCCGCCTCTGATTCCCCGCCTCTGATTCCCCGTCTCTGATTCCCTGCCTTTGATAACCTGCCTCTGATTCCCTGCATCTGAGACCCCACTTCTGATTCCCCGCGTCCGATTCCGCACCCATGTTTCACCGCCTCTGTTGCTCTGCTTCTGATTTCCCGGCTCAGATTCACCGGCTCTAATTCCGCACCTCTGATTCCATGCCTCTCTTTCTGTGTCTCTGATTTTCCTCCTCTGATTCCACGCCTCTGATTCCCCGCCTCTGATTCCCGCCTCTGATTCCCGGCCTCTGATTCCCCTCCTCTGATACCCCGCTTCTGATTCCCCACCCCTGATTCCCCGCATCTGATTCCCCGCATCTGATTCCCCGCCTCTGATTCCCCGCCTCTGATTCCCCGCCTCTGATTCCCCGCCTCTTATTCCCCGCCTATGTTTACCCGCCTCTGTTTACACGCCTGTTTCCCCGCCTCAGATTCCCTGCCTCAGATTCCCTGCCTCAGATTCCCTTCATCTGATTCCCTGCCTCTGATTCCCCGCCTCTGATTCCCCACCTCTGAGTCCCTGCCTCAGATTCCCTGCCTCTGATTCTCTGCCTCTGATTCCCTGTTCCTGATTCCCTGCATCTGATTGCCCGCCTCTGATTCTCCGCCTCTGATTCCCCGCCTCTGATTCCCCGCCTCTGATTCCTCGCCCCTGATTCCCCGCCTCTGATTCCCTGCCTCTGATAACCTGCCTCTGATTCCCTGCCTCTGATTCCCTGCCTCTGAGTCCCCACTTCTGATTCCCCGCATCCGATTCCGCACCCATGTTTCACCGCCTCTGTTGCTCTGCTTCTGATTTCCCGGCTCAGATTCACCCGCTCTGATTCCGCACCTCTGATTCCACGCCTCTCTTTCTGTGTCACTGATTCCCCGCCTCTGATTCCACGCCTCTGATTACCCGCCTCTGATACCCTGCTTCTCTTTCCCTGCCTCTATTTCCGTGCCTCTTTCTCTGCATCTCGTTTCCCACATCTCATTTCCCCCTTCTGATAACCCGCATCAGATTCCCTGCCACAGATTCCCTGCCTCAGATTTCCTGCCTCAGATTCCCTGCATCAGATTCCCTTCATCTGATTCCCTGCCTCAGATTCCTCGCCTCTGATTCCCTGCCTCTGATTCCCCGCCTCTGTTTACCCGCATGTTTCCCCGCCTCTGATTCACCACCTCATATTCGCAGCCTCAGATTCCCTGCCTCTGATTCCCTGCCTCTGTTTCCCTGCCTCAGATTCCCTGCATCTGATTGCCCGCCTCTGATCCCCTGCCTCTGATTCCCCGCTCTGATTCCCCGCCTCTGATTCCCTACCTCTGATTCCCCACTTCTGATTCCCCGCCTCTGATTCCCCGCCTCTGATTCCACGCCTCTGATACCCAGCCTCTGATTCCCCGCCTCTGATTCCCCGCCTCTGATTCCCCACCTCTGATTCACTGCCTCTGATTCCCCGCCTCAGATTCCCTGCCTCTGATTCCCTGCCTCTGATTCCCCACTTCTGATTCCCCGCCTCTGATTCCCCGCCTCTGATTCCCCGCCTCTGATTCACTGCCTCTGATTCCCCGCCTCTGCTTCCCCGCCTCTGATTCCCCACTTCTGATTGCCCGCCTCTGATTCCCTGCCTCTGATTCCCCGCCTCTGATTCCCCACCTCTGATTCCCCACTTCTGATTCCCCACCTCTGATTCCCCGCCTCTGATTCCACGCCTCTGATTCTCCACCTCTGATTCCCCACTTCTGATTCCCCACCTCTGATTCTCCGCCTCTGATACCCTGCCTCTGATAACTTTTTACTGATTCCCTGCCTCAGATTCCCTGCCTCCGATTCCCTGCCTCAGATTCCCTGCCTCAGATTCCCTGCATCAGATACCCTTCATCTGATTCCCTGCCTCTGATTCCCCGCCTCTGATTCCCCGCCTCTGATTCCCCACCTCTGTCTCTACGCCTCTCTTTTGCCTGCACTCTTTCCCCTCCACTCTTTCCATGCCTCTCTTTCTCTCCCTCAATTTCAACAACTCAGTTTGATCTGTTCTGTGTACCTAATTTTCAACACACAAGTTCCAACCACTATGTTTCGCCCATCTCTTTCGCTGCCTCTATTTATGCAGCTATGTTTACCCGCTTCTGTTTACCCGCCTGTTTCTCCACATCTCTTTCCCCACCTCTGATTCCACGCCTCTGATTCCCCGCCTCTGATTCCCCGCCTCTGATTCCCCGCCTCTGATTCACCGCCTCCCTTTCCGCGCAACTTTCCTGGCCTACGTTTCCCCACATCTCTTTCCCCACCTCTGATTCTACGCCTCAGATTCGCCGCCTCTGATTTCCCGCCTCTGATTCCCTGCCTCTGATTCCCCGCCTCTGATTCCCCGCCTCTGATTCCCCCCTCTGATTCCCCGCCTCTGATTCCCCGCCTCTGATTCCCCACCTCTGATTCCCCGCCTCTGATTCCCTGCCTCTCTTTCCCTGCCTCTATTTCCGTGCCTCTTTCTCTGCATCTAGTTTCCCACATCTCATTTCCCCCTTCTGACAACCCGCATCAGATTCCCTGCCACAGATTCCCTGCTTCAGATTCCCTGCCTCAGATTCCCTGCATCGGATTCCCTTCATCTGATTCCCTGCCTCTGATTCCCCGCCTCTGATTCCCCACCTCTGATTCCCTGCCTCAGATTCTCTGCCTCTGATTCCCTGCCTCTGAATCAATGCCTCTGATTTCCTGCATCTGATTGCCCGCCTCTGATTCTCCGCCTCTGATTCCCCGCCTCTGATTCCCCGCCTCTGATTCCCCGCCTCTGATTCCCCGCCACTGATTCCCTACCTCTGATAACCTGCCTCTGATTCCCTGCCTCTGATTCCCTGGCTCTGAGTCCCCACGTCTGATTCCCCGCGTCCGATTCCGCACCCATGTTTCACCGCCTCTGTTGCTCTGCTTCTGATTTCCCGGCTCAGATTCACTGGCTCTGATTCCGCACTTCTGATTCCACGCCTCTCTTTCTGTGTCTCTGATTCCCCGCCTCTGATTCCACGCCTCTGATTACCAGCCTCTGATACCCTGCCTCTCTTTCGCTGCCTCTATTTCCGTGCCTCTTTCTCTGCATCTCGTTTCCCACATCTCATTTCCCCCTTCTGATAACCCGCATCAGATTCCCTGCCACAGATTCCCTGCCTCAGATTCCCTGCCTCAGATTCCCTGCATCAGATTCCCTTCATCTGATTCCCTGCCTCTGATTCCCCGTGGCTGATTCCCTGCCTCTGATTACCCGCCTCTGTTTACCCGCCTGTTTCCCCGCCTCTGATTCACCACCTCATATTCGCCGCCTCAGGTTCCCTGCCTCTGATTCCCTGCCTCTGATTCCCTGCCTCTGATACCCAGCATCTGATTGCCCGCCTCTGATTCCCTGCCTCCGATTCCCCGCCTCTGATTCCCCACCTCTGATCCCCGCCTCTGATTCCCCACCTCTGATTCCTCACTTCTGATTCCCCGCCTCTGATTCCCCGTCTCTGATTCCACGCCTCTGATTCCCCGCCTCTGATTCCGCGCCTCTGACTCCCCGTCTCTGATACCCCGCCTCTGATTCCCCGCCTCTGATTCCCTGCATCTGATTCCCCGCCTCAGATTCCCCGCCTCTGATTCCCCGCCTCTGATTCCCCGCCTCTGATTCCCCGCATCTGATTCCCCGCCTCTGATTCCCCGCCTCTGATTCCCCGCCACTGATTCCCCGCCTCTGATTCCGCGCCTCTGATTCCCCGCCTATGTTTACCCGCCTCTGTTTACCCACCTGTTTCCCCGCCACTGATTCCCCACCTCAGATTCCCTGCCTCAGATTCCCTGCCTCTGATTCCCTGCCTCTGATTCCCTGCCTCTGATTCCCTGCATCTGAATGTCCGCCTCTGATTCTCCGCCTCTGATTCCCCGCCTCTGATTCCCCACCTCTGATTCCCCGCTTCTGTTTCCCCACCTCTGATTCCCCGCCTCTGATTCCCTGCCTCTGACTCCCCGCCTCTGATTCCCCACCTCTGATTCACTGCCTCCATTTCTGCTCAACTTTCCTGGCCTACGTTTCCCCACATATCTTTCCCCGCCTCTGAATTTCCTCCTCTGATTCCACGCCTCTGATTCCCCGCCTCTGATTCCCGCCTCTGATTCCCGGCCTCTGATTCCCCTCCTCTGATACCCCGCTTCTGATTCCCCACCCCTGATTCCCCGCATCTGATTCCCCGCATCTGATTCCCCGCCTCTGATTCCCCGCCTCTGATTCCCCGCCTCTGATTCCCCGCCTCTTATTCCCCGCCTATGTTTACCCGCCTCTGTTTACACGCCTGTTTCCCCGCCTCAGATTCCCTGCCTCAGATTCCCTGCCTCAGATTCCCTTCATCTGATTCCCTGCCTCTGATTCCCCGCCTCTGATTCCCCACCTCTGAGTCCCTGCCTCAGATTCCCTGCCTCTGATTCTCTGCCTCTGATTCCCTGTTCCTGATTCCCTGCATCTGATTGCCCGCCTCTGATTCTCCGCCTCTGATTCCCCGCCTCTGATTCCCCGCCTCTGATTCCCCGCCTCTGATTCCCCGCCTCTGATTCCTCGCCTCTGATTCCCCGCCTCTGATTCCCTGCCTCTGATAACCTGCCTCTGATTCCCTGCCTCTGATTCCCTGCCTCTGAGTCCCCACTTCTGATTCCCCGCATCCGATTCCGCACCCATGTTTCACCGCCTCTGTTGCTCTGCTTCTGATTTCCCGGCTCAGATTCACCCGCTCTGATTCCGCACCTCTGATTCCACGCCTCTCTTTCTGTGTCACTGATTCCCCGCCTCTGATTCCACGCCTCTGATTACCCGCCTCTGATACCCTGCTTCTCTTTCCCTGCCTCTATTTCCGTGCCTCTTTCTCTGCATCTCGTTTCCCACATCTCATTTCCCCCTTCTGATAACCCGCATCAGATTCCCTGCCACAGATTCCCTGCCTCAGATTTCCTGCCTCAGATTCCCTGCATCAGATTCCCTTCATCTGATTCCCTGCCTCAGATTCCTCGCCTCTGATTCCCTGCCTCTGATTCCCCGCCTCTGTTTACCCGCATGTTTCCCCGCCTCTGATTCACCACCTCATATTCGCCGCCTCAGATTCCCTGCCTCTGATTCCCTGCCTCTGTTTCCCTGCCTCAGATTCCCTGCATCTGATTGCCCGCCTCTGATTCCCTGCCTCTGATTCCCCGCTCTGATTCCCCGCCTCTGATTCCCTACCTCTGATTCCCCACTTCTGATTCCCCGCCTCTGATTCCCCGCCTCTGATTCCACGCCTCTGATACCCCACCTCTGATTCCCCGCATCTGATTCCCTGCATCTGATTCCCCGCCTCAGATTCCCCGCCTCTGATTTCCCGGCTCTGATTCCCCGCCTCTGATTCCCCGACTCTGATTCCCCGCCTCTGATACCCCACCTATGTTTACCCGCCTCTGTTTACCCGCCTGTTTTCCCGCCTCTGATTCCCCACCACAGATTCCCTGCCTCAGATTCCCTGCCTCTGATTCCCTGCCTCTGATTCCCTGCCTCTGATTCCCTGCATCTCATTGCCCGCCTCTGATTCCCCGACTCTGATTCCCCGCCTCTGATTCCCCACCTCTGATTCCCCACTTCTGATTCCCCGCCTCTGATTCCCCGCCTCTGATTCCCCGCCTCTGATTCACCGCCTCTGATTCCCCGCCTCTGATTCCCCGCCTCTGATTCCCCACTTCTGAATGCCCGCCTCTGATTCCCTGCCTCTGATTCCCCACTTCTGATTCCCTGCCTCTGATTCCCCGTCTCTGTTTCCACGCCTCTGATTCCCCGCCTCTGATTCCGCGCCTCTGACTCCCCGTCTCTGATACCCCGCCTCTGATTCCCCGCCTCTGATTCCCTGCATCTGATTCCCCGCCTCAGATTCTCCGCCTCTGATTCCCCGACTCTGATTCCCCGCCTCTGATTCCCCACCTCTGATTCCCCGCCTCTGATTCCCCACCTCTGATTCCCCGCATCTGATTCCCCGCCTCTGATTCCCCGCCTCTGATTCCCCGCCTCTGATTCCCCGCCTCTGATTCCGCGCCTCTGATTCCCCGCCTATGTTTACCCACCTCTGTTTACCCACCTGTTTCCCCGCCACTGATTCCCCACCTCAGATTCCCTGCCTCAGATTCCCTGCCTCTGATTCCCTGCCTCTGATTCCCTCCCTCTGATTCCCTGCATCTGAATGTCCGCCTCTGATTCTCCGCCTCTGATTCCCCGCCACTGATTCCCCACCTCTGATTCCCCGCTTCTGTTTCCCCGCCTCTGATTCTCCGCTTCTGATTCCCTGCCTCTGACTCCCCGCATCTGATTCCCCACCTCTGATTCACTGCCTCCATTTCCGCTCAACCTTCCTGGCCTACTTTTCCCCACATATCTATTCCCCGCCTCTGAATTTCCGCCTCAGATTCCACGCCTCTGATTCCCCGCCTCTGATTCAAGCCTCTGATTCCCCGCCTCTGATTCCCCGCATCTGATTCCCCGCATCTGATTCCCCGCCTCTGATTCCCCGCCTCTGATTCCCCGCCTCTGATTCCCCGCCTCTTATTCCCCGCCTATGTTTACCCGCCTCTGTTTACCCGCCTGTTTCCCCGCCTCAGATTCCCTGCCTCAGATTCCCTGCATCAGATTCCCTTCATCTGATTCCCTGCCTCTGATTCCCTGCCTCTGATTCCCCGCCTCTGATTCCCCGCCTCTGATTCCCCACCTCTGATTCCCCCCTCTGATTCCCTGCCTCTGATTCCCCGCCTCTGATTCCCCGCCTCTGATTCCCCACGTCTGATTCCCTGCCTCTCTTTCCCTTCCTCTATTTCCGTGCCTCTTTCTCTGCATCTCGTGTCCCACATCTCATTTCCCCCTTCTGATAACCCGCATCAGATTCCCTGCCACAGATTCCCTGCCTCAGATTCCCTTCCTCAGATTCCTTGCATCAGATTCCCTTCATCTGATTCCCTGCCTCTGATTCCCCGCCTCTGATTCCCCACCTCTGAGTCCCTGCCTCAGATTCCCTGCCTCTGATTCTCTGCCTCTGATTCCCTGCCCCTGATTCCCTGCATCTGATTGCCCGCCTCTGATTCTCCGCCTCTGATTCCCCGCCTCTGATTCCCCGCCTTTGATTCCCCGCCTCTGATTCCTCGCCTCTGATTCCCCGCCTCTGATTCCCTGCCTCTGATAACCTGCCTCTGATTCCCTGCCTCTGATTCCCTGCCTCTGAGTCCCCACTTCTGATTCCCCGCATCCGATTCCGCACCCATGTTTCACCGCCTCTGTTGCTCTGCTTCTGATTTCCCGGCTCAGATTCACCCGCTCTGATTCCGCACCTCTGATTCCACGCCTCTCTTTCTGTGTCTCTGATTCCCCGCCTCTGATTCCACGCCTCTGATTACCCGCCTCTGATACCCTGCCTCTCTTTCCCTGCCTCTATTTCCGTGCCTCTTTCTCTGCCTCTCATTTCCCACATCTCATTTCCCCCTTCTGATAACCCGCATCAGATTCCCTGCCACAGATTCCCTGCCTCAGATTCCCTGCCTCAGATTCCCTGCATCAGATTCCCTTCATCTGATTCCCTGCCTCAGATTCCTCGCCTCTGATTCCCTGCCTCTGATTCCCCGCCTCTGTTTACCCGCATGTTTCCCCGCCTCTGATTCACCACCTCATATTCGCCGCCTCAGATTCCCTGCCTCTGATTCCCTGCCTCTGTTTCACTGCCTCAGATTCCCTGCATCTGATTGCCCGCCTCTGATTCCCTGCCTCTGATTCCCCGCCTCTGATTCCCCGCCTCTGATTCCCTACCTCTGATTCCCCACTTCTGATTCCCCGCCTCTGATTCCCCGCCTCCGATTCCCCGCCTCTGATTCCCTGCCTCTGATACCCCGCCTCTGATTCCCCGCATCTGATTCCCTGCATCTGATTCCCCACCTCAGATTCCCCGCCTCTGATTTCCCAGCTCTGATTCCCCGCCTCTGATTCCCCGACTCTGATTCCCCGCCTCTGATACCCCACCTATGTTTACCCGCCTCTGTTTACCCGCCTGTTTTCCCGCCTCCGATTCCCCACCACAGATTCCCTGCCTCTGATTCCCCGCCTCTGATTCCCCGCCTCTGATTCCCCACTTCTGAATGCCCGCTTCTGATTCCCTGCCTCTGATTCCCCGCCTCTGATTCCCCACATCTGATTCCCCACTTCTGATTCCCCGCCTCTGATTCCCCGCCTCTGATTCCACGCCTCTGATACCCCGCCTCTGATTCCCCGCCTCTGATTCCCCGCATCTGATTCCCCTCCTCTGATACCCCGCCTCTGATTCCCCACATCTGATTCCCCGCCTCTGATTCCCCGCCTCTGATTCCCCGCCTCTGATTCCCCGCCTCTGATTCCCCGCCTCTGATTCCCCACCTGTTTACCCACCTCTGTTTACCCGCCTGTTTCCCCGCCTCTGATTCCCCACCTCAGATTCCCTACCTCAGATTCCCTGCCTCTGATTCCCTGCCTCTGATTCCCTGCCTCTGATTCCCTGCATCTGATTGCCCGCCTCTGATTCTCTGCCTCTGATTCCCTGCCTCTGATTCCCCACCTATGATTCCCCGTTTCTGATTCCCCACCTCTGATTCCCCGCCTCTGATTCCCCGCCTCTGATTCCCCGCCTCTGATTGCCCACCTCTGATTCACTGCCTCCCTTTCCGCTCAACTTTCCTGGCCTACGTTTCCCCATATATCTTTCCCCGCCTCTGATACCCCGCCTCTGATTCCCCGCCTCTGATTCCCCGCCTCTGAAAACCCGCATCTGATACCCCGCCTCTGAATCCCCGCCTCTGATACCGTGCCTCTGATAACTTTTTACTGATTCCCTGCCTCAGATTCCCTGCCTCCGATTCCCTGCCTCAGATTCCCTGCCTCAGATTCCCTGCATCAGATTCCCTTCATCTGATTCCCTGCCTCTGTTTCCCCGCCTCTGATTCCCTGCCTCTGATTCCCCGCCTCTGAATCCCCGCCTCTGATACCCAGCCTCTGATAACTTTTTACTGATTCCCCGCCTCTGATTCCCCGCCTCTGATTCCCCGCCTCTGATTCCCCGCCTCTTATTCCCCGCTTATGTTTACCCGCCTCTGTTTAACCGCCTGTTTCCCCGCCTCAGATTCCCTGCCTCAGATTCCCTGCATCAGATTCCCTTCATCTGATTCCCTGCCTCTGATTCCCTGCCTCTGATTCCCCGACTCTGATTCCCCGCCTCTGATTCCCCACCTCTGATTCCCCCCTCTGATTCCCCGCCTCTGATTCCCCACCTCTGATTCCCCCCTCTGATTCCCCGACTCTGATTCCCCACTTCTGATTCCCCGCCTCTGATTCCCCGCCTCTGATTCCACGCCTCTGATACCCCGCCTCTGATTCCCCGCATCTGATTCCCTGCATCTGATTCCCCGCCTCAGATTCCCCGCCTCTGATTTCCCGGCTCTGATTCCCCGCCTCTGATTCCCCGACTCTGATTCCCCGCCTCTGATACCCCACCTATGTTTACCCGCCTCTGTTTACCCGCCTGTTTTCCCGCCTCTGATTCCCCACCACAGATTCCCTGCCTCAGATTCCCTGCCTCTGATTCCCTGCCTCTGATTCCCTGCCTCTGATTCCCTGCATCTCATTGCCCGCCTCTGATTCCCCGACTCTGATTCCCCGCCTCTGATTCCCCACCTCTGATTCCCCACTTCTGATTCCCCGCCTCTGATTCCCCGCCTCTGATTCCCCGCCTCTGATTCACCGCCTCTGATTCCCCGCCTCTGATTCCCCGCCTCTGATTCCCCACTTCTGAATGCCCGCCTCTGATTCCCTGCCTCTGATTCCCCACTTCTGATTCCCTGCCTCTGATTCCCCGTCTCTGATTCCACGCCTCTGATTCCCCGCCTCTGATTCCGCGCCTCTGACTCCCCGTCTCTGATACCCCGCCTCTGATTCCCCGCCTCTGATTCCCTGCATCTGATTCCCCGCCTCAGATTCTCCGCCTCTGATTCCCCGACTCTGATTCCCCGCCTCTGATTCCCCACCTCTGATTCCCCGCCTCTGATTCCCCGCCTCTGATTCCCCGCATCTGATTCCCCGCCTCTGATTCCCCGCCTCTGATTCCCCGCCTCTGATTCCCCGCCTCTGATTCCGCGCCTCTGATTCCCCGCCTATTTTTACCCACCTCTGTTTACCCACCTGTTTCCCCGCCACTGATTCCCCACCTCAGATTCCCTGCCTCAGATTCCCTGCCTCTGATTCCCTGCCTCTGATTCCCTGCCTCTGATTCCCTGCATCTGAATGTCCGCCTCTGATTCTCCGCCTCTGATTCCCCGCCACTGATTCCCCACCTCTGATTCCCCGCTTCTGTTTCCCCGCCTCTGATTCTCCGCCTCTGATTCCCTGCCTCTGACTCCCCGCATCTGATTCCCCACCTCTGATTCACTGCCTCCATTTCCGCTCAACCTTCCTGGCCTACTTTTCCCCACATATCTATTCCCCGCCTCTGAATTTCCGCCTCTGATTCCACGCCTCTGATTCCCCGCCTCTGATTCAAGCCTCTGATTCCCCGCCTCTGATTCCCCTCCTCTGATACCCCGCTTCTGATTCCCCGCCACTGATTCCCCGCATCTGATTCCCCGCATCTGATTCCCCGCCTCTGATTCCCCGCCTCTGATTCCCCGCCTCTGATTCCCCGCCTCTTATTCCCCGCCTATGTTTACCCGCCTCTGTTTACCCGCCTGTTTCCCCGCCTCAGATTCCCTGCCTCAGATTCCCTGCATCAGATTCCCTTCATCTGATTCCCTGCCTCTGATTCCCTGCCTCTGATTCCCCGCCTCTGATTCCCCGCCTCTGATTCCCCACCTCTGATTCCCCCCTCTGATTCCCTGCCTCTGATTCCCCGCCTCTGATTCCCCGCCTCTGATTCCCCACGTCTGATTCCCTGCCTCTCTTTCCCTTCCTCTATTTCCGTGCCTCTTTCTCTGCATCTCGTTTCCCACATCTCATTTCCCCCTTCTGATAACCCGCATCAGATTCCCTGCCACAGATTCCCTGCCTCAGATTCCCTTCCTCAGATTCCTTGCATCAGATTCCCTTCATCTGATTCCCTGCCTCTGATTCCCCGCCTCTGATTCCCCACCTCTGAGTCCCTGCCTCAGATTCCCTGCCTCTGATTCTCTGCCTCTGATTCCCTGCCCCTGATTCCCTGCATCTGATTGCCCGCCTCTGATTCTCCGCCTCTGATTCCCCGCCTCTGATTCCCCGCCTTTGATTCCCCGCCTCTGATTCCTCGCCTCTGATTCCCCGCCTCTGATTCCCTGCCTCTGATAACCTGCCTCTGATTCCCTGCCTCTGATTCCCTGCCTCTGAGTCCCCACTTCTGATTCCCCGCATCCGATTCCGCACCCATGTTTCACCGCCTCTGTTGCTCTGCTTCTGATTTCCCGGCTCAGATTCACCCGCTCTGATTCCGCACCTCTGATTCCACGCCTCTCTTTCTGTGTCTCTGATTCCCCGCCTCTGATTCCACGCCTCTGATTACCCGCCTCTGATACCCTGCCTCTCTTTCCCTGCCTCTATTTCCGTGCCTCTTTCTCTGCCTCTCGTTTCCCACATCTCATTTCCCCCTTCTGATAACCCGCATCAGATTCCCTGCCACAGATTCCCTGCCTCAGATTCCCTGCCTCAGATTCCCTGCATCAGATTCCCTTCATCTGATTCCCTGCCTCAGATTCCTCGCCTCTGATTCCCTGCCTCTGATTCCCCGCCTCTGTTTACCCGCATGTTTCCCCGCCTCTGATTCACCACCTCATATTCGCCGCCTCAGATTCCCTGCCTCTGATTCCCTGCCTCTGTTTCCCTGCCTCAGATTCCCTGCATCTGATTGCCCGCCTCTGATTCCCTGCCTCTGATTCCCCGCCTCTGATTCCCCGCCTCTGATTCCCTACCTCTGATTCCCCACTTCTGATTCCCCGCCTCTGATTCCCCGCCTCCGATTCCCCGCCTCTGATTCCCTGCCTCTGATACCCCGCCTCTGATTCCCCGCATCTGATTCCCTGCATCTGATTCCCCACCTCAGATTCAACGCCTCTGATTTCCCAGCTCTGATTCCCCGCCTCTGATTCCCCGACTCTGATTCCCCGCCTCTGATACCCCACCTATGTTTACCCGCCTCTGTTTACCCGCCTGTTTTCCCGCCTCCGATTCCCCACCACAGATTCCCTGCCTCTGATTCCCCGCCTCTGATTCCCCGCCTCTGATTCCCCACTTCTGAATGCCCGCTTCTGATTCCCTGCCTCTGATTCCCCGCCTCTGATTCCCCACATCTGATTCCCCACTTCTGATTCCCCGCCTCTGATTCCCCGCCTCTGATTCCACGCCTCTGATACCCCGCCTCTGATTCCCCGCCTCTGATTCCCCGCATCTGATTCCCCTCCTCTGATACCCCGCCTCTGATTCCCCACATCTGATTCCCCGCCTCTGATTCCCCGCCTCTGATTCCCCGCCTCTGATTCCCCGCCTCTGATTCCCCGCCTCTGATTCCCCACCTGTTTACCCACCTCTGTTTACCCGCCTGTTTCCCCGCCTCTGATTCCCCACCTCAGATTCCCTACCTCAGATTCCCTGCCTCTGATTCCCTGCCTCTGATTCCCTGCCTCTGATTCCCTGCATCTGATTGTCCGCCTCTGATTCTCTGCCTCTGATTCCCTGCCTCTGATTCCCCACCTATGATTCCCCGTTTCTGATTCCCCACCTCTGATTCCCCGCCTCTGATTCCCCGCCTCTGATTCCCCGCCTCTGATTGCCCACCTCTGATTCACTGCCTCCCTTTCCGCTCAACTTTCCTGGCCTACGTTTCCCCATATATCTTTCCCCGCCTCTGATACCCCGCCTCTGATTCCCCGCCTCTGATTCCCCGCCTCTGAAAACCCGCATCTGATACCCCGCCTCTGAATCCCCGCCTCTGATACCGTGCCTCTGATAACTTTTTACTGATTCCCTGCCTCAGATTCCCTGCCTCCGATTCCCTGCCTCAGATTCCCTGCCTCAGATTCCCTGCATCAGATTCCCTTCATCTGATTCCCTGCCTCTGTTTCCCCGCCTCTGATTCCCTGCCTCTGATTCCCCGCCTCTGAATCCCCGCCTCTGATACCCAGCCTCTGATAACTTTTTACTGATTCCCCGCCTCTGATTCCCCGCCTCTGATTCCCCGCCTCTGATTCCCCGCCTCTTATTCCCCGCTTATGTTTACCCGCCTCTGTTTAACCGCCTGTTTCCCCGCCTCAGATTCCCTGCCTCAGATTCCCTGCATCAGATTCCCTTCATCTGATTCCCTGCCTCTGATTCCCTGCCTCTGATTCCCCGACTCTGATTCCCCGCCTCTGATTCCCCACCTCTGATTCCCCCCTCTGATTCCCCGCCTCTGATTCCCCGCGTCTGATTCCCCGCCTCTCTTTCCCTTCCTCTATTTCCGTGCCTCTTTCTCTTCATCTCGTTTCCCACATCTCATTTCCCCCTTCTGATAACCCGCATCAGATTCCCTGCCACAGATTCCCTGCCTCAGATTCCCTTCCTCAGATTCCCTGCATCAGATTCCCTTCATCTGATTCCCTGCCTCTGATTCCCCGCCTCTGATTCCCCACCTCTGAGTCCCTGCCTCAGATTCCCTGCCTCTGATTCTCTGCCTCTGATTCCCTGCCCCTGATTCCCTGCATCTGATTGCCCGCCTCTGATTCTCCTCCTCTGATTCCCCGCCTCTGATTCCCCGCCTCTGATTCCCCGCCTCTGATTCCTCGCCTCTGATTCCCCGCCTCTGATTCCCTGCCTCTGATAACATGCCTCTGATTCCCTGCCTCTGATTCCCTGCCTCTGAGTCCCCACTTCTGATTCCCCGCATCAGATTCCGCACCCATGTTTCACTGCCTCTGTTGCTCTGCTTCTGATTTCCCGGCTCAGATTCACCCGTTCTGATTCCGCACCTCTGATTCCACGCCTCTCTTTCTGTGTCTCTGATTCCCCGCCTCTGATTCCACGCCTCTGATTACCCGCCTCTGATACCCTGCCTCTCTTTCCCTGCCTCTATTTCCGTGCCTCTTTCTCTGCATCTCGTTTCCCACATCTCATTTCCCCCTTCTGATAACCCGCATCAGATTCCCTGCCACAGATTCCCTGCCTCAGATTCCCTGCATCAGATTCCCTGCATCAGATTCCCTTCATCTGATTCCCTGCCTCTGATTCCTCGCCTCTGATTCCCTGCCTCTGATTCCCCACCTCTGTTTACCCGCCTGTTTCCCCGCCTCTGATTCACCACCTCATATTCGCCGCCTCAGATTCCCTGCCTCTGATTCCCTGCCTCTGTTTCCCTGCCTCTGTTTCCCTGCCTCAGATTCCCTGCATCTGATTGCCCGCCTCTGAATCCCTGCCTCTGATACCCCGCCTCTGATTCCCTACCTCTGATTCCCCACTTCTGATTCCCCGCCTCTGATTCCCTGCCTCAGATTCCCTGCATCAGATTCCCTTCATCTGATTCCCTGCCTCTGATTCCCTGCCTCTGATTCCCCGCCTCTGATTCCCCGCCTCTGATTCCCCACCTCTGATTCCCCCCTCTGATTCCCCGCCTCTGATTCCCCACCTCTGATTCCCCGCCTCTGATTCCCCGCGTCTGATTCCCTGCCTCTCTTTCCCTTCCTCTATTTCCGTGCCTCTTTCTCTGCATCTCGTTTCCCACATCTCATTTCCCCCTTCTGATAACCCGCATCAGATTCCCTGCCACAGATTCCCTGCCTCTGTTTCCCTGCCTCAGATTCCCTGCCTCTGATTCCCTGCCTCTGATTCCCTTCATCTGATTGCCCGCCTCTGATTCTCTGCCTCTGATTCCCTGCCTCTGATTCCCCACCTATGATTCCCCGCTTCTGATTCCCCACCTCTGATTCCCCGCCTCTGATTCCCCGCCTCTCATTCCCCGCCTCTGATTCCCCACCTCTGATTCACTGCCTCCCTTTCCGCTCAACTTTCCTGGCCTACGTTTCCCCATATATCTTTCTCCGCCTCTGATACCCCGCCTCTGATTCCCCGCCTCTGATTCCCCGCCTCTGAAGACCCGCATCTGATACCCGGCCTCTGAATCCCCGCCTCTGATACCGTGCCTCTGATAACTTTTTACTGATTCCCTGCCTCAGATTCCCTGCCTCCGATTCCCTGCCTCAGATTCCCTGCCTCAGATTCCCTGCATCAGATTCCCTTCATCTGATTCCCTGCCTCTGTTTCCCCGCCTCTGATTCCCTGCCTCTGATTCCCCGCCTCTGAATCCCCGCCTCTGATACCCAGCCTCTGATAACTTTTTACTGATTCCCCGCCTCTGATTCCCCGCCTCTGATTCCCCGCCTCTTATTCCCCGCCTATGTTTACCCGCCTCTGTTTACCCGCCTGTTTCCCCGCCTCAGATTCCCTGCCTCAGATTCCCTGCATCAGATTCCCTTCCTCAGATTCCCTGCATCAGATTCCCTTCATCTGATTCCCTGCCTCTGATTCCCCGCCTCTGATTCCCCACCTCTGAGTCCCTGCCTCAGATTCCCTGCCTCTGATTCTCTGCCTCTGATTCCCTGCCCCTGATTCCCTGCATCTGATTGCCCGCCTCTGATTCTCCGCCTCTGATTCCCCGCCTCTGATTCCCCGCCTCTGATTCCCCGCCTCTGATTCCTCGCCTCTGATTCCCCGCCTCTGATTCCCTGCCTCTGATAACCTGCCTCTGATTCCCTGCCTCTGATTCCCTGCCTCTGAGTCCCCACTTCTGATTCCCCGCATCCGATTCCGCACCCATGTTTCACTGCCTCTGTTGCTCTGCTTCTGATTTCCCGGCTCAGATTCACCCGCTCTGATTCCGCACCTCAGATTCCACGCCTCTCTTTCTGTGTCTCTGATTCCCCGCCTCTGATTCCACGCCTCTGATTACCCGCCTCTGATACCCTGCCTCTCTTTCCCTGCCTCTATTTCCGTGCCTCTTTCTCTGCATCTCGTTTCCCACATCTCATTTCCCCCTTCTGATAACCCGCATCAGATTCCCTGCCACAGATTCCCTGCCTCAGATTCCCTGCATCAGATTCCCTGCATCAGATTCCCTTCATCTGATTCCCTGCCTCTGATTCCTCGCCTCTGATTCCCTGCCTCTGATTCCCCACCTCTGTTTACCCGCCTGTTTCCCCGCCTCTGATTCACCACCTCATATTTGCCGCCTGAGATTCCCTGCCTCTGATTCCCTGCCTCTGTTTCCCTGCCTCAGATTCCCTGCATCTGATTGCCCGCCTCTGATATCCTGCCTCTGATTCCCCGCCTCTGATTCCCCGCCTCTGATTCCCTACCTCTGATTCCCCACTTCTGATTCCACGCCTCTGATTACCCGCCTCTGATACCCTGCCTCTCTTTCCCTGCCTCTATTTCCGTGCCTCTTTCTCTGCATCTCGTTTCCCACATCTCATTTCCCCCTTCTGATAACCCGCATCAGATTCCCTGCCACAGATTCCCTGCCTCAGATTCCCTGCATCAGATTCCCTGCATCAGATTCCCTTCATCTGATTCCCTGCCTCTGATTCCTCGCCTCTGATTCCCTGCCTCTGATTCCCCGCCTCTGTTTACCCGCCTCTGATTCCCTACCTCTGATTCCCCACTTCTGATTCCCCGCCTCTGATTCCCCGCCTCTGATTCCACGCCTCTGATTCCCCGCCTCCGATTCCCCGCCTCTGATTCCCCGCTTCTGATACCCCGCCTCTGATTCCCCGCATCTGATTCCCTGCATCTGATTCCCCGCCTCAGATTCCCCGCCTCTGATTTCCCGGCTCTGATTCTCCGCCTCTGATTCCCCGACTCTGATTCCCCGCCTCTGATACCCCACCTATGTTTACCCGCCTCTGTTTACCCGCCTGTTTTCCCGCCTCTGATTCCCCACCACAGATTCCCTGCCTCAGATTCCTTGCCTCTGATTCCCTGCCTCTGATTCCCTGCCTCTGATTCCCTGCATCTGATTGCCCACCTCTGATTCCCCGCCTCTGATTCCCCGCCTCTGATTCCCCACCTCTGATTCCCCACTTCTGATTCCCCGCCTCTGATTCCCCGCCTCTGATTCCCCACCTCCGATTCACCGCCTCTGATTCCCCGCCTCTGATTCCCCGCCTCTGATTCCCCACTTCTGATTGCCCGCCTCTGATTCCCTGCCTCTGATTCCCCGCCTCTGATTCCCCACATCTTATTCCCCACTTCTGATTCCCCGCCTCTGATTCCCCGCCTCTGATTCCCCGCCTCTGATTCCCCGCATCTGATTCCCCTCCTCTGATACCCCACCTCTGATTCCCCGCCTCTGATTCCCCACATCTGATTCCCCGCCTCTGATTCCCCGCCTCTGATTCCCCGCATCTAATTCCCCGCCTCTGATTCCCCGCCTCTGATTCCCCGCCTCTGATTCCCCACCTATGTTTACCCGCCTCTGTTTACCCGCCTGTTTCCCCGCCTCTGATTCCCCACCTCAGATTCCCTACCTCAGATTCCCTGCCTCTGATTCCATGCCTCTGATTCCCTGCCTCTGATTCCCTGCATCTGATTGCCCGCCTCTGATTCTCTGCCTCTGATTCCCTGCCTCTGATTCCCCACCTATGATTCCCCGCTTCTGATTCCCCACCTCTGATTCCCCGCCTCTGATTCCCCGCCTCTGATTCCCCGCCTCTGATTCCCCACCTCTGATTCACTGCCTCCCTTTCCGCTCAACTTTCCTAGCCTACGTTTCCCCATATATCTTTCCCCGCCTCTGATACCCCGCCTCTGATTCCCCGCCTCTGATTCCCCGCCTCTGAAGACCCGCATCTGATACCCCGCCTCTGAATCCCCGCCTCTGATACCGTGCCTCTGATAACTTTTTACTGATTCCCTGCCTCAGATTCCCTGCCTCCGATTCCCTGCCTCAGATTCCCTGCCTCAGATTCCCTGCATCAGATTCCCTTCATCTGATTCCCTGCCTCTGATTCCCCGCCTCTGTTTACCCGCATGTTTCCCCGCCTCTGATTCACCACCTCATATTCGCCGCCTCAGATTCCCTGCCTCTGATTCCCTGCCTCTGTTTCCCTGCCTCAGATTCCCTGCATCTGATTGCCCGCCTCTGATTCCCTGCCTCTGATTCCCCGCCTCTGATTCCCCGCCTCTGATTCCCTACCTCTGATTCCCCACTTCTGATTCCCCGCCTCTGATTCCCCGCCTCCGATTCCCCGCCTCTGATTCCCTGCCTCTGATACCCCGCCTCTGATTCCCCGCATCTGATTCCCTGCATCTGATTCCCCACCTCAGATTCCCCGCCTCTGATTTCCCAGCTCTGATTCCCCGCCTCTGATTCCCCGACTCTGATTCCCCGCCTCTGATACCCCACCTATGTTTACCCGCCTCTGTTTACCCGCCTGTTTTCCCGCCTCCGATTCCCCACCACAGATTCCCTGCCTCTGATTCCCCGCCTCTGATTCCCCGCCTCTGATTCCCCACTTCTGAATGCCCGCCTCTGATTCCCTGCCTCTGATTCCCCGCCTCTGATTCCCCACATCTGATTCCCCACTTCTGATTCCCCGCCTCTGATTCCCCGCCTCAGATTCCACGCCTCTGATACCCCGCCTCTGATTCCCCGCCTCTGATTCCCCGCATCTGATTCCCCTCCTCTGATACCCCGCCTCTGATTCCCCACATCTGATTCCCCGCCTCTGATTCCCCGCCTCTGATTCCCCGCCTCTGATTCCCCGCCTCTGATTCCCCGCCTCTGATTCCCCACCTGTTTACCCACCTCTGTTTACCCGCCTGTTTCCCCGCCTCTGATTCCCCACCTCAGATTCCCTACCTCAGATTCCCTGCCTCTGATTCCCTGCCTCTGATTCCCTGCCTCTGATTCCCTGCATCTGATTGCCCGCCTCTGATTCTCTGCCTCTGATTCCCTGCCTCTGATTCCCCACCTATGATTCCCCGTTTCTGATTCCCCACCTCTGATTCCCCGCCTCTGTTTCCCCGCCTCTGATTCCCCGCCTCTGATTGCCCACCTCTGATTCACTGCCTCCCTTTCCGCTCAACTTTCCTGGCCTACGTTTCCCCATATATCTTTCCCCGCCTCTGATACCCCGCCTCTGATTCCCCGCCTCTGATTCCCCGCCTCTGAAAACCCGCATCTGATACCCCGCCTCTGAATCCCCGCCTCTGATACCGTGCCTCTGATAACTTTTTACTGATTCCCTGCCTCAGATTCCCTGCCTCCGATTCCCTGCCTCAGATTCCCTGCCTCAGATTCCCTGCATCAGATTCCCTTCATCTGATTCCCTGCCTCTGTTTCCCCGCCTCTGATTCCCTGCCTCTGATTCCCCGCCTCTGAATCCCCGCCTCTGATACCCAGCCTCTGATAACTTTTTACTGATTCCCCGCCTCTGATTCCCCGCCTCTGATTCCCCGCCTCTTATTCCCCACTTATGTTTACCCGCCTCTGTTTAACCGCCTGTTTCCCCGCCTCAGATTCCCTGCCTCAGATTCCCTGCATCAGATTCCCTTCATCTGATTCCCTGCCTCTGATTCCCTGCCTCTGATTCCCCGACTCTGATTCCCCGCCTCTGATTCCCCACCTCTGATTCCCCCCTCTGATTCCCCGCCTCTGATTCCCCGCGTCTGATTCCCCGCCTCTCTTTCCCTTCCTCTATTTCCGTGCCTCTTTCTCTTCATCTCGTTTCCCACATCTCATTTCCCCCTTCTGATAACCCGCATCAGATTCCCTGCCACAGATTCCCTGCCTCAGATTCCCTTCCTCAGATTCCCTGCATCAGATTCCCTTCATCTGATTCCCTGCCTCTGATTCCCCGCCTCTGATTCCCCACCTCTGAGTCCCTGCCTCAGATTCCCTGCCTCTGATTCTCTGCCTCTGATTCCCTGCCCCTGATTCCCTGCATCTGATTGCCCGCCTCTGATTCTCCTCCTCTGATTCCCCGCCTCTGATTCCCCGCCTCTGATTCCCCGCCTCTGATTCCTCGCCTCTGATTCCCCGCCTCTGATTCCCTGCCTCTGATAACCTGCCTCTGATTCCCTGCCTCTGATTCCCTGCCTCTGAGTCCCCACTTCTGATTCCCCGCATCAGATTCCGCACCCATGTTTCACTGCCTCTGTTGCTCTGCTTCTGATTTCCCGGCTCAGATTCACCCGCTCTGATTCCGCACCTCTGATTCCACGCCTCTCTTTCTGTGTCTCTGATTCCCCGCCTCTGATTCCCCGCCTCTGATTACCCGCCTCTGATACCCTGCCTCTCTTTCCCTGCCTCTATTTCTGTGCCTCTTTCTCTGCATCTCGTTTCCCACATCTCATTTCCCCCTTCTGATAACCCGCATCAGATTCCCTGCCACAGATTCCCTGCCTCTGTTTCCCTGCCTCAGATTCCCTGCCTCTGATTCCCTGCCTCTGATTCCCTTCATCTGATTGCCCGCCTCTGATTCTCTGCCTCTGATTCCCTGCCTCTCATTCCCCGCCTCTGATTCCCCACCTCTGATTCACTGCCTCCCTTTCCGCTCAACTTTCCTGGCCTACGTTTCCCCATATATCTTTCTCCGCCTCTGATACCCCGCCTCTGATTCCCCGCCTCTGATTCCCCGCCTCTGAAGACCCGCATCTGATACCCGGCCTCTGAATCCCCGCCTCTGATACCGTGCCTCTGATAACTTTTTACTGATTCCCTGCCTCAGATTCCCTGCCTCCGATTCCCTGCCTCAGATTCCCTGCCTCAGATTCCCTGCATCAGATTCCCTTCATCTGATTCCCTGCCTCTGTTTCCCCGCCTCTGATTCCCTGCCTCTGATTCCCCGCCTCTGAATCCCCGCCTCTGATACCCAGCCTCTGATAACTTTTTACTGATTCCCCGCCTCTGATTCCCCGCCTCTGATTCCCCGCCTCTTATTCCCCGCCTATGTTTACCCGCCTCTGTTTACCCGCCTGTTTCCCCGCCTCAGATTCCCTGCCTCAGATTCCCTGCATCAGATTCCCTTCCTCAGATTCCCTGCATCAGATTCCCTTCATCTGATTCCCTGCCTCTGATTCCCCGCCTCTGATTCCCCACCTCTGAGTCCCTGCCTCAGATTCCCTGCCTCTGATTCTCTGCCTCTGATTCCCTGCCCCTGATTCCCTGCATCTGATTGCCCGCCTCTGATTCTCCGCCTCTGATTCCCCGCCTCTGATTCCCCGCCTCTGATTCCCCGCCTCTGATTCCTCGCCTCTGATTCCCCGCCTCTGATTCCCTGCCTCTGATAACCTGCCTCTGATTCCCTGCCTCTGATTCCCTGCCTCTGAGTCCCCACTTCTGATTCCCCGCATCCGATTCCGCACCCATGTTTCACCGCCTCTGTTGCTCTGCTTCTGATTTCCCGGCTCAGATTCACCCGCTCTGATTCCGCACCTCAGATTCCACGCCTCTCTTTCTGTGTCTCTGATTCCCCGCCTCTGATTCCACGCCTCTGATTACCCGCCTCTGATACCCTGCCTCTCTTTCCCTGCCTCTATTTCCGTGCCTCTTTCTCTGCATCTCGTTTCCCACATCTCATTTCCCCCTTCTGATAACCCGCATCAGATTCCCTGCCACAGATTCCCTGCCTCAGATTCCCTGCATCAGATTCCCTGCATCAGATTCCCTTCATCTGATTCCCTGCCTCTGATTCCTCGCCTCTGATTCCCTGCCTCTGATTCCCCACCTCTGTTTACCCGCCTGTTTCCCCGCCTCTGATTCACCACCTCATATTTGCCGCCTGAGATTCCCTGCCTCTGATTCCCTGCCTCTGTTTCCCTGCCTCAGATTCCCTGCATCTGATTGCCCGCCTCTGATATCCTGCCTCTGATTCCCCGCCTCTGATTCCCCGCCTCTGATTCCCTACCTCTGATTCCCCACTTCTGATTCCACGCCTCTGATTACCCGCCTCTGATACCCTGCCTCTCTTTCCCTGCCTCTATTTCCGTGCCTCTTTCTCTGCATCTCGTTTCCCACATCTCATTTCCCCCTTCTGATAACCCGCATCAGATTCCCTGCCACAGATTCCCTGCCTCAGATTCCCTGCATCAGATTCCCTGCATCAGATTCCCTTCATCTGATTCCCTGCCTCTGATTCCTCGCCTCTGATTCCCTGCCTCTGATTCCCCGCCTCTGTTTACCCGCCTCTGATTCCCTACCTCTGATTCCCCACTTCTGATTCCCCGCCTCTGATTCCCCGCCTCTGATTCCACGCCTCTGATTCCCCGCCTCCGATTTCCCGCCTCTGATTCCCCCCTTCTGATACCCCGCCTCTGATTCCCCGCATCTGATTCCCTGCATCTGATTCCCCGCCTCAGATTCCCCGCCTCTGATTTCCCGGCTCTGATTCTCCGCCTCTGATTCCCCGACTCTGATTCCCCGCCTCTGATACCCCACCTATGTTTACCCGCCTCTGTTTACCCGCCTGTTTTCCCGCCTCTGATTCCCCACCACAGATTCCCTGCCTCAGATTCCTTGCCTCTGATTCCCTGCCTCTGATTCCCTGCCTCTGATTCCCTGCATCTGATTGCCCACCTCTGATTCCCCGCCTCTGATTCCCCGCCTCTGATTCCCCACCTCTGATTCCCCACTTCTGATTCCCCGCCTCTGATTCCCCGCCTCTGATTCCCCACCTCTGATTCACCGCCTCTGATTCCCCGCCTCTGATTCCCCGCCTCTGATTCCCCACTTCTGATTGCCCGCCTCTGATTCCCTGCCTCTGATTCCCCGCCTCTGATTCCCCACATCTTATTCCCCACTTCTGATTCCCCGCCTCTGATTCCCCGCCTCTGATTCCCCGCCTCTGATTCCCCGCATCTGATTCCCCTCCTCTGATACCCCACCTCTGATTCCCCGCCTCTGATTCCCCACATCTGATTCCCCGCCTCTGATTCCCCGCCTCTGATTCCCCGCATCTAATTCCCCGCCTCTGATTCCCCGCCTCTGATTCCCCGCCTCTGATTCCCCACCTATGTTTACACGCCTCTGTTTACCCGCCTGTTTCCCCGCCTCTGATTCCCCACCTCAGATTCCCTACCTCAGATTCCCTGCCTCTGATTC
Organism: Narcine bancroftii; assembly: GCF_036971445.1. NCBI lineage: Eukaryota > Metazoa > Chordata > Chondrichthyes > Torpediniformes > Narcinidae > Narcine > Narcine bancroftii. The sequence goes on from NC_091476.1 coordinate 113,021,701, forward strand.
CATGCCTCTGATTCCCTGCCTCTGATTCCCTGCATCTGATTGCCCGCCTCTGATTCTCTGCCTCTGATTCCCTGCCTCTGATTCCCCACCTATGATTCCCCGCTTCTGATTCCCCACCTCTGATTCCCCGCCTCTGATTCCCCGCCTCTGATTCCCCGCCTCTGATTCCCCACCTCTGATTCACTGCCTCCCTTTCCGCTCAACTTTCCTGGCCTACGTTTCCCCATATATCTTTCCCCGCCTCTGATACCCCGCCTCTGATTCCCCGCCTCTGATTCCCCGCCTCTGAAGACCCGCATCTGATACCCCGCCTCTGAATCCCCGCCTCTGATACCGTGCCTCTGATAACTTTTTACTGATTCCCTGCCTCAGATTCCCTGCCTCCGATTCCCTGCCTCAGATTCCCTGCCTCAGATTCCCTGCATCAGATTCCCTTCATCTGATTCCCTGCCTCTGTTTCCCCGCCTCTGATTCCCTGCCTCTGATTCCCCGCCTCTGAATCCCCGCCTCTGATACCCTGCCTCTGATAACTTTTTACTGATTCCCCGCCTCTGATTCCCCGCCTCTGATTCCCCGCCTCTGATTCCCCGCCTCTTATTCCCCGCCTATGTTTACCCGCCTCTGTTTACCCGCCTGTTTCCCCGCCTCAGATTCCCTGCCTCAGATTCCCTGCATCAGATTCCCTTCATCTGATTCCCTGCCTCTGATTCCCGGCCTCTGATTCCCTGCCTCTGATTCCCCGCCTCTGATTCCCCACCTCTGATTCCCCCCTCTGATTCCCCGCCTCTGATTCCCCGCCTCTGATTCCCCGCCTCTGATTCCCCGCGTCTGATTCCCTGCCTCACTTTCCCTTCCTCTATTTCCGTGCCTCTTTCTCTGCATCTCGTTTCCCACATCTCATTTCCCCCTTCTGAGAACCCGCATCAGATTCCCTGCCACAGATTCCCTGCCTCAGATTCCCTTCCTCAGATTCCCTGCATCAGATTCCCTTCATCTGATTCCCTTCCTCTGATTCCCCGCCTCTGATTCCCCACCTCTGAGTCCCTGCCTCAGATTCCCTGCCTCAGATTCTCTGCCTCTGAATTCCTGCCTCTGATTCCCTGCATCTGATTGCCCGCCTCTGATTCTCCGCCTCTGATTCCCCGCCTCTGATTCCCTGCATCTGATAACCTGCCTCTGATTCCCTGCCTCTGAGTCACCACTTCTGATTCCCTGCCTCTGATTCCCTGCCTCTGATTCCCCGCCTCTGATTCTCCGCCTCGATTCCCCGCCTCTGATTCCCTGCCTCTGATTCCCTGCCTCTGATTCCCTGCCTCTGAGTCCCCACTTCTGATTCCCCGCATCAGATTCCGCACCCATGTTTCACTGCCTCTGTTGCTCTGCTTCTGATTTCCCGGCTCAGATTCACCCGTTCTGATTCCGCACTTCTGATTCCACGCCTCTCTTTCTGTGTCTCTGATTCCCCGCCTCTGATTCCACGCCTCTGATTACCCGCCTCTGATACCCTGCCTCTCTTTCCCTGCCTCTATTTCCGTGCCTCTTTCTCTGCATCTCGTTTCCCACATCTCATTTCCCCCTTCTGATAACCCGCATCAGATTCCCTGCCACAGATTCCCTGCCTCAGATTCCCTGCATCAGATTCCCTGCATCAGATTCCCTTCATCTGATTCCCTGCCTCTGATTCCTCGCCTCTGATTCCCTGCCTCTGATTCCCCACCTCTGTTTACCCGCCTGTTTCCCCGCCTCTGATTCACCACCTCATATTCGCCGCCTCAGATTCCCTGCCTCTGATTCCCTGCCTCTGTTTCCCTGCCTCTGTTTCCCTGCCTCAGATTCCCTGCATCTGATTGCCCGCCTCTGAATCCCTGCCTCTGATACCCCGCCTCTGATTCCCTACCTCTGATTCCCCACTTCTGATTCCCCGCCTCTGATTCCCTGCCTCAGATTCCCTGCATCAGATTCCCTTCATCTGATTCCCTGCCTCTGATTCCCTGCCTCTGATTCCCCGCCTCTGATTCCCCGCCTCTGATTCCCCACCTCTGATTCCCCCCTCTGATTCCCCGCCTCTGATTCCCCGCCTCTGATTCCCCGCCTCTGATTCCCCGCGTCTGATTCCCTGCCTCTCTTTCCCTTCCTCTATTTCCGTGCCTCTTTCTCTGCATCTCGTTTCCCACATCTCATTTCCCCCTTCTGATAACCCGCATCAGATTCCCTGCCACAGATTCCCTGCCTCTGTTTCCCTGCCTCAGATTCCCTGCCTCTGATTCCCTGCCTCTGATTCCCTTCATCTGATTGCCCGCCTCTGATTCTCTGCCTCTGATTCCCTGCCTCTGATTCCCCACCTATGATTCCCCGCTTCTGATTCCCCACCTCTGATTCCCCGCCTCTGATTCCCCGCCTCTCATTCCCCGCCTCTGATTCCCCACCTCTGATTCACTGCCTCCCTTTCCGCTCAACTTTCCTGGCCTACGTTTCCCCATATATCTTTCTCCGCCTCTGATACCCCGCCTCTGATTCCCCGCCTCTGATTCCCCGCCTCTGAAGACCCGCATCTGATACCCGGCCTCTGAATCCCCGCCTCTGATACCGTGCCTCTGATAACTTTTTACTGATTCCCTGCCTCAGATTCCCTGCCTCCGATTCCCTGCCTCAGATTCCCTGCCTCAGATTCCCTGCATCAGATTCCCTTCATCTGATTCCCTGCCTCTGTTTCCCCGCCTCTGATTCCCTGCCTCTGATTCCCCGCCTCTGAATCCCCGCCTCTGATACCCAGCCTCTGATAACTTTTTACTGATTCCCCGCCTCTGATTCCCCGCCTCTGATTCCCCGCCTCTTATTCCCCGCCTATGTTTACCCGCCTCTGTTTACCCGCCTGTTTCCCCGCCTCAGATTCCCTGCCTCAGATTCCCTGCATCAGATTCCCTTCCTCAGATTCCCTGCATCAGATTCCCTTCATCTGATTCCCTGCCTCTGATTCCCCGCCTCTGATTCCCCACCTCTGAGTCCCTGCCTCAGATTCCCTGCCTCTGATTCTCTGCCTCTGATTCCCTGCCCCTGATTCCCTGCATCTGATTGCCCGCCTCTGATTCTCCGCCTCTGATTCCCCGCCTCTGATTCCCCGCCTCTGATTCCCCGCCTCTGATTCCTCGCCTCTGATTCCCCGCCTCTGATTCCCTGCCTCTGATAACCTGCCTCTGATTCCCTGCCTCTGATTCCCTGCCTCTGAGTCCCCACTTCTGATTCCCCGCATCCGATTCCGCACCCATGTTTCACTGCCTCTGTTGCTCTGCTTCTGATTTCCCGGCTCAGATTCACCCGCTCTGATTCCGCACCTCAGATTCCACGCCTCTCTTTCTGTGTCTCTGATTCCCCGCCTCTGATTCCACGCCTCTGATTACCCGCCTCTGATACCCTGCCTCTCTTTCCCTGCCTCTATTTCCGTGCCTCTTTCTCTGCATCTCGTTTCCCACATCTCATTTCCCCCTTCTGATAACCCGCATCAGATTCCCTGCCACAGATTCCCTGCCTCAGATTCCCTGCATCAGATTCCCTGCATCAGATTCCCTTCATCTGATTCCCTGCCTCTGATTCCTCGCCTCTGATTCCCTGCCTCTGATTCCCCACCTCTGTTTACCCGCCTGTTTCCCCGCCTCTGATTCACCACCTCATATTTGCCGCCTGAGATTCCCTGCCTCTGATTCCCTGCCTCTGTTTCCCTGCCTCAGATTCCCTGCATCTGATTGCCCGCCTCTGATATCCTGCCTCTGATTCCCCGCCTCTGATTCCCCGCCTCTGATTCCCTACCTCTGATTCCCCACTTCTGATTCCACGCCTCTGATTACCCGCCTCTGATACCCTGCCTCTCTTTCCCTGCCTCTATTTCCGTGCCTCTTTCTCTGCATCTCGTTTCCCACATCTCATTTCCCCCTTCTGATAACCCGCATCAGATTCCCTGCCACAGATTCCCTGCCTCAGATTCCCTGCATCAGATTCCCTGCATCAGATTCCCTTCATCTGATTCCCTGCCTCTGATTCCTCGCCTCTGATTCCCTGCCTCTGATTCCCCGCCTCTGTTTACCCGCCTCTGATTCCCTACCTCTGATTCCCCACTTCTGATTCCCCGCCTCTGATTCCCCGCCTCTGATTCCACGCCTCTGATTCCCCGCCTCCGATTCCCCGCCTCTGATTCCCCGCTTCTGATACCCCGCCTCTGATTCCCCGCATCTGATTCCCTGCATCTGATTCCCCGCCTCAGATTCCCCGCCTCTGATTTCCCGGCTCTGATTCTCCGCCTCTGATTCCCCGACTCTGATTCCCCGCCTCTGATACCCCACCTATGTTTACCCGCCTCTGTTTACCCGCCTGTTTTCCCGCCTCTGATTCCCCACCACAGATTCCCTGCCTCAGATTCCTTGCCTCTGATTCCCTGCCTCTGATTCCCTGCCTCTGATTCCCTGCATCTGATTGCCCACCTCTGATTCCCCGCCTCTGATTCCCCGCCTCTGATTCCCCACCTCTGATTCCCCACTTCTGATTCCCCGCCTCTGATTCCCCGCCTCTGATTCCCCACCTCCGATTCACCGCCTCTGATTCCCCGCCTCTGATTCCCCGCCTCTGATTCCCCACTTCTGATTGCCCGCCTCTGATTCCCTGCCTCTGATTCCCCGCCTCTGATTCCCCACATCTTATTCCCCACTTCTGATTCCCCGCCTCTGATTCCCCGCCTCTGATTCCCCGCCTCTGATTCCCCGCATCTGATTCCCCTCCTCTGATACCCCACCTCTGATTCCCCGCCTCTGATTCCCCACATCTGATTCCCCGCCTCTGATTCCCCGCCTCTGATTCCCCGCATCTAATTCCCCGCCTCTGATTCCCCGCCTCTGATTCCCCGCCTCTGATTCCCCACCTATGTTTACCCGCCTCTGTTTACCCGCCTGTTTCCCCGCCTCTGATTCCCCACCTCAGATTCCCTACCTCAGATTCCCTGCCTCTGATTCCATGCCTCTGATTCCCTGTCTCTGATTCCCTGCATCTGATTGCCCGCCTCTGATTCTCTGCCTCTGATTCCCTGCCTCTGATTCCCCACCTATGATTCCCCGCTTCTGATTCCCCACCTCTGATTCCCCGCCTCTGATTCCCCGCCTCTGATTCCCCGCCTCTGATTCCCCACCTCTGATTCACTGCCTCCCTTTCCGCTCAACTTTCCTGGCCTACGTTTCCCCATATATCTTTCCCCGCCTCTGATACCCCGCCTCTGATTCCCCGCCTCTGATTCCCCGCCTCTGAAGACCCGCATCTGATACCCCGCCTCTGAATCCCCGCCTCTGATACCGTGCCTCTGATAACTTTTTACTGATTCCCTGCCTCAGATTCCCTGCCTCCGATTCCCTGCCTCAGATTCCCTGCCTCAGATTCCCTGCATCAGATTCCCTTCATCTGATTCCCTGCCTCTGATTCCCCGCCTCTGTTTACCCGCATGTTTCCCCGCCTCTGATTCACCACCTCATATTCGCCGCCTCAGATTCCCTGCCTCTGATTCCCTGCCTCTGTTTCCCTGCCTCAGATTCCCTGCATCTGATTGCCCGCCTCTGATTCCCTGCCTCTGATTCCCCGCCTCTGATTCCCCGCCTCTGATTCCCTACCTCTGATTCCCCACTTCTGATTCCCCGCCTCTGATTCCCCGCCTCCGATTCCCCGCCTCTGATTCCCTGCCTCTGATACCCCGCCTCTGATTCCCCGCATCTGATTCCCTGCATCTGATTCCCCACCTCAGATTCCCCGCCTCTGATTTCCCAGCTCTGATTCCCCGCCTCTGATTCCCCGACTCTGATTCCCCGCCTCTGATACCCCACCTATGTTTACCCGCCTCTGTTTACCCGCCTGTTTTCCCGCCTCCGATTCCCCACCACAGATTCCCTGCCTCTGATTCCCCGCCTCTGATTCCCCGCCTCTGATTCCCCACTTCTGAATGCCCGCCTCTGATTCCCTGCCTCTGATTCCCCGCCTCTGATTCCCCACATCTGATTCCCCACTTCTGATTCCCCGCCTCTGATTCCCCGCCTCTGATTCCACGCCTCTGATACCCCGCCTCTGATTCCCCGCCTCTGATTCCCCGCATCTGATTCCCCTCCTCTGATACCCCGCCTCTGATTCCCCACATCTGATTCCCCGCCTCTGATTCCCCGCCTCTGATTCCCCGCCTCTGATTCCCCGCCTCTGATTCCCCGCCTCTGATTACCCACCTGTTTACCCACCTCTGTTTACCCGCCTGTTTCCCCGCCTCTGATTCCCCACCTCAGATTCCCTACCTCAGATTCCCTGCCTCTGATTCCCTGCCTCTGATTCCCTGCCTCTGATTCCCTGCATCTGATTGCCCGCCTCTGATTCTCTGCCTCTGATTCCCTGCCTCTGATTCCCCACCTATGATTCCCCGTTTCTGATTCCCCACCTCTGATTCCCCGCCTCTGATTCCCCGCCTCTGATTCCCCGCCTCTGATTGCCCACCTCTGATTCACTGCCTCCCTTTCCGCTCAACTTTCCTGGCCTACGTTTCCCCATATATCTTTCCCCGCCTCTGATACCCCGCCTCTGATTCCCCGCCTCTGATTCCCCGCCTCTGAAAACCCGCATCTGATACCCCGCCTCTGAATCCCCGCCTCTGATACCGTGCCTCTGATAACTTTTTACTGATTCCCTGCCTCAGATTCCCTGCCTCCGATTCCCTGCCTCAGATTCCCTGCCTCAGATTCCCTGCATCAGATTCCCTTCATCTGATTCCCTGCCTCTGTTTCCCCGCCTCTGATTCCCTGCCTCTGATTCCCCGCCTCTGAATCCCCGCCTCTGATACCCAGCCTCTGATAACTTTTTACTGATTCCCCGCCTCTGATTCCCCGCCTCTGATTCCCCGCCTCTGATTCCCCGCCTCTTATTCCCCGCTTATGTTTACCCGCCTCTGTTTAACCGCCTGTTTCCCCGCCTCAGATTCCCTGCCTCAGATTCCCTGCATCAGATTCCCTTCACCTGTTTCCCCGCCTCTGATTCACCACCTCATATTCGCCGCCTCAGATTCCCTGCCTCTGATTCCCTGCCTCTATTTCCCTACTTCTGATTCCCTGCCTCTGATTCCCCGCCTCTGATTCCACGCCTCTGATTCCCCGCCTCTGGTTCCCAACCTCTGATTCCCCGCCTCAGATACCCCGCCTATGATTCCCCGCCTCTGATTCCCTGCATCTGATTCCCCGCCTCAGATTCCCCGCCTCTGATTCCCCGCCTCTGATTCACCGTCTCTGATTCCCCGACTCTGATTCACCGCCTCTGATTCCCCGCCTATGTTTACCCGCCTCTGTTTACCCGCCTGTTTTCCCGCCTCTGATTCCCCACCACAGATTCCCTGCCTCAGATTCCCTGCCTCAGATTCCCTGCATTAGATTCCCTTCATTTGATTGCCTGCGTCTGATTCCCTGCCTCTGATTCCCTGCCTCTGATTCCCTGCATCTGATTGCCCGCCTCTGATTCCCCGCCTCTGATTCCCCGCCTCTGATTCCCCACCTCTGATTCCCCACTTCTGATTCCCAGCCTCTGATTCCCCGCCTCTGATTCCCCGCCTCTGATTCACCGCCTCTGATTCCCCGCCTCTGATTCCCCGCCTCTGATTCCCCACTTCTGATTGCCCGCCTCTGATTCCCTGCCTCTGATTCCCCGCCTCTGATTCCCCACCTCTGATTCCCCACTTCTGATTCCCCACCTCTGATTCCCCGCCTCTGATTCCACGCCTCTGATTCCCCACCTCTGATTCCTCACTTCTGATTCCCCACCTCTGATTCTCCGCCTCTGATACCCTGCCTCTGATAACTTTTTACTGATTCCCTGCCTCAGATTCCCTGCCTCCGATTCCCTGCCTCAGATTCCCTGCCTCTGATTCCCTGCATCTGATTGCCCGCCTCTGATTCTCTGCCTCTGATTCCCTGCCTCTGATTCCCCACCTATGATTCCCCGCTTCTGATTCCCCACCTCTGATTCCCCGCCTCTGATTCCCCGCCTCTGATTCCCCGCCTCTGATTCCCCACCTCTGATTCACTGCCTCCCTTTCCGCTCAACTTTCCTGGCCTACGTTTCCCCATATATCTTTCCCCGCCTCTGATACCCCGCCTCTGATTCCCCGCCTCTGATTCCCCGCCTCTGAAGACCCGCATCTGATACCCCGCCTCTGAATCCCCGCCTCTGATACCGTGCCTCTGATAACTTTTTACTGATTCCCTGCCTCAGATTCCCTGCCTCCGATTCCCTGCCTCAGATTCCCTGCCTCAGATTCCCTGCATCAGATTCCCTTCATCTGATTCCCTGCCTCTGTTTCCCCGCCTCTGATTCCCTGCCTCTGATTCCCCGCCTCTGAATCCCCGCCTCTGATACCCTGCCTCTGATAACTTTTTACTGATTCCCCGCCTCTGATTCCCCGCCTCTGATTCCCCGCCTCTGATTCCCCGCCTCTTATTCCCCGCCTATGTTTACCCGCCTCTGTTTACCCGCCTGTTTCCCCGCCTCAGATTCCCTGCCTCAGATTCCCTGCATCAGATTCCCTTCATCTGATTCCCTGCCTCTGATTCCCGGCCTCTGATTCCCTGCCTCTGATTCCCCTCCTCTGATTCCCCACCTCTGATTCCCCCCTCTGATTCCCCGCCTCTGATTCCCCGCCTCTGATTCCCCGCCTCTGATTCCCCGCGTCTGATTCCCTGCCTCTCTTTCCCTTCCTCTATTTCCGTGCCTCTTTCTCTGCATCTCGTTTCCCACATCTCATTTCCCCCTTCTGAGAACCCGCATCAGATTCCCTGCCACAGATTCCCTGCCTCAGATTCCCTTCCTCAGATTCCCTGCAGCAGATTCCCTTCATCTGATTCCCTTCCTCTGATTCCCCGCCTCTGATTCCCCACCTCTGAGTCCCTGCCTCAGATTCCCTGCCTCAGATTCTCTGCCTCTGAATTCCTGCCTCTGATTCCCTGCATCTGATTGCCCGCCTCTGATTCTCCGCCTCTGATTCCCCGCCTCTGATTCCCTGCATCTGATAACCTGCCTCTGATTCCCTGCCTCTGAGTCACCACTTCTGATTCCCCGCGTCCGATTCCGCACCCATGTTTCATCGCCTCTGTTGATCAGCTTCCGATTTCCCGGCTCAGATTCATCGGCTCTGATTCCGCACCTCTGATTCCACGCCTCTCTTTCTGTGTCTCTGATTCCCCGCCTCTGATTCCACGCCTCTGATTACCTGCCTCTGATACCCTGCCTCTCTTTCCCTGCATCTATTTCCGTGCCTCTTTCTCTGCATCTCGTTTCCCACATCTCATTTCCCCCTTCTGATAACCCGCATCAGATTCCCCGCCTCAGATTCCCCGCCTCAGATTCCCCGCCTCTGATTTCCCGGTTCTGATTCCCCGCCTCTGATTCCACGACTCTGATTCCCCGCTTCTGATACCCCACCTATGTTTACCCGCCTCTGTTTACCCGCCTGTTTTCCCGCCTCTGATTCCCTGCCTCTGATTCCCTGCCTCTGATTCCCTGCCTCTGATTCCCTGCATCTGATTGCCCGCCTCTGATTCCCCGCCTATGATTCCCCGCCTCTGATTCCCCACCTCTGATTCCCCACTTCTGAATCCCCACCTCTGATTCCCCACTTCTGAATCCCCGCCTCTGATTCCCCGCCTCTGATTCCCCGCCTCTGATTCCCTGCCTCTGATTCCCCGCCTCTGATTCCCCGCCTCTGATTCCCCACCTCTGATTCCCCGCCTCTGATTCCCCGCCTCTGATTCCCCGCCTCTGATTCCCTGCCTCTTTTCCCTGCCTCTATTTCCGTGCCTCTTTCTCTGCATCTCGTTTCCCACATCTCACTTCCCCCTTCTGATAACCCGCATCAGATTCTCTGCCACAAATTCCCTGCCTCAGATTCCCTGCCTCAGATTCCCTGCATCAGATTCCCTTCATCTGATTCCCTGCCTCTGATTACCCGCGTCTTATTCCCCACCTCTGAGTCCCTGCCTCAGATTCCCTGCCTCTGATTCTCTGCCTCTGATTTCCTGCCTCTGATTCCCTGCATCTGATTGCCCGCCTCTGATTCTCCGCCTCTGATTCCCCGCCTCTGATTCCCCGCCTCTGATTCCCCGCCTCTGATTCCTCACCTCTGATTCCCCGCCTCTGATTCCCTGCCTCTGATAACCTGCCTCTGATTCCCTGCCTCTGAGCCCCACTTCTGATTCCCCGCGTCCGATTCCGCACCCATGTTTCACCGCCTCTGTTGTTCTGCTTCTGATTTCCCGGCTCAGATTCACCGGCTCTGATTCTGCACCTCCGATTCCACGCCTCTCTTTCTGTGTCTCTGATTCCCCGCCTCTGATTCCACGCCTCTGATTACATGCCTCTGATACCCTGCCTCTCTTTCCCTGCCTCTATTTCCGTGCCTCTTTCTCTGCATCTCGTTTCCCACATCTCATTTCCCCCTTCTGATAACCCGCATCAGATTCCCTGCCACAGATTCCCTGCCTCAGATTCCCTGCCTCAGATTCCCTGCATCAGATTCCCTTCATTTGATTCCCTGCCTCTGATTCACCGCCTCTGATTCCCTGCCCCTGATTACCCACCTCTGTTTACCCGCCTGATTCCCCGACTCTGATTCCCCGCCTCTGATTCCCCACCTCTGATTCCCCCCTCTGATTCCCCGCCTCTGATTCCCCGCGTCTGATTCCCCGCCTCTCTTTCCCTTCCTCTATTTCCGTGCCTCTTTCTCTTCATCTCGTTTCCCACATCTCATTTCCCCCTTCTGATAACCCGCATCAGATTCCCTGCCACAGATTCCCTGCCTCAGATTCCCTTCCTCAGATTCCCTGCATCAGATTCCCTTCATCTGATTCCCTGCCTCTGATTCCCCGCCTCTGATTCCCCACCTCTGAGTCCCTGCCTCAGATTCCCTGCCTCTGATTCTCTGCCTCTGATTCCCTGCCCCTGATTCCCTGCATCTGATTGCCCGCCTCTGATTCCCCGCGTCTGATTCCCCGCCTCTCTTTCCCTGCCTCTATTTCTGTGCCTCTTTCTCTGCATCTCGTTTCCCACATCTCATTTCCCCCTTCTGATAACCAGCATCAGATTCCCTGCCACAGATTCCCTGCCTCTGTTTCCCTGCCTCAGATTCCCTGCCTCTGATTCCCTGCCTCTGATTCCCTTCATCTGATTGCCCGCCTCTGATTCTCTGCCTCTGATTCCCTGCCTCTGATTCCCCACCTATGATTCCCCGCTTCTGATTCCCCACCTCTGATTCCCCGCCTCTGATTCCCCGCCTCTCATTCCCCGCCTCTGATTCCCCACCTCTGATTCACTGCCTCCCTTTCCGCTCAACTTTCCTGGCCTACGTTTCCCCATATATCTTTCTCCGCCTCTGATACCCCGCCTCTGATTCCCCGCCTCTGATTCCCCGCCTCTGAAGACCCGCATCTGATACCCGGCCTCTGAATCCCCGCCTCTGATACCGCGCCTCTGATAACTTTTTACTGATTCCCTGCCTCAGATTCCCTGCCTCCGATTCCCTGCCTCAGATTCCCTGCCTCAGATTCCCTGCATCAGATTCCCTTCATCTGATTCCCTGCCTCTGTTTCCCCGCCTCTGATTCCCTGCCTCTGATTCCCTGCCTCTGAATCCCCGCCTCTGATACCCAGCCTCTGATAACTTTTTACTGATTCCCCGCCTCTGATTCCCCGCCTCTGATTCCCCGCCTCTTATTCCCCGCCTATGTTTACCCGCCTCTGTTTACCCGCCTGTTTCCCCGCCTCAGATTCCCTGCCTCAGATTCCCTGCATCAGATTCCCTTCCTCAGATTCCCTGCATCAGATTCCCTTCATCTGATTCCCTGCCTCTGATTCCCCGCCTCTGATTCCCCACCTCTGAGTCCCTGCCTCAGATTCCCTGCCTCTGATTCTCTGCCTCTGATTCCCTGCCCCTGATTCCCTGCATCTGATTGCCCGCCTCTGATTCTCCGCCTCTGATTCCCCGCCTCTGATTCCCCGCCTCTGATTCCCCGCCTCTGATTCCTCGCCTCTGATTCCCCGCCTCTGATTCCCTGCCTCTGATAACCTGCCTCTGATTCCCTGCCTCTGATTCCCTGCCTCTGAGTCCCCACTTCTGATTCCCCGCATCCGATTCCGCACCCATGTTTCACCGCCTCTGTTGCTCTGCTTCTGATTTCCCGGCTCAGATTCACCCGCTCTGATTCCGCACCTCAGATTCCACGCCTCTCTTTCTGTGTCTCTGATTCCCCGCCTCTGATTCCACGCCTCTGATTACCCGCCTCTGATACCCTGCCTCTCTTTCCCTGCCTCTATTTCCGTGCCTCTTTCTCTGCATCTCGTTTCCCACATCTCATTTCCCCCTTCTGATAACCCGCATCAGATTCCCTGCCACAGATTCCCTGCCTCAGATTCCCTGCATCAGATTCCCTGCATCAGATTCCCTTCATCTGATTCCCTGCCTCTGATTCCTCGCCTCTGATTCCCTGCCTCTGATTCCCCACCTCTGTTTACCCGCCTGTTTCCCCGCCTCTGATTCACCACCTCATATTTGCCGCCTGAGATTCCCTGCCTCTGATTCCCTGCCTCTGTTTCCCTGCCTCAGATTCCCTGCATCTGATTGCCCGCCTCTGATATCCTGCCTCTGATTCCCCGCCTCTGATTCCCCGCCTCTGATTCCCTACCTCTGATTCCCCACTTCAGATTCCACGCCTCTGATTACCCGCCTCTGATACCCTGCCTCTCTTTCCCTGCCTCTATTTCCGTGCCTCTTTCTCTGCATCTCGTTTCCCACATCTCATTTCCCCCTTCTGATAACCCGCATCAGATTCCCTGCCACAGATTCCCTGCCTCAGATTCCCTGCATCAGATTCCCTGCATCAGATTCCCTTCATCTGATTCCCTGCCTCTGATTCCTCGCCTCTGATTCCCTGCCTCTGATTCCCCGCCTCTGTTTACCCGCCTCTGATTCCCTACCTCTGATTCCCCACTTCTGATTCCCCGCCTCTGATTCCCCGCCTCTGATTCCACGCCTCTGATTCCCCGCCTCCGATTTCCCGCCTCTGATTCCCCCCTTCTGATACCCCGCCTCTGATTCCCCGCATCTGATTCCCTGCATCTGATTCCCCGCCTCAGATTCCCCGCCTCTGATTTCCCGGCTCTGATTCTCCGCCTCTGATTCCCCGACTCTGATTCCCCGCCTCTGATACCCCACCTATGTTTACCCGCCTCTGTTTACCCGCCTGTTTTCCCGCCTCTGATTCCCCACCACAGATTCCCTGCCTCAGATTCCTTGCCTCTGATTCCCTGCCTCTGATTCCCTGCCTCTGATTCCCTGCATCTGATTGCCCACCTCTGATTCCCCGCCTCTGATTCCCCGCCTCTGATTCCCCACCTCTGATTCCCCACTTCTGATTCCCCGCCTCTGATTCCCCGCCTCTGATTCCCCACCTCTGATTCACCGCCTCTGATTCCCCGCCTCTGATTCCCCGCCTCTGATTCCCCACTTCTGATTGCCCGCCTCTGATTCCCTGCCTCTGATTCCCCGCCTCTGATTCCCCACATCTTATTCCCCACTTCTGATTCCCCGCCTCTGATTCCCCGCCTCTGATTCCCCGCCTCTGATTCCCCGCATCTGATTCCCCTCCTCTGATACCCCACCTCTGATTCCCCGCCTCTGATTCCCCACATCTGATTCCCCGCCTCTGATTCCCCGCCTCTGATTCCCCGCATCTAATTCCCCGCCTCTGATTCCCCGCCTCTGATTCCCCGCCTCTGATTCCCCACCTATGTTTACCCGCCTCTGTTTACCCGCCTGTTTCCCCGCCTCTGATTCCCCACCTCAGATTCCCTACCTCAGATTCCCTGCCTCTGATTCCATGCCTCTGATTCCCTGCCTCTGATTCCCTGCATCTGATTGCCCGCCTCTGATTCTCTGCCTCTGATTCCCTGCCTCTGATTCCCCACCTATGATTCCCCGCTTCTGATTCCCCACCTCTGATTCCCCGCCTCTGATTCCCCGCCTCTGATTCCCCGCCTCTGATTCCCCACCTCTGATTCACTGCCTCCCTTTCCGCTCAACTTTCCTGGCCTACGTTTCCCCATATATCTTTCCCCGCCTCTGATACCCTGCCTCTGATTCCCCGCCTCTGATTCCCCGCCTCTGAAGACCCGCATCTGATACCCCGCCTCTGAATCCCCGCCTCTGATACCGTGCCTCTGATAACTTTTTACTGATTCCCTGCCTCAGATTCCCTGCCTCCGATTCCCTGCCTCAGATTCCCTGCCTCAGATTCCCTGCATCAGATTCCCTTCATCTGATTCCCTGCCTCTGTTTCCCCGCCTCTGATTCCCTGCCTCTGATTCCCCGCCTCTGAATCCCCGCCTCTGATACCCTGCCTCTGATAACTTTTTACTGATTCCCCGCCTCTGATTCCCCGCCTCTGATTCCCCGCCTCTGATTCCCCGCCTCTTATTCCCCGCCTATGTTTACCCGCCTCTGTTTACCCGCCTGTTTCCCCGCCTCAGATTCCCTGCCTCAGATTCCCTGCATCAGATTCCCTTCATCTGATTCCCTGCCTCTGATTCCCGGCCTCTGATTCCCTGCCTCTGATTCCCCGCCTCTGATTCCCCACCTCTGATTCCCCCCTCTGATTCCCCGCCTCTGATTCCCCGCCTCTGATTCCCCGCCTCTGATTCCCCGCGTCTGATTCCCTGCCTCTCTTTCCCTTCCTCTATTTCCGTGCCTCTTTCTCTGCATCTCGTTTCCCACATCTCATTTCCCCCTTCTGAGAACCCGCATCAGATTCCCTGCCACAGATTCCCTGCCTCAGATTCCCTTCCTCAGATTCCCTGCAGCAGATTCCCTTCATCTGATTCCCTTCCTCTGATTCCCCGCCTCTGATTCCCCACCTCTGAGTCCCTGCCTCAGATTCCCTGCCTCAGATTCTCTGCCTCTGAATTCCTGCCTCTGATTCCCTGCATCTGATTGCCCGCCTCTGATTCTCCGCCTCTGATTCCCCGCCTCTGATTCCCTGCATCTGATAACCTGCCTCTGATTCCCTGCCTCTGAGTCACCACTTCTGATTCCCCGCGTCCGATTCCGCACCCATGTTTCATCGCCTCTGTTGATCAGCTTCCGATTTCCCGGCTCAGATTCATCGGCTCTGATTCCGCACCTCTGATTCCACGCCTCTCTTTCTGTGTCTCTGATTCCCCGCCTCTGATTCCACGCCTCTGATTACCTGCCTCTGATACCCTGCCTCTCTTTCCCTGCATCTATTTCCGTGCCTCTTTCTCTGCATCTCGTTTCCCACATCTCATTTCCCCCTTCTGATAACCCGCATCAGATTCCCCGCCTCAGATTCCCCGCCTCAGATTCCCCGCCTCTGATTTCCCGGTTCTGATTCCCCGCCTCTGATTCCACGACTCTGATTCCCCGCTTCTGATACCCCACCTATGTTTACCCGCCTCTGTTTACCCGCCTGTTTTCCCGCCTCTGATTCCCTGCCTCTGATTCCCTGCCTCTGATTCCCTGCCTCTGATTCCCTGCATCTGATTGCCCGCCTCTGATTCCCCGCCTATGATTCCCCGCCTCTGATTCCCCACCTCTGATTCCCCACTTCTGAATCCCCACCTCTGATTCCCCACTTCTGAATCCCCGCCTCTGATTCCCCGCCTCTGATTCCCCGCCTCTGATTCCCTGCCTCTGATTCCCCGCCTCTGATTCCCCGCCTCTGATTCCCCATCTCTGATTCCCCGCCTCTGATTCCCCGCCTCTGATTCCCCGCCTCTGATTCCCTGCCTCTTTTCCCTGCCTCTATTTCCGTGCCTCTTTCTCTGCATCTCGTTTCCCACATCTCACTTACCCCTTCTGATAACCCGCATCAGATTCTCTGCCACAAATTCCCTGCCTCAGATTCCCTGCCTCAGATTCCCTGCATCAGATTCCCTTCATCTGATTCCCTGCCTCTGATTACCCGCGTCTTATTCCCCACCTCTGAGTCCCTGCCTCAGATTCCCTGCCTCTGATTCTCTGCCTCTGATTTCCTGCCTCTGATTCCCTGCATCTGATTGCCCGCCTCTGATTCTCCGCCTCTGATTCCCCGCCTCTGATTCCCCGCCTCTGATTCCCCGCCTCTGATTCCTCACCTCTGATTCCCCGCCTCTGATTCCCTGCCTCTGATAACCTGCCTCTGATTCCCTGCCTCTGAGCCCCACTTCTGATTCCCCGCGTCCGATTCCGCACCCATGTTTCACCGCCTCTGTTGTTCTGCTTCTGATTTCCCGGCTCAGATTCACCGGCTCTGATTCTGCACCTCTGATTCCACGCCTCTCTTTCTGTGTCTCTGATTCCCCGCCTCTGATTCCACGCCTCTGATTACCTGCCTCTGATACCCTGCCTCTCTTTCCCTGCCTCTATTTCCGTGCCTCTTTCTCTGCATCTCGTTTCCCACATCTCATTTCCCCCTTCTGATAACCCGCATCAGATTCCCTGCCACAGATTCCCTGCCTCAGATTCCCTGCCTCAGATTCCCTGCATCAGATTCCCTTCATTTGATTCCCTGCCTCTGATTCACCGCCTCTGATTCCCTGCCCCTGATTACCCACCTCTGTTTACCCGCCTGTTTCCCCGCCTCTGATTCACCACCTCATGTTCGCCGCATCAGATTCCCTGCCTCTGATTCCCTGCCTCTGATTCCCTGCCTCTGATTCCCTTCATCTGATTGCCCGCCTCTGATTCACTGCCTCTGATTCCCCGCCTCTGATTCCCCGCCTCTGATTCCCCACCTCTGATTCCCCACTTCTGATTCCCCGCCTCTGATTCCCCGCCTCTGATTCCACGCCTCGGATTCCCCGCCTCTGATTCCCCACCTCTGATTCCCCGCCTCTGATACCCCGCCTCTGATTCGCCGCCTCTGATTCCCTGCATCTGATTCCCCGCCTCAGATTCCCCGCCTCTGATTCCCCGCCTCTGATTCCCCGTCTCTGATTCCCTGCCTCTGATAACCTGCCTCTGATTCACTGCATCTGAGTCCCCACTTCTGATTCCCCGCGTCCGATTCCGCACCCATGTTTCACCGCCTCTGTTGCTCTGCTTCTGATTTCCCGGCTCAGATTCACCGGCTCTAATTCCGCACCTCTGATTCCATGCCTCTCTTTCTGTGTCTCTGATTCCCCGCCTCTGAATCCACGCATCTGATTACCTGCCTCTGATACCCTGCCTCTCTTTCCCTGCCTCTATTTCCGTGCCTCTTTCTCTGCAACTCGTTTCCCACATCTCATTTAACCCTTCTGATAACCCGCATCAGATTCCCTGCCACAGATTCCCTGCCTCAGATTCCCTGCCTCAGATTCCCTGCATCAGATTCCCTTGATTTGATTCCCTGCCTCTGATTCCCCGCCTCTGATTCCCTGCCTCTGATTACCCGCCTCTGTTTACCCACCTGTTTCCCCGCCTCTGATTCACCACCTCATATTCGCCGCCTCAGATTCCCTGCCTCTGATTCCCTGCCTCTATTTCCCTACTTCTGATTCCCTGCCTCTGATTCCCCGCCTCTGATTCCACGCCTCTGATTCCCCGCCTCTGGTTCCCAACCTCTGATTCCCCGCCTCAGATACCCCGCCTATGATTCCCCGCCTCTGATTCCCTGCATCTGATTCCCCGCCTCAGATTCCCCGCCTCTGATTCCCCGCCTCTGATTCACCGTCTCTGATTCCCCGACTCTGATTCACCGCCTCTGATTCCCCGCCTATGTTTACCCGCCTCTGTTTACCCGCCTGTTTTCCCGCCTCTGATTCCCCACCACAGATTCCCTGCCTCAGATTCCCTGCCTCAGATTCCCTGCATTAGATTCCCTTCATTTGATTGCCTGCGTCTGATTCCCTGCCTCTGATTCCCTGCCTCTGATTCCCTGCATCTGATTGCCCGCCTCTGATTCCCCGCCTCTGATTCCCCGCCTCTGATTCCCCACCTCTGATTCCCCACTTCTGATTCCCAGCCTCTGATTCCCCGCCTCTGATTCCCCGCCTCTGATTCACCGCCTCTGATTCCCCGCCTCTGATTCCCCGCCTCTGATTCCCCACTTCTGATTGCCCGCCTCTGATTCCCTGCCTCTGATTCCCCGCCTCTGATTCCCCACCTCTGATTCCCCACTTCTGATTCCCCACCTCTGATTCCCCGCCTCTGATTCCACGCCTCTGATTCCCCACCTCTGATTCCTCACTTCTGATTCCCCACCTCTGATTCTCCGCCTCTGATACCCTGCCTCTGATAACTTTTTACTGATTCCCTGCCTCAGATTCCCTGCCTCCGATTCCCTGCCTCAGATTCCCTGCCTCTGATTCCCTGCATCTGATTGCCCGCCTCTGATTCTCTGCCTCTGATTCCCTGCCTCTGATTCCCCACCTATGATTCCCCGCTTCTGATTCCCCACCTCTGATTCCCCGCCTCTGATTCCCCGCCTCTGATTCCCCGCCTCTGATTCCCCACCTCTGATTCACTGCCTCCCTTTCCGCTCAACTTTCCTGGCCTACGTTTCCCCATATATCTTTCCCCGCCTCTGATACCCCGCCTCTGATTCCCCGCCTCTGATTCCCCGCCTCTGAAGACCCGCATCTGATACCCCGCCTCTGAATCCCCGCCTCTGATACCGTGCCTCTGATAACTTTTTACTGATTCCCTGCCTCAGATTCCCTGCCTCCGATTCCCTGCCTCAGATTCCCTGCCTCAGATTCCCTGCATCAGATTCCCTTCATCTGATTCCCTGCCTCTGTTTCCCCGCCTCTGATTCCCTGCCTCTGATTCCCCGCCTCTGAATCCCCGCCTCTGATACCCTGCCTCTGATAACTTTTTACTGATTCCCCGCCTCTGATTCCCCGCCTCTGATTCCCCGCCTCTGATTCCCCGCCTCTTATTCCCCGCCTATGTTTACCCGCCTCTGTTTACCCGCCTGTTTCCCCGCCTCAGATTCCCTGCCTCAGATTCCCTGCATCAGATTCCCTTCATCTGATTCCCTGCCTCTGATTCCCGGCCTCTGATTCCCTGCCTCTGATTCCCCTCCTCTGATTCCCCACCTCTGATTCCCCCCTCTGATTCCCCGCCTCTGATTCCCCGCCTCTGATTCCCCGCCTCTGATTCCCCGCGTCTGATTCCCTGCCTCTCTTTCCCTTCCTCTATTTCCGTGCCTCTTTCTCTGCATCTCGTTTCCCACATCTCATTTCCCCCTTCTGAGAACCCGCATCAGATTCCCTGCCACAGATTCCCTGCCTCAGATTCCCTTCCTCAGATTCCCTGCAGCAGATTCCCTTCATCTGATTCCCTTCCTCTGATTCCCCGCCTCTGATTCCCCACCTCTGAGTCCCTGCCTCAGATTCCCTGCCTCAGATTCTCTGCCTCTGAATTCCTGCCTCTGATTCCCTGCATCTGATTGCCCGCCTCTGATTCTCCGCCTCTGATTCCCCGCCTCTGATTCCCTGCATCTGATAACCTGCCTCTGATTCCCTGCCTCTGAGTCACCACTTCTGATTCCCCGCGTCCGATTCCGCACCCATGTTTCATCGCCTCTGTTGATCAGCTTCCGATTTCCCGGCTCAGATTCATCGGCTCTGATTCCGCACCTCTGATTCCACGCCTCTCTTTCTGTGTCTCTGATTCCCCGCCTCTGATTCCACGCCTCTGATTACCTGCCTCTGATACCCTGCCTCTCTTTCCCTGCATCTATTTCCGTGCCTCTTTCTCTGCATCTCGTTTCCCACATCTCATTTCCCCCTTCTGATAACCCGCATCAGATTCCCCGCCTCAGATTCCCCGCCTCAGATTCCCCGCCTCTGATTTCCCGGTTCTGATTCCCCGCCTCTGATTCCACGACTCTGATTCCCCGCTTCTGATACCCCACCTATGTTTACCCGCCTCTGTTTACCCGCCTGTTTTCCCGCCTCTGATTCCCTGCCTCTGATTCCCTGCCTCTGATTCCCTGCCTCTGATTCCCTGCATCTGATTGCCCGCCTCTGATTCCCCGCCTATGATTCCCCGCCTCTGATTCCCCACCTCTGATTCCCCACTTCTGAATCCCCACCTCTGATTCCCCACTTCTGAATCCCCGCCTCTGATTCCCCGCCTCTGATTCCCCGCCTCTGATTCCCTGCCTCTGATTCCCCGCCTCTGATTCCCCGCCTCTGATTCCCCACCTCTGATTCCCCGCCTCTGATTCCCCGCCTCTGATTCCCCGCCTCTGATTCCCTGCCTCTTTTCCCTGCCTCTATTTCCGTGCCTCTTTCTCTGCATCTCGTTTCCCACATCTCACTTCCCCCTTCTGATAACCCGCATCAGATTCTCTGCCACAAATTCCCTGCCTCAGATTCCCTGCCTCAGATTCCCTGCATCAGATTCCCTTCATCTGATTCCCTGCCTCTGATTACCCGCGTCTTATTCCCCACCTCTGAGTCCCTGCCTCAGATTCCCTGCCTCTGATTCTCTGCCTCTGATTTCCTGCCTCTGATTCCCTGCATCTGATTGCCCGCCTCTGATTCTCCGCCTCTGATTCCCCGCCTCTGATTCCCCGCCTCTGATTCCCCGCCTCTGATTCCTCACCTCTGATTCCCCGCCTCTGATTCCCTGCCTCTGATAACCTGCCTCTGATTCCCTGCCTCTGAGCCCCACTTCTGATTCCCCGCGTCCGATTCCGCACCCATGTTTCACCGCCTCTGTTGTTCTGCTTCTGATTTCCCGGCTCAGATTCACCGGCTCTGATTCTGCACCTCTGATTCCACGCCTCTCTTTCTGTGTCTCTGATTCCCCGCCTCTGATTCCACGCCTCTGATTACCTGCCTCTGATACCCTGCCTCTCTTTCCCTGCCTCTATTTCCGTGCCTCTTTCTCTGCATCTCGTTTCCCACATCTCATTTCCCCCTTCTGATAACCCGCATCAGATTCCCTGCCACAGATTCCCTGCCTCAGATTCCCTGCCTCAGATTCCCTGCATCAGATTCCCTTCATTTGATTCCCTGCCTCTGATTCACCGCCTCTGATTCCCTGCCCCTGATTACCCACCTCTGTTTACCCGCCTGTTTCCCCGCCTCTGATTCACCACCTCATGTTCGCCGCATCAGATTCCCTGCCTCTGATTCCCTGCCTCTGATTCCCTGCCTCTGATTCCCTTCATCTGATTGCCCGCCTCTGATTCACTGCCTCTGATTCCCCGCCTCTGATTCCCCGCCTCTGATTCCCCACCTCTGATTCCCCACTTCTGATTCCCCGCCTCTGATTCCCCGCCTCTGATTCCACGCCTCGGATTCCCCGCCTCTGATTCCCCACCTCTGATTCCCCGCCTCTGATACCCCGCCTCTGATTCGCCGCCTCTGATTCCCTGCATCTGATTCCCCGCCTCAGATTCCCCGCCTCTGATTCCCCGCCTCTGATTCCCCGTCTCTGATTCCCTGCCTCTGATAACCTGCCTCTGATTCACTGCATCTGAGTCCCCACTTCTGATTCCCCGCGTCCGATTCCGCACCCATGTTTCACCGCCTCTGTTGCTCTGCTTCTGATTTCCCGGCTCAGATTCACCGGCTCTAATTCCGCACCTCTGATTCCATGCCTCTCTTTCTGTGTCTCTGATTCCCCGCCTCTGAATCCACGCATCTGATTACCTGCCTCTGATACCCTGCCTCTCTTTCCCTGCCTCTATTTCCGTGCCTCTTTCTCTGCAACTCGTTTCCCACATCTCATTTAACCCTTCTGATAACCCGCATCAGATTCCCTGCCACAGATTCCCTGCCTCAGATTCCCTGCCTCAGATTCCCTGCATCAGATTCCCTTGATTTGATTCCCTGCCTCTGATTCCCCGCCTCTGATTCCCTGCCTCTGATTACCCGCCTCTGTTTACCCGCCTGTTTCCCCGCCTCTGATTCACCACCTCATATTCGCCGCCTCAGATTCCCTGCCTCTGATTCCCTGCCTCTATTTCCCTACTTCTGATTCCCTGCCTCTGATTCCCCGCCTCTGATTCCACGCCTCTGATTCCCCGCCTCTGGTTCCCAACCTCTGATTCCCCGCCTCAGATACCCCGCCTATGATTCCCCGCCTCTGATTCCCTGCATCTGATTCCCCGCCTCAGATTCCCCGCCTCTGATTCCCCGCCTCTGATTCACCGTCTCTGATTCCCCGACTCTGATTCCCCGCCTCTGATTCCCCGCCTATGTTTACCCGCCTCTGTTTACCCGCCTGTTTTCCCGCCTCTGATTCCCCACCACAGATTCCCTGCCTCAGATTCCCTGCCTCAGATTCCCTGCATTAGATTCCCTTCATTTGATTGCCTGCGTCTGATTCCCTGCCTCTGATTCCCTGCCTCTGATTCCCTGCATCTGATTGCCCGCCTCTGATTCCCCGCCTCTGATTCCCCGCCTCTGATTCCCCACCTCTGATTCCCCTCTTCTGATTCCCAGCCTCTGATTCCCCGCCTCTGATTCCCCGCCTCTGATTCACCGCCTCTGATTCCCCGCCTCTGATTCCCCGCCTCTGATTCCCCACTTCTGATTGCCCGCCTCTGATTCCCTGCCTCTGATTCCCCGCCTCTGATTCCCCACCTCTGATTCCCCACTTCTGATTCCCCACCTCTGATTCCCCGCCTCTGATTCCACGCCTCTGATTCCCCACCTCTGATTCCTCACTTCTGATTCCCCACCTCTGATTCTCCGCCTCTGATACCCTGCCTCTGATAACTTTTTACTGATTCCCTGCCTCAGATTCCCTGCCTCCGATTCCCTGCCTCAGATTCCCTGCCTCAGATTCCCTGCATCAGATTCCCTTCATCTGATTCCCTGCCTCTGATTCCCCGCCTCTGATTCCCCGCCTCTGATTCCCCGCCTCTGATTCCCCGCCTCTGATTCCCCACTTCTGATTGCCCGCCTCTGATTCCCTGCCTCTGATTCCCCGCCTCTGATTCCCCACCTCTGATTCCCCACTTCTGATTCCCCACCTCTGATTCCCCGCCTCTGATTCCACGCCTCTGATTCCCCACCTCTGATTCCTCACTTCTGATTCCCCACCTCTGATTCTCCGCCTCTGATACCCTGCCTCTGATAACTTTTTACTGATTCCCTGCCTCAGATTCCCTGCCTCCGATTCCCTGCCTCAGATTCCCTGCCTCAGATTCCCTGCATCAGATTCCCTTCATCTGATTCCCTGCCTCTGATTCCCCGCCTCTGATTCCCCGCCTCTGATTCCCCGCCTCTGATTCCTTTCCTCTTTTCCCTGCCTCTATTTCCGTGCCTCTTTCTCTGCATCTCGTTTCCCACATCTCACTTCCCCCTTCTGATAACCCGCATCAGATTCTCTGCCACAAATTCCCTGCCTCAGATTCCCTGCCTCAGATTCCCTGCATCAGATTCCCTTCATCTGATTCCCTGCCTCTGATTACCCGCGTCTTATTCCCCACCTCTGAGTCCCTGCCTCAGATTCCCTGCCTCTGATTCTGTGCCTCTGATTTCCTGCCTCTGATTCCCTGCATCTGATTGCCCGCCTCTGATTCTCCGCCTCTGATTCCCCGCCTCTGATTCCCCGCCTCTGATTCCCCGCCTCTGATTCCTCACCTCTGATTCCCCGCCTCTGATTCCCTGCCTCTGATAACCTGCCTCTGTTTCCCTGCCTCTGAGCCACACTTCTGATTCCCCGCGTCCGATTCCGCACCCATGTTTCACCGCCTCTGTTGTTCTGCTTCTGATTTCCCGGCTCAGATTCACCGGCTCTGATTCTGCACCTCTGATTCCACGCCTCTCTTTCTGTGTCTCTGATTCCCCGCCTCTGATTCCACGCCTCTGATTACCTGCCTCTGATACCCTGCCTCTCTTTCCCTGCCTCTATTTCCGTGCCTCTTTCTCTGCATCTCGTTTCCCACATCTCATTTCCCCCTTCTGATAACCCGCATCAGATTCCCTGCCACAGATTCCCTGCCTCAGATTCCCTGCCTCAGAATCCCTGCATCAGATTCCCTTCATTTGATTCCCTGCCTCTGATTCACCGCCTCTGATTCCCTGCCCCTGATTACCCACCTCTGTTTACCCGCCTGTTTCCCCGCCTCTGATTCACCACCTCATGTTCGCCGCATCAGATTCCCTGCCTCTGATTCCCTGCCTCTGATTCCCTGCCTCTGATTCCCTTCATCTGATTGCCCGCCTCTGATTCACTGCCTCTGATTCCCCGCCTCTGATTCCCCGCCTCTGATTCCCCACCTCTGATTCCCCACTTCTGATTCCCCGCCTCTGATTCCCCGCCTCTGATTCCACGCCTCGGATTCCCCGCCTCTGATTCCCCACCTCTGATTCCCCGCCTCTGATACCCCGCCTCTGATTCGCCGCCTCTGATTCCCTGCATCTGATTCCCCGCCTCAGATTCCCCGCCTCTGATTCCCCGCCTCTGATTCCCCGTCTCTGATTCCCTGCCTCTGATAACCTGCCTCTGATTCACTGCATCTGAGTCCCCACTTCTGATTCCCCGCCTCTGATTCCCCGCCTCTGATTCCACGCCTCTGATTCCCCGCCTCCGATTTCCCGCCTCTGATTCCCCCCTTCTGATACCCCGCCTCTGATTCCCCGCATCTGATTCCCTGCATCTGATTCCCCGCCTCAGATTCCCCGCTTCTGATTTCCCGGCTCTGATTCTCCGCCTCTGATTCCCCGACTCTGATTCCCCGCCTCTGATACCCCACCTATGTTTACCCGCCTCTGTTTACCCGCCTGTTTTCCCGCCTCTGATTCCCCACCACAGATTCCCTGCCTCAGATTCCTTGCCTCTGATTCCCTGCCTCTGATTCCCTGCCTCTGATTCCCTGCATCTGATTGCCCACCTCTGATTCCCCGCCTCTGATTCCCCGCCTCTGATTCCCCACCTCTGATTCCCCACTTCTGATTCCCCGCCTCTGATTCCCCGCCTCTGATTCCCCACCTCTGATTCACCGCCTCTGATTCCCCGCCTCTGATTCCCCGCCTCTGATTCCCCACTTCTGATTGCCCGCCTCTGATTCCCTGCCTCTGATTCCCCGCCTCTGATTCCCCACATCTTATTCCCCACTTCTGATTCCCCGCCTCTGATTCCCCGCCTCTGATTCCCCGCCTCTGATTCCCCGCATCTGATTCCCCTCCTCTGATACCCCACCTCTGATTCCCCGCCTCTGATTCCCCACATCTGATTCCCCGCCTCTGATTCCCCGCCTCTGATTCCCCGCATCTAATTCCCCGCCTCTGATTCCCCGCCTCTGATTCCCCGCCTCTGATTCCCTGCATCAGATTCCCTTCATCTGATTCCCTGCCTCTGATTCCCCGCCTCTGATTCCCCGCCTCTGATTCCCCGCCTCTGATTCCTTTCCTCTTTTCCCTGCCTCTATTTCCGTGCCTCTTTCTCTGCATCTCGTTTCCCACATCTCACTTCCCCCTTCTGATAACCCGCATCAGATTCTCTGCCACAAATTCCCTGCCTCAGATTCCCTGCCTCAGATTCCCTGCATCAGATTCCCTTCATCTGATTCCCTGCCTCTGATTACCCGCGTCTTATTCCCCACCTCTGAGTCCCTGCCTCAGATTCCCTGCCTCTGATTCTGTGCCTCTGATTTCCTGCCTCTGATTCCCTGCATCTGATTGCCCGCCTCTGATTCTCCGCCTCTGATTCCCCGCCTCTGATTCCCCGCCTCTGATTCCCCGCCTCTGATTCCTCACCTCTGATTCCCCGCCTCTGATTCCCTGCCTCTGATAACCTGCCTCTGTTTCCCTGCCTCTGAGCCACACTTCTGATTCCCCGCGTCCGATTCCGCACCCATGTTTCACCGCCTCTGTTGTTCTGCTTCTGATTTCCCGGCTCAGATTCACCGGCTCTGATTCTGCACCTCTGATTCCACGCCTCTCTTTCTGTGTCTCTGATTCCCCGCCTCTGATTCCACGCCTCTGATTACCTGCCTCTGATACCCTGCCTCTCTTTCCCTGCCTCTATTTCCGTGCCTCTTTCTCTGCATCTCGTTTCCCACATCTCATTTCCCCCTTCTGATAACCCGCATCAGATTCCCTGCCACAGATTCCCTGCCTCAGATTCCCTGCCTCAGAATCCCTGCATCAGATTCCCTTCATTTGATTCCCTGCCTCTGATTCACCGCCTCTGATTCCCTGCCCCTGATTACCCACCTCTGTTTACCCGCCTGTTTCCCCGCCTCTGATTCACCACCTCATGTTCGCCGCATCAGATTCCCTGCCTCTGATTCCCTGCCTCTGATTCCCTGCCTCTGATTCCCTTCATCTGATTGCCCGCCTCTGATTCACTGCCTCTGATTCCCCGCCTCTGATTCCCCGCCTCTGATTCCCCACCTCTGATTCCCCACTTCTGATTCCCCGCCTCTGATTCCCCGCCTCTGATTCCACGCCTCGGATTCCCCGCCTCTGATTCCCCACCTCTGATTCCCCGCCTCTGATACCCCGCCTCTGATTCGCCGCCTCTGATTCCCTGCATCTGATTCCCCGCCTCAGATTCCCCGCCTCTGATTCCCCGCCTCTGATTCCCCGTCTCTGATTCCCTGCCTCTGATAACCTGCCTCTGATTCACTGCATCTGAGTCCCCACTTCTGATTCCCCGCCTCTGATTCCCCGCCTCTGATTCCACGCCTCTGATTCCCCGCCTCCGATTTCCCGCCTCTGATTCCCCCCTTCTGATACCCCGCCTCTGATTCCCCGCATCTGATTCCCTGCATCTGATTCCCCGCCTCAGATTCCCCGCTTCTGATTTCCCGGCTCTGATTCTCCGCCTCTGATTCCCCGACTCTGATTCCCCGCCTCTGATACCCCACCTATGTTTACCCGCCTCTGTTTACCCGCCTGTTTTCCCGCCTCTGATTCCCCACCACAGATTCCCTGCCTCAGATTCCTTGCCTCTGATTCCCTGCCTCTGATTCCCTGCCTCTGATTCCCTGCATCTGATTGCCCACCTCTGATTCCCCGCCTCTGATTCCCCGCCTCTGATTCCCCACCTCTGATTCCCCACTTCTGATTCCCCGCCTCTGATTCCCCGCCTCTGATTCCCCACCTCTGATTCACCGCCTCTGATTCCCCGCCTCTGATTCCCCGCCTCTGATTCCCCACTTCTGATTGCCCGCCTCTGATTCCCTGCCTCTGATTCCCCGCCTCTGATTCCCCACATCTTATTCCCCACTTCTGATTCCCCGCCTCTGATTCCCCGCCTCTGATTCCCCGCCTCTGATTCCCCGCATCTGATTCCCCTCCTCTGATACCCCACCTCTGATTCCCCGCCTCTGATTCCCCACATCTGATTCCCCGCCTCTGATTCCCCGCCTCTGATTCCCCGCATCTAATTCCCCGCCTCTGATTCCCCGCCTCTGATTCCCCGCCTCTGATTCCCCACCTATGTTTACCCGCCTCTGTTTACCCGCCTGTTTCCCCGCCTCTGATTCCCCACCTCAGATTCCCTACCTCAGATTCCCTGCATCTGATTCCATGCCTCTGATTCCCTGCCTCTGATTCCCTGCATCTGATTGCCCGCCTCTGATTCTCTGCCTCTGATTCCCTGCCTCTGATTCCCCACCTATGATTCCCCGCTTCTGATTCCCCACCTCTGATTCCCCGCCTCTGATTCCCCGCCTCTGATTCCCCGCCTCTGATTCCCCACCTCTGATTCACTGCCTCCCTTTCCGCTCAACTTTCCTGGCCTACGTTTCCCCATATATCTTTCCCCGCCTCTGATACCCCGCCTCTGATTCCCCGCCTCTGATTCCCCGCCTCTGAAGACCCGCATCTGATACCCCGCCTCTGAATCCCCGCCTCTGATACCGTGCCTCTGATAACTTTTTACTGATTCCCTGCCTCAGATTCCCTGCCTCCGATTCCCTGCCTCAGATTCCCTGCCTCAGATTCCCTGCATCAGATTCCCTTCATCTGATTCCCTGCCTCTGTTTCCCCGCCTCTGATTCCCTGCCTCTGATTCCCCGCCTCTGAATCCCCGCCTCTGATACCCTGCCTCTGATAACTTTTTACTGATTCCCCGCCTCTGATTCCCCGCCTCTGATTCCCCGCCTCTGATTCCCCGCCTCTTATTCCCCGCCTATGTTTACCCGCCTCTGTTTACCCGCCTGTTTCCCCGCCTCAGATTCCCTGCCTCAGATTCCCTGCATCAGATTCCCTTCATCTGATTCCCTGCCTCTGATTCCCGGCCTCTGATTCCCTGCCTCTGATTCCCCGCCTCTGATTCCCCACCTCTGATTCCCCCCTCTGATTCCCCGCCTCTGATTCCCCGCCTCTGATTCCCCGCCTCTGATTCCCCGCGTCTGATTCCCTGCCTCTCTTTCCCTTCCTCTATTTCCGTGCCTCTTTCTCTGCATCTCGTTTCCCACATCTCATTTCCCCCTTCTGAGAACCCGCATCAGATTCCCTGCCACAGATTCCCTGCCTCAGATTCCCTTCCTCAGATTCCCTGCATCAGATTCCCTTCATCTGATTCCCTTCCTCTGATTCCCCGCCTCTGATTCCCCACCTCTGAGTCCCTGCCTCAGATTCCCTGCCTCAGATTCTCTGCCTCTGAATTCCTGCCTCTGATTCCCTGCATCTGATTGCCCGCCTCTGATTCTCCGCCTCTGATTCCCCGCCTCTGATTCCCTGCATCTGATAACCTGCCTCTGATTCCCTGCCTCTGAGTCACCACTTCTGATTCCCCGCGTCCGATTCCGCACCCATGTTTCATCGCCTCTGTTGATCAGCTTCCGATTTCCCGGCTCAGATTCATCGGCTCTGATTCCGCACCTCTGATTCCACGCCTCTCTTTCTGTGTCTCTGATTCCCCGCCTCTGATTCCACGCCTCTGATTACCTGCCTCTGATACCCTGCCTCTCTTTCCCTGCATCTATTTCCGTGCCTCTTTCTCTGCATCTCGTTTCCCACATCTCATTTCCCCCTTCTGATAACCCGCATCAGATTCCCTGCCTCAGATTCCCCGCCTCAGATTCCCCGCCTCTGATTTCACGGTTCTGATTCCCCGCCTCTGATTCCACGACTCTGATTCCCCGCTTCTGATACCCCACCTATGTTTACCCGCCTCTGTTTACCCGCCTGTTTTCCCGCCTCTGATTCCCCACCACAGATTCCCTGCCTCAGATTCCCTGCCTCTGATTCCCTGCCTCTGATTCCCTGCCTCTGATTCCCTGCATCTGATTGCCCGCCTCTGATTCCCCGCCTATGATTCCCCGCCTCTGATTCCCCACCTCTGATTCCCCACTTCTGAATCCCCGCCTCTGATTCCCCACTTCTGAATCCCCGCCTCTGATTCCCCGCCTCTGATTCCCCGCCTCTGATTCCCTGCCTCTGATTCCCCGCCTCTGATTCCCCGCCTCTGATTCCCCACCTCTGATTCCCCGCCTCTGATTCCCCGCCTCTGATTCCCCGCCTCTGATTCCCTGCCTCTTTTCCCTGCCTCTATTTCCGTGCCTCTTTCTCTGCATCTCGTTTCCCACATCTCACTTCCCCCTTCTGATAACCCGCATCAGATTCTCTGCCACAAATTCCCTGCCTCAGATTCCCTGCCTCAGATTCCCTGCATCAGATTCCCTTCATCTGATTCCCTGCCTCTGATTACCCGCGTCTTATTCCCAACCTCTGAGTCCCTGCCTCAGATTCCCTGCCTCTGATTCTCTGCCTCTGATTTCCTGCCTCTGATTCCCTGCATCTGATTGCCCGCCTCTGATTCTCCGCCTCTGATTCCCCGCCTCTGATTCCCCGCCTCTGATTCCCCGCCTCTGATTCCTCACCTCTGATTCCCCGCCTCTGATTCCCTGCCTCTGATAACCTGCCTCTGATTCCCTGCCTCTGAGCCCCACTTCTGATTCCCCGCGTCCGATTCCGCACCCATGTTTCACCGCCTCTGTTGTTCTGCTTCTGATTTCCCGGCTCAGATTCACCGGCTCTGATTCTGCACCTCTGATTCCACGCCTCTCTTTCTGTGTCTCTGATTCCCCGCCTCTGATTCCACGCCTCTGATTACCTGCCTCTGATACCCTGCCTCTCTTTCCCTGCCTCTATTTCCGTGCCTCTTTCTCTGCATCTCGTTTCCCACATCTCATTTCCCCCTTCTGATAACCCGCATCAGATTCCCTGCCACAGATTCCCTGCCTCAGATTCCCTGCCTCAGATTCCCTGCATCAGATTCCCTTCATTTGATTCCCTGCCTCTGATTCACCGCCTCTGATTCCCTGCCCCTGATTACCCACCTCTGTTTACCCGCCTGTTTCCCCGCCTCTGATTCACCACCTCATGTTCGCCGCATCAGATTCCCTGCCTCTGATTCCCTGCCTCTGATTCCCTGCCTCTGATTCCCTTCATCTGATTGCCCGCCTCTGATTCACTGCCTCTGATTCCCCGCCTCTGATTCCCCGCCTCTGATTCCCCACCTCTGATTCCCCACTTCTGATTCCCCGCCTCTGATTCCCCGCCTCTGATTCCACGCCTCGGATTCCCCGCCTCTGATTCCCCACCTCTGATTCCCCGCCTCTGATACCCCGCCTCTGATTCGCCGCCTCTGATTCCCTGCATCTGATTCCCCGCCTCAGATTCCCCGCCTCTGATTCCCCGCCTCTGATTCCCCGTCTCTGATTCCCTGCCTCTGATAACCTGCCTCTGATTCACTGCATCTGAGTCCCCACTTCTGATTCCCCGCGTCCGATTCCGCACCCATGTTTCACCGCCTCTGTTGCTCTGCTTCTGATTTCCCGGCTCAGATTCACCGGCTCTAATTCCGCACCTCTGATTCCATGCCTCTCTTTCTGTGTCTCTGATTCCCCGCCTCTGAATCCACGCATCTGATTACCTGCCTCTGATACCCTGCCTCTCTTTCCCTGCCTCTATTTCCGTGCCTCTTTCTCTGCAACTCGTTTCCCACATCTCATTTAACCCTTCTGATAACCCGCATCAGATTCCCTGCCACAGATTCGATGCCTCAGATTCCCTGCCTCAGATTCCCTGCATCAGATTCCCTTCATTTGATTCCCTGCCTCTGATTCCCCGCCTCTGATTCCCTGCCTCTGATTACCCGCCTCTGTTTACCCGCCTGTTTCCCCGCCTCTGATTCACCACCTCATATTCGCCGCCTCAGATTCCCTGCCTCTGATTCCCTGCCTCTATTTCCCTACTTCTGATTCCCTGCCTCTGATTACCCGCGTCTTATTCCCCGCCTCTGATTCCCCGCCTCTGATTCCCCGCCTCTGATTCCCTGCCTCTTTTCCCTGCCTCTATTTCCGTGCCTCTTTCTCTGCATCTCGTTTCCCACATCTCACTTCCCCCTTCTGATAACCCGCATCAGATTCTCTGCCACAAATTCCCTGCCTCAGATTCCCTGCCTCAGATTCCCTGCATCAGATTCCCTTCATCTGATTCCCTGCCTCTGATTACCCGCGTCTTATTCCCCACCTCTGAGTCCCTGCCTCAGATTCCCTGCCTCTGATTCTCTGCCTCTGATTTCCTGCCTCTGATTCCCTGCATCTGATTGCCCGCCTCTGATTCTCCGCCTCTGATTCCCCGCCTCTGATTCCCCGCCTCTGATTCCCCGCCTCTGATTCCTCACCTCTGATTCCCCGCCTCTGATTCCCTGCCTCTGATAACCTGCCTCTGATTCCCTGCCTCTGAGCCCCACTTCTGATTCCCCGCGTCCGATTCCGCACCCATGTTTCACCGCCTCTGTTGTTCTGCTTCTGATTTCCCGGCTCAGATTCACCGGCTCTGATTCTGCACCTCTGATTCCACGCCTCTCTTTCTGTGTCTCTGATTCCCCGCCTCTGATTCCACGCCTCTGATTACCTGCCTCTGATACCCTGCCTCTCTTTCCCTGCCTCTATTTCCGTGCCTCTTTCTCTGCATCTCGTTTCCCACATCTCATTTCCCCCTTCTGATAACCCGCATCAGATTCCCTGCCACAGATTCCCTGCCTCAGATTCCCTGCCTCAGATTCCCTGCATCAGATTCCCTTCATTTGATTCCCTGCCTCTGATTCACCGCCTCTGATTCCCTGCCCCTGATTACCCACCTCTGTTTACCCGCCTGTTTCCCCGCCTCTGATTCACCACCTCATGTTCGCCGCATCAGATTCCCTGCCTCTGATTCCCTGCCTCTGATTCCCTGCCTCTGATTCCCTTCATCTGATTGCCCGCCTCTGATTCACTGCCTCTGATTCCCCGCCTCTGATTCCCCGCCTCTGATTCCCCACCTCTGATTCCCCACTTCTGATTCCCCGCCTCTGATTCCCCGCCTCTGATTCCACGCCTCGGATTCCCCGCCTCTGATTCCCCACCTCTGATTCCCCGCCTCTGATACCCCGCCTCTGATTCGCCGCCTCTGATTCCCTGCATCTGATTCCCCGCCTCAGATTCCCCGCCTCTGATTCCCCGCCTCTGATTCCCCGTCTCTGATTCCCTGCCTCTGATAACCTGCCTCTGATTCACTGCATCTGAGTCCCCACTTCTGATTCCCCGCGTCCGATTCCGCACCCATGTTTCACCGCCTCTGTTGCTCTGCTTCTGATTTCCCGGCTCAGATTCACCGGCTCTAATTCCGCACCTCTGATTCCATGCCTCTCTTTCTGTGTCTCTGATTCCCCGCCTCTGAATCCACGCATCTGATTACCTGCCTCTGATACCCTGCCTCTCTTTCCCTGCCTCTATTTCCGTGCCTCTTTCTCTGCAACTCGTTTCCCACATCTCATTTAACCCTTCTGATAACCCGCATCAGATTCCCTGCCACAGATTCCCTGCCTCAGATTCCCCGCCTCTGATTCCCCACTTCTGATTGCCCGCCTCTGATTCCCTGCCTCTGATTCCCCGCCTCTGATTCCCCACCTCTGATTCCCCACTTCTGATTCCCCATCACTGATGCACCACCTCTGATTCCCCACCTCTGATTCCCCATATCTAATTCCCCGCCTCCGTTTTCCCGCCTCTGATTCCCCGCCTCTGTTTCCCCATATCTGATACCCTGCATCTGAATCCCCAACTCTGATTCCCCGTCTCTGATTCCCTGCCTCTGATAACCTGCCTCTGATTCACTGCATCTGAGTCCCCACTTCTGATTCCCCGCGTCCGATTCCGCACCCATGTTTCACCGCCTCTGTTGCTCTGCTTCTGATTTCCCGGCTCAGATTCCCCGCCTCTGTTTCCCCATATCTGATACCCTGCATCTGAATCCCCAACTCTGATTCCCCGCCTCTGATTCCCCGCCTCTGATTCCCCGCCTCTGATTCCTTTCCTCTTTTCCCTGCCTCTATTCCGTGCCTCTTTCTCTGCATCTCGTTTCCCACATCTCACTTCCTCCTTCTGATAACCCGCATCAGATTCTCTGCCACAAATTCCCTGCCTCAGATTCCCTGCCTCAGATTCCCTGCATCAGATTCCCTTCATCTGATTCCCTGCCTCTGATTACCCGCGTCTTATTCCCCACCTCTGAGTCCCTGCCTCAGATTCCCTGCCTCTGATTCTCTGCCTCTGATTTCCTGCCTCTGATTCCCTGCATCTGATTGCCCGCCTCTGATTCTCCGCCTCTGATTCCCCGCCTCTGATTCCCCGCCTCTGATTCCCCGCCTCTGATTCCTCACCTCTGATTCCCCGCCTCTGATTCCCTGCCTCTGATAACCTGCCTCTGATTCCCTGCCTCTGAGCCCCACTTCTGATTCCCCGCGTCCGATTCCGCACCCATGTTTCACCGCCTCTGTTGTTCTGCTTCTGATTTCCCGGCTCAGATTCACCGGCTCTGATTCTGCACCTCTGATTCCACGCCTCTCTTTCTGTGTCTCTGATTCCCCGCCTCTGATTCCACGCCTCTGATTACCTGCCTCTGATACCCTGCCTCTCTTTCCCTGCCTCTATTTCCGTGCCTCTTTCTCTGCATCTCGTTTCCCACATCTCATTTCCCCCTTCTGATAACCCGCATCAGATTCCCTGCCACAGATTCCCTGCCTCAGATTCCCTGCCTCAGATTCCCTGCATCAGATTCCCTTCATTTGATTCCCTGCCTCTGATTCACCGCCTCTGATTCCCTGCCCCTGATTACCCACCTCTGTTTACCCACCTGTTTCCCCGCCTCTGATTCACCACCTCATGTTCGCCGCATCAGATTCCCTGCCTCTGATTCCCCGCCTCTGATTCCCCACCTCTGATTCCTCACTTCTGATTCCCCATCACTGATTCACCACCTCTGATTCCCCACCTCTGATTCCCCATATCTAATTCCCCGCCTCCGTTTTCCCGCCTCTGATTCCCCGCCTCTGTTTCCCCATATCTGATACCCTGCATCTGAATCCCCAACTCTGATTCCCCGTCTCTGATTCCCTGCCTCTGATAACCTGCCTCTGATTCACTGCATCTGAGTCCCCACTTCTGATTCCCCGCGTCCGATTCCGCACCCATGTTTCACCGCCTCTGTTGCTCTGCTTCTGATTTCCCGGCTCAGATTCCCCGCCTCTGTTTCCCCATATCTGATACCCTGCATCTGAATCCCCAACTCTGATTCCCCGCCTCTGATTCCCCGCCTCTGATTCCCCGCCTCTGATTCCTTTCCTCTTTTCCCTGCCTCTATTCCGTGCCTCTTTCTCTGCATCTCGTTTCCCACATCTCACTTCCTCCTTCTGATAACCCGCATCAGATTCTCTGCCACAAATTCCCTGCCTCAGATTCCCTGCCTCAGATTCCCTGCATCAGATTCCCTTCATCTGATTCCCTGCCTCTGATTACCCGCGTCTTATTCCCCACCTCTGAGTCCCTGCCTCAGATTCCCTGCCTCTGATTCTCTGCCTCTGATTTCCTGCCTCTGATTCCCTGCATCTGATTGCCCGCCTCTGATTCTCCGCCTCTGATTCCCCGCCTCTGATTCCCCGCCTCTGATTCCCCGCCTCTGATTCCTCACCTCTGATTCCCCGCCTCTGATTCCCTGCCTCTGATAACCTGCCTCTGATTCCCTGCCTCTGAGCCCCACTTCTGATTCCCCGCGTCCGATTCCGCACCCATGTTTCACCGCCTCTGTTGTTCTGCTTCTGATTTCCCGGCTCAGATTCACCGGCTCTGATTCTGCACCTCTGATTCCACGCCTCTCTTTCTGTGTCTCTGATTCCCCGCCTCTGATTCCACGCCTCTGATTACCTGCCTCTGATACCCTGCCTCTCTTTCCCTGCCTCTATTTCCGTGCCTCTTTCTCTGCATCTCGTTTCCCACATCTCATTTCCCCCTTCTGATAACCCGCATCAGATTCCCTGCCACAGATTCCCTGCCTCAGATTCCCTGCCTCAGATTCCCTGCATCAGATTCCCTTCATTTGATTCCCTGCCTCTGATTCACCGCCTCTGATTCCCTGCCCCTGATTACCCACCTCTGTTTACCCACCTGTTTCCCCGCCTCTGATTCACCACCTCATGTTCGCCGCATCAGATTCCCTGCCTCTGATTCCCTGCCTCTGATTCCCTGCCTCTGATTCCCTTCATCTGATTGCCCGCCTCTGATTCACTGCCTCTGATTCCCCGCCTCTGATTCCCCGCCTCTGATTCCCCACCTCTGATTCCCCACTTCTGACTCCCCGCCTCTGATTCCCCGCCTCTGATTCCACGCCTCGGATTCCCCGCCTCTGATTCCCCACCTCTGATTCCCCGCCTCTGATACCCCGCCTCTGATTCGCCGCCTCTGATTCCCTGCATCTGATTCCCCGCCTCAGATTCCCCGCCTCTGATTCCCCGCCTCTGATTCCCCGTCTCTGATTCCCTGCCTCTGATAACCTGCCTCTGATTCACTGCATCTGAGTCCCCACTTCTGATTCCCCGCGT
Source organism: Narcine bancroftii (assembly GCF_036971445.1). Lineage (NCBI taxonomy): Eukaryota > Metazoa > Chordata > Chondrichthyes > Torpediniformes > Narcinidae > Narcine > Narcine bancroftii. The sequence goes on from NC_091476.1 coordinate 113,057,566, forward strand.
CCGATTCCGCACCCATGTTTCACCGCCTCTGTTGCTCTGCTTCTGATTTCCCGGCTCAGATTCACCGGCTCTAATTCCGCACCTCTGATTCCATGCCTCTCTTTCTGTGTCTCTGATTCCCCGCCTCTGAATCCACGCATCTGATTACCTGCCTCTGATACACTGCCTCTCTTTCCCTGCTTCTATTTCCGTGCCTCTTTCTCTGCAACTCGTTTCCCACATCTCATTTAACCCTTCTGATAAACCGCATCAGATTCCCTGCCACAGATTCCCTGCCTCAGATTCCCTGCCTCAGATTCCCTGCATCAGATTCCCTTCATTTGATTCCCTGCCTCTGATTCCCCGCCTCTGATTCCCTGCCTCTGATTACCCGCCTCTGTTTACCCGCCTGTTTCCCCGCCTCTGATTCACCACCTCATATTCGCCGCCTCAGATTCCCTGCCTCTGATTCCCTGCCTCTATTTCCCTACTTCAGATTCCCTGCCTCTGATTCCCCGCCTCTGATTCCACGCCTCTGATTCCCCGCCTCTGGTTCCCCACCTCTGATTCCCCGCCTCAGATACCCCGCCTATGATTCCCCGCCTCTGATTCCCTGCATCTGATTCCCCGCCTCAGATTCCCCGCCTCTGATTCCCCGCCTCTGATTCACCGTCTCTGATTCCCCGCCTCTGATTCCCCGCCTATGTTTACCCGCCTCTGTTTACCCGCCTGTTTTCCCGCCTCTGATTCCCCACCACAGATTCCCTGCCTCAGATTCCCTGCCTCAGATTCCCTGCATTAGATTCCCTTCATTTGATTGCCTGCGTCTGATTCCCTGCCTCTGATTCCCTGTATCTGATTCCCTGCATCTGATTGCCCGCCTCTGATTCCCCGCCTCTGATTCCCCGCCTCTGATTCCCCGCCTCTGATTCCCCCCTCTGATTCCCCGCCTCTGATTCCCCGCCTCTGATTCCCCACCTCTGATTCCCCGCCTCTGATTCCCTGCCTCTCTTTCCCTGCCTCTATTTCCGTGCCTCTTTCTCTGCATCTCGTTTCCCACATCTCATTTCCCCCTTCTGACAACCCGCATCAGATTCCCTGCCACAGATTCCCTGCTTCAGATTCCATGCCTCAGATTCCCTGCATTGGATTCCCTTCATCTGATTCCCTGGCTCTGATTCCCCGCCTCTGATTCCCCACCTCTGATTCCCTGCCTCAGATTCCCTGCCTCTGATTCCCTGCCTCTGAATCCATGCCTCTGATTTCCTGCATCTGATTGCCCGCCTCAGATTCCCCGCCTCTGATTCCCCGCCTCTGATTCCCCGTCTCTGTTTCCCTGCCTTTGATAACCTGCCTCTGATTCCCTGCATCTGAGACCCCACTTCTGATTCCCCGCGTCCGATTCCGCACCCATGTTTCACCGCCTCTGTTGCTCTGCTTCTGATTTCCCGGCTCAGATTCACCGGCTCTAATTCCGCACCTCTGATTCCATGCCTCTCTTTCTGTGTCTCTGATTCCCTGCCTCTGATTCCACGCATCTGATTACCTGCCTCTGATACCCTGCCTCTCTTTCCCTGCCTCTATTTCCGTGCCTCTTTCTCTGCATCTCGTTTCCCACATCTCATTTCCCCCTTCCGATAACCCGCATCAGAATCCCTGCCACAGATTCCCTGCCTCAGATTCCCTGCCTCAGATTCCCTGCATCAGATTCCCTTCATTTGATTCCCTGCCTCTGATTCCCCGCCTCTGATTCCCTGCCTCTGATTACCCGCCTCTGTTTACCCGCCTGTTTCCCCGCCTCTGATTCACCACCTCATATTCGCCGCCTCAGATTCCCTGCCTCTGATTCCCTGCCTCTGATTCCCCACTTCTGATTCCCCGCCTCTGATTCCCCGCCTCTGATTCCCCGCCTCTGATTCACTGCCTCTGATTCCCCGCCTCTGCTTCCCCGCCTCTGATTCCCCACTTCTGATTGCCCGCCTCTGATTCCCTGCCTCTGATTCCCCGCCTCTGATTCCCCACCTCTGATTCCCCACTTCTGATTCCCCACCTCTGATTCCCCGCCTCTGATTCCACGCCTCTGATTCCCCACCTCTGATTCCCCACTTCTGATTCCCCACCTCTGATTCTCCGCCTCTGATACCCTGCCTCTGATAACTTTTTACTGATTCCCTGCCTCAGATTCCCTGCCTCCGATTCCCTGCCTCAGATTCCCTGCCTCAGATTCCCTGCATCAGATACCCTTCATCTGATTCCCTGCCTCTGATTCCCCGCCTCTGATTCCCCGCCTCTGATTCCCCACCTCTGTCTCTACGCCTCTCTTTTGCCTGCACTCTTTCCCCTCCACTCTTTCCATGCCTCTCTTTCTCTCCCTCAATTTCAACAACTCAGTTTGATCTGTTCTGTGTACCTAATTTTCAACACACAAGTTCCAACCACTATGTTTCGCCCATCTCTTTCGCTGCCTCTATTTATGCAGCTATGTTTACCCGCTTCTGTTTACCCGCCTGTTTCTCCACATCTCTTTCCCCACCTCTGATTCCACGCCTCTGATTCCCCGCATCTGATTCCCCGCCTCTGATTCCCCGCCTCTGATTCACCGCCTCCCTTTCCGCGCAACTTTCCTGGCCTACGTTTCCCCACATCTCTTTCCCCACCTCTGATTCTACGCCTCAGATTCGCCGCCTCTGATTTCCCGCCTCTGATTCCCTGCCTCTGATTCCCCGCCTCTGATTCCCCGCCTCTGATTCCCCCCTCTGATTCCCCGCCTCTGATTCCCCGCCTCTGATTCCCCACCTCTGATTCCCCGCCTCTGATTCCCTGCCTCTCTTTCCCTGCCTCTATTTCCGTGCCTCTTTCTCTGCATCTAGTTTCCCACATCTCATTTCCCCCTTCTGACAACCCGCATCAGATTCCCTGCCACAGATTCCCTGCTTCAGATTCCCTGCCTCAGATTCCCTGCATCGGATTCCCTTCATCTGATTCCCTGCCTCTGATTCCCCGCCTCTGATTCCCCACCTCTGATTCCCTGCCTCAGATTCTCTGCCTCTGATTCCCTGCCTCTGAATCCATGCCTCTGATTTCCTGCATCTGATTGCCCGCCTCTGATTCTCCGCCTCTGATTCCCCGCCTCTGATTCCCCGCCTCTGATTCCCCGCCTCTGATTCCCCGCCACTGATTCCCTACCTCTGATAACCTGCCTCTGATTCCCTGCCTCTGATTCCCTGGCTCTGAGTCCCCACGTCTGATTCCCCGCGTCCGATTCCGCACCCATGTTTCACCGCCTCTGTTGCTCTGCTTCTGATTTCCCGGCTCAGATTCACTGGCTCTGATTCCGCACTTCTGATTCCACGCCTCTCTTTCTGTGTCTCTGATTCCCCGCCTCTGATTCCACGCCTCTGATTACCAGCCTCTGATACCCTGCCTCTCTTTCGCTGCCTCTATTTCCGTGCCTCTTTCTCTGCATCTCGTTTCCCACATCTCATTTCCCCCTTCTGATAACCCGCATCAGATTCCCTGCCACAGATTCCCTGCCTCAGATTCCCTGCCTCAGATTCCCTGCATCAGATTCCCTTCATCTGATTCCCTGCCTCTGATTCCCCGTGGCTGATTCCCTGCCTCTGATTACCCGCCTCTGTTTACCCGCCTGTTTCCCCGCCTCTGATTCACCACCTCATATTCGCCGCCTCAGGTTCCCTGCCTCTGATTCCCTGCCTCTGATTCCCTGCCTCTGATACCCAGCATCTGATTGCCCGCCTCTGATTCCCTGCCTCCGATTCCCCGCCTCTGATTCCCCACCTCTGATCCCCGCCTCTGATTCCCCACCTCTGATTCCTCACTTCTGATTCCCCGCCTCTGATTCCCCGTCTCTGATTCCACGCCTCTGATTCCCCACCTCTGATTCCGCGCCTCTGACTCCCCGTCTCTGATACCCCGCCTCTGATTCCCCGCCTCTGATTCCCTGCATCTGATTCCCCGCCTCAGATTCCCCGCCTCTGATTCCCCGCCTCTGATTCCCCGCCTCTGATTCCCCGCATCTGATTCCCCGCCTCTGATTCCCCGCCTCTGATTCCCCGCCACTGATTCCCCGCCTCTGATTCCGCGCCTCTGATTCCCCGCCTATGTTTACCCGCCTCTGTTTACCCACCTGTTTCCCCGCCACTGATTCCCCACCTCAGATTCCCTGCCTCAGATTCCCTGCCTCTGATTCCCTGCCTCTGATTCCCTGCCTCTGATTCCCTGCATCTGAATGTCCGCCTCTGATTCTCCGCCTCTGATTCCCCGCCTCTGATTCCCCACCTCTGATTCCCCGCTTCTGTTTCCCCGCCTCTGATTCCCCGCCTCTGATTCCCTGCCTCTGACTCCCCGCCTCTGATTCCCCACCTCTGATTCACTGCCTCCATTTCTGCTCAACTTTCCTGGCCTACGTTTCCCCACATATCTTTCCCCGCCTCTGAATTTCCTCCTCTGATTCCACGCCTCTGATTCCCCGCCTCTGATTCCCGCCTCTGATTCCCCGCCTCTGATTCCCCTCCTCTGATACCCCGCTTCTGATTCCCCACCCCTGATTCCCCGCATCTGATTCCCCGCATCTGATTCCCCGCCTCTGATTCCCCGCCTCTGATTCCCCGCCTCTGATTCCCCGCCTCTGATTCCCCGCCTCTTATTCCCCGCCTATGTTTACCCGCCTCTGTTTACACGCCTGTTTCCCCGCCTCAGATTCCCTGCCTCAGATTCCCTGCCTCAGATTCCCTTCATCTGATTCCCTGCCTCTGATTCCCCGCCTCTGATTCCCCACCTCTGAGTCCCTGCCTCAGATTCCCTGCCTCTGATTCTCTGCCTCTGATTCCCTGTTCCTGATTCCCTGCATCTGATTGCCCGCCTCTGATTCTCCGCCTCTGAATCCCCGCCTCTGATTCCCCGCCTCTGATTCCTCGCCTCTGATTCCCCGCCTCTGATTCCCTGCCTCTGATAACCTGCCTCTGATTCCCTGCCTCTGATTCCCTGCCTCTGAGTCCCCACTTCTGATTCCCCGCATCCGATTCCGCACCGATGTTTCACCGCCTCTGTTGCTCTGCTTCTGATTTCCCGGCTCAGATTCACCCGCTCTGATTCCGCACCTCTGATTCCACGCCTCTCTTTCTGTGTCACTGATTCCCCGCCTCTGATTCCACGCCTCTGATTACCCGCCTCTGATACCCTGCTTCTCTTTCCCTGCCTCTATTTCCGTGCCTCTTTCTCTGCATCTCGTTTCCCACATCTCATTTCCCCCTTCTGATAACCCGCATCAGATTCCTTGCCACAGATTCCCTGCCTCAGATTTCCTGCCTCAGATTCCCTGCATCAGATTCCCTTCATCTGATTCCCTGCCTCAGATTCCTCGCCTCTGATTCCCTGCCTCTGATTCCCCGCCTCTGTTTACCCGCATGTTTCCCCGCCTCTGATTCACCACCTCATATTCGCCGCCTCAGATTCCCTGCCTCTGATTCCCTGCCTCTGTTTCCCTGCCTCAGATTCCCTGCATCTGATTGCCCGCCTCTGATTCCCTGCCTCTGATTCCCCGCACTGATTCCCCGCCTCTGATTCCCTACCTCTGATTCCCCACTTCTGATTCCCCGCCTCTGATTCCTCGCCTCTGATTCCACGCCTCTGATACCCCGCCTCTGATTCCCCGCATCTGATTCCCTGCATCTGATTCCCCGCCTCAGATTCCCCGCCTCTGATTTCCCGGCTCTGATTCCCCGCCTCTGATTCCCCGACTCTGATTCCCCGCCTCTGATACCCCACCTATGTTTACCCGCCTCTGTTTACCCGCCTGTTTTCCCGCCTCTGATTCCCCACCACAGATTCCCTGCCTCAGATTCCCTGCCTCTGATTCCCTGCCTCTGATTCCCTGCATCTGATTCCCTGCATCTCATTGCCCGCCTCTGATTCCCCGACTCTGATTCCCCGCCTCTGATTCCCCACCTCTGATTCCCCACTTCTGATTCCCCGCCTCTGATTCCCCGCCTCTGATTCCCCGCCTCTGATTCACCGCCTCTGATTCCCCGCCTCTGATTCCCCGCCTCTGATTCCCCACTTCTGAATGCCCGCCTCTGATTCCCTGCCTCTGATTCCCCACTTCTGATTCCCTGCCTCTGATTCCCCGTCTCTGATTCCACGCCTCTGATTCCCCGCCTCTGATTCCGCGCCTCTGACTCCCCGTCTCTGATACCCCGCCTCTGATTCCCCGCCTCTGATTCCCTGCATCTGATTCCCCGCCTCAGATTCTCCGCCTCTGATTCCCCGACTCTGATTCCCCGCCTCTGATTCCCCACCTCTGATTCCCCGCCTCTGATTCCCCGCCTCTGATTCCCCGCATCTGATTCCCCGCCTCTGATTCCCCGCCTCTGATTCCCCGCCTCTGATTCCCCGCCTCTGATTCCGCGCCTCTGATTCCCCGCCTATGTTTACCCACCTCTGTTTACCCACCTGTTTCCCCGCCACTGATTCCCCACCTCAGATTCCCTGCCTCAGATTCCCTGCCTCTGATTCCCTGCCTCTGATTCCCTGCCTCTGATTCCCTGCATCTGAATGTCCGCCTCTGATTCTCCGCCTCTGATTCCCCGCCACTGATTCCCCACCTCTGATTCCCCGCTTCTGTTTCCCCGCCTCTGATTCTCCGCCTCTGATTCCCTGCCTCTGACTCCCCGCATCTGATTCCCCACCTCTGATTCACTGCCTCCATTTCCGCTCAACCTTCCTGGCCTACTTTTCCCCACATATCTATTCCCCGCCTCTGAATTTCCGCCTCTGATTCCACGCCTCTGATTCCCCGCCTCTGATTCAAGCCTCTGATTCCCCGCCTCTGATTCCCCTCCTCTGATACCCCGCTTCTGATTCCCCGCCACTGATTCCCCGCATCTGATTCCCCGCATCTGATTCCCCGCCTCTGATTCCCCGCCTCTGATTCCCCGCCTCTGATTCCCCGCCTCTTATTCCCCGCCTATGTTTACCCGCCTCTGTTTACCCGCCTGTTTCCCCGCCTCAGATTCCCTGCCTCAGATTCCCTGCATCAGATTCCCTTCATCTGATTCCCTGCCTCTGATTCCCTGCCTCTGATTCCCCGCCTCTGATTCCCCGCCTCTGATTCCCCACCTCTGATTCCCCCCTCTGATTCCCTGCCTCTGATTCCCCGCCTCTGATTCGCCGCCTCTGATTCCCCACGTCTGATTCCCTGCCTCTCTTTCCCTTCCTCTATTTCCGTGCCTCTTTCTCTGCATCTCGTTTCCCACATCTCATTTCCCCCTTCTGATAACCCGCATCAGATTCCCTGCCACAGATTCCCTGCCTCAGATTCCCTTCCTCAGATTCCTTGCATCAGATTCCCTTCATCTGATTCCCTGCCTCTGATTCCCCGCCTCTGATTCCCCACCTCTGAGTCCCTGCCTCAGATTCCCTGCCTCTGATTCTCTGCCTCTGATTCCCTGCCCCTGATTCCCTGCATCTGATTGCCCGCCTCTGATTCTCCGCCTCTGATTCCCCGCCTCTGATTCCCCGCATTTGATTCCCCGCCTCTGATTCCTCGCCTCTGATTACCCGCCTCTGATTCCCTGCCTCTGACAACCTGCCTCTGATTCCCTGCCTCTGATTCCCTGCCTCTGAGTCCCCACTTCTGATTCCCCGCATCCGATTCCGCACCCATGTTTCACCGCCTCTGTTGCTCTGCTTCTGATTTCCCGGCTCAGATTCACCCGCTCTGATTCCGCACCTCTGATTCCACGCCTCTCTTTCTGTGTCTCTGATTCCCCGCCTCTGATTCCACGCCTCTGATTACCCGCCTCTGATACCCTGCCTCTCTTTCCCTGCCTCTATTTCCGTGCCTCTTTCTCTGCCTCTCGTTTCCCACATCTCATTTCCCCCTTCTGATAACCCGCATCAGATTCCCTGCCACAGATTCCCTGCCTCAGATTCCCTGCCTCAGATTCCCTGCATCAGATTCCCTTCATCTGATTCCCTGCCTCTGATTCCTCGCCTCTGATTCCCTGCCTCTGATTCCCCGCCTCTGTTTACCCGCCTCTGATTCCCTACCTCTGATTCCCCACTTCTGATTCCCCGCCTCTGATTCCCCGCCTCTGATTCCACGCCTCTGATTCCCCGCCTCCGATTCCCCGCCTCTGATTCCCCGCTTCTGATACCCCGCCTCTGATTCCCCGCCTCTGATTCCACGCCTCTGATTCCCCGCCTCTGGTTCCCCACCTCTGATTCCCCGCCTCAGATACCCCGCCTATGATTCCCCGCCTCTGATTCCCTGCATCTGATTCCCCGCCTCAGATTCCCCGCCTCTGATTCCCCGCCTCTGATTCACCGTCTCTGATTCCCCGACTCTGATTCCCCGCCTCTGATTCCCCGCCTATGTTTACCCGCCTCTGTTTACCCGCCTGTTTTCCCGCCTCTGATTCCCCACCACAGATTCCCTGCCTCAGATTCCCTGCCTCAGATTCCCTGCATCAGATTCCCTTCATCTGATTCCCTGCCTCTGATTCCTCGCCTCTGATTCCCTGCCTCTGATTCCCCGCCTCTGTTTACCCGCCTCTGATTCCCTACCTCTGATTCCCCACTTCTGATTCCCCGCCTCTGATTCCCCGCCTCTGATTCCACGCCTCTGATTCCCCGCCTCCGATTCCCCGCCTCTGATTCCCCGCTTCTGATACCCCGCCTCTGATTCCCCGCATCTGATTCCCTGCATCTGATTCCCCGCCTCAGATTCCCCGCCTCTGATTTCCCGGCTCTGATTCTCCGCCTCTGATTCCCCGACTCTGATTCCCCGCCTCTGATACCCCACCTATGTTTACCCGCCTCTGTTTACCCGCCTGTTTTCCCGCCTCTGATTCCCCACCACAGATTCCCTGCCTCAGATTCCTTGCCTCTGATTCCCTGCCTCTGATTCCCTGCCTCTGATTCCCTGCATCTGATTGCCCACCTCTGATTCCCCGCCTCTGATTCCCCGCCTCTGATTCCCCACCTCTGATTCCCCACTTCTGATTCCCCGCCTCTGATTCCCCGCCTCTGATTCCCCTCCTCTGATACCCCGCTTCTGATTCCCCGCCACTGATTCCCCGCATCTGATTCCCCGCATCTGATTCCCCGCCTCTGATTCCCCGCCTCTGATTCCCCGCCTCTGATTCCCCGCCTCTTATTCCCCGCCTATGTTTACCCGCCTCTGTTTACCCGCCTGTTTCCCCGCCTCAGATTCTCTGCCTCAGATTCCCCGCCTCTGATTCACCACCTCATATTCGCCGCCTCAGATTCCCTGCCTCTGATTCCCTGCCTCTGTTTCCCTGCCTCAGATTCCCTGCATCTGATTGCCCGCCTCTGATTCCCTGCCTCTGATTCCCCGCCTCTGATTCCCCGCCTCTGATTCCCTACCTCTGATTCCCCACTTCTGATTCCCTGCCTCTGATTCCCCGCCTCCGATTCCCCGCCTCTGATTCCCTGCCTCTGATACCCCGCCTCTGATTCCCCGCATCTGATTCCCTGCATCTGATTCCCCACCTCAGATTCCCCGCCTCTGATTTCCCAGCTCTGATTCCCCGCCTCTGATTCCCCGACTCTGATTCCCCGCCTCTGATACCCCACCTATGTTTACCCGCCTCTGTTTACCCGCCTGTTTTCCCGCCTCCGATTCCCCACCACAGATTCCCTGCCTCTGATTCCCCGCCTCTGATTCCCCGCCTCTGATTCCCCACTTCTGAATGCCCGCCTCTGATTCCCTGCCTCTGATTCCCCGCCTCTGATTCCCCACATCTGATTCCCCACTTCTGATTCCCCGCCTCTGATTCCCCGCCTCTGATTCCACGCCTCTGATACCCCGCCTCTGATTCCCCGCCTCTGATTCCCCGCATCTGATTCCCCTCCTCTGATACCCCGCCTCTGATTCCCCACATCTGATTCCCCGCCTCTGATTCCCCGCCTCTGATTCCCCGCCTCTGATTCCCCGCCTCTGATTCCCCGCCTCTGATTCCCCACCTGTTTACCCACCTCTGTTTACCCGCCTGTTTCCCCGCCTCTGATTCCCCACCTCAGATTCCCTACCTCAGATTCCCTGCCTCTGATTCCCTGCCTCTGATTCTCTGCCTCTGATTCCCTGCCTCTGATTCCCCACCTATGATTCCCCGTTTCTGATTCCCCACCTCTGATTCCCCGCCTCTGATTCCCCGCCTCTGATTCCCCGCCTCTGATTGCCCACCTCTGATTCACTGCCTCCCTTTCCGCTCAACTTTCCTGGCCTACGTTTCCCCATATATCTTTCCCCGCCTCTGATACCCCGCCTCTGATTCCCCGCCTCTGATTCCCCGCCTCTGAAAACCCGCATCTGATACCCCGCCTCTGAATCCCCGCCTCTGATACCGTGCCTCTGATAACTTTTTACTGATTCCCTGCCTCAGATTCCCTGCCTCCGATTCCCTGCCTCAGATTCCCTGCCTCAGATTCCCTGCATCAGATTCCCTTCATCTGATTCCCTGCCTCTGTTTCCCCGCCTCTGATTCCCTGCCTCTGATTCCCCGCCTCTGAATCCCCGCCTCTGATACCCAGCCTCTGATAACTTTTTACTGATTCCCCGCCTCTGATTCCCCGCCTCTGATTCCCCGCCTCTGATTCCCCGCCTCTTATTCCCCGCTTATGTTTACCCGCCTCTGTTTAACCGCCTGTTTCCCCGCCTCAGATTCCCTGCCTCAGATTCCCTGCATCAGATTCCCTTCATCTGATTCCCTGCCTCTGATTCCCTGCCTCTGATTCCCCGACTCTGATTCCCCGCCTCTGATTCCCCACCTCTGATTCCCCCCTCTGATTCCCCGCCTCTGATTCCCCGCGTCTGATTCCCCGCCTCTCTTTCCCTTCCTCTATTTCCGTGCCTCTTTCTCTTCATCTCGTTTCCCACATCTCATTTCCCCCTTCTGATAACCCGCATCAGATTCCCTGCCACAGATTCCCTGCCTCAGATTCCCTTCCTCAGATTCCCTGCATCAGATTCCCTTCATCTGATTCCCTGCCTCTGATTCCCCGCCTCTGATTCCCCACCTCTGAGTCCCTGCCTCAGATTCCCTGCCTCTATTTCCGTGCCTCTTTCTCTGCATCTAGTTTCCCACATCTCATTTCCCCCTTCTGACAACCCGCATCAGATTCCCTGCCACAGATTCCCTGCTTCAGATTCCCTGCCTCAGATTCCCTGCATCGGATTCCCTTCATCTGATTCCCTGCCTCTGATTCCCCGCCTCTGATTCCCCACCTCTGATTCCCTGCCTCAGATTCTCTGCCTCTGATTCCCTGCCTCTGAATCCATGCCTCTGATTTCCTGCATCTGATTGCCCGCCTCTGATTCTCCGCCTCTGATTCCCCGCCTCTGATTCCCCGCCTCTGATTCCCCGCCTCTGATTCCCCGCCACTGATTCACTACCTCTGATAACCTGCCTCTGATTCCCTGCCTCTGATTCCCTGGCTCTGAGTCCCCACGTCTGATTCCCCGCGTCCGATTCCGCACCCATGTTTCACCGCCTCTGTTGCTCTGCTTCTGATTTCCCGGCTCAGATTCACTGGCTCTGATTCCGCACTTCTGATTCCACGCCTCTCTTTCTGTGTCTCTGATTCCCCGCCTCTGATTCCACGCCTCTGATTACCAGCCTCTGATACCCTGCCTCTCTTTCGCTGCCTCTATTTCCGTGCCTCTTTCTCTGCATCTCATTTCCCACATCTCATTTCCCCCTTCTGATAACCCGCATCAGATTCCCTGCCACAGATTCCCTGCCTCAGATTCCCTGCCTCAGATTCCCTGCATCAGATTCCCTTCATCTGATTCCCTGCCTCTGATTCCCCGTGGCTGATTCCCTGCCTCTGATTACCCGATTCTGTTTACCCGCCTGTTTCCCCGCCTCTGATTCACCACCTCATATTCGCCGCCTCAGGTTCCCTGCCTCTGATTCCCTGCCTCTGATTCCCTGCCTCTGATACCCAGCATCTGATTGCCCGCCTCTGATTCCCTGCCTCCGATTCCCCGCCTCTGATTCCCCACCTCTGATCCCCGCCTCTGATTCCCCACCTCTGATTCCTCACTTCTGATTCCCCGCCTCTGATTCCCCGTCTCTGATTCCACGCCTCTGATTCCCCGCCTCTGATTCCGCGCCTCTGACTCCCCGTCTCTGATACCCCGCCTCTGATTCCCCGCCTCTGATTCCCTGCATCTGATTCCCCGCCTCAGATTCCCCGCCTCTGATTCCCCGCCTCTGATTCCCCGCCTCTGATTCCCCGCATCTGATTCCCCGCCTCTGATTCCCCGCCTCTGATTCCCCGCCACTGATTCCCCGCCTCTGATTCCGCGCCTCTGATTCCCCGCCTATGTTTACCCGCCTCTGTTTACCCACCTGTTTCCCCGCCACTGATTCCCCACCTCAGATTCCCTGCCTCAGATTCCCTGCCTCTGATTCCCTGCATCTGATTCCCTGCCTCTGATTCCCTGCATCTGAATGTCCGCCTCTGATTCTCCGCCTCTGATTCCCCGCCTCTGATTCCCCACCTCTGATTCCCCGCTTCTGTTTCCCCGCCTCTGATTCCCCGCCTCAGATTCCCTGCCTCTGACTCCCCGCCTCTGATTCCCCACCTCTGATTCACTGCCTCCATTTCTGCTCAACTTTCCTGGCCTACGTTTCCCCACATATCTTTCCCCGCCTCTGAATTTCCTCCTCTGATTCCACGCCTCTGATTCCCCGCCTCTGATTCCCGCCTCTGATTCCCCGCCTCTGATTCCCCTCCTCTGATACCCCGCTTCTGATTCCCCACCCCTGATTCCCCGCATCTGATTCCCCGCATCTGATTCCCCGCCTCTGATTCCCCGCCTCTGATTCCCCGCCTCTGATTCCCCGCCTCTGATTCCCCGCCTCTTATTCCCCGCCTATGTTTACCCGCCTCTGTTTACACGCCTGTTTCCCCGCCTCAGATTCCCTGCCTCAGATTCCCTGCCTCAGATTCCCTTCATCTGATTCCCTGCCTCTGATTCCCCGCCTCTGATTCCCCACCTCTGAGTCCCTGCCTCAGATTCCCTGCCTCTGATTCTCTGCCTCTGATTCCCTGTTCCTGATTCCCTGCATCTGATTGCCCGCCTCTGATTCTCCGCCTCTGATTCCCCGCCTCTGATTCCCCGCCTCTGATTCCTCGCCTCTGATTCCCCGCCTCTGATTCCCTGCCTCTGATAACCTGCCTCTGATTCCCTGCCTCTGATTCCCTGCCTCTGAGTCCCCACTTCTGATTCCCCGCATCCGATTCCGCAACCATGTTTCACCGCCTCTGTTGCTCTGCTTCTGATTTCCCGGCTCAGATTCACCCGCTCTGATTCCGCACCTCTGATTCCACGCCTCTCTTTCTGTGTCACTGATTCCCCGCCTCTGATTCCACGCCTCTGATTACCCGCCTCTGATACCCTGCTTCTCTTTCCCTGCCTCTATTTCCGTGCCTCTTTCTCTGCATCTCGTTTCCCACATCTCATTTCCCCCTTCTGATAACCCGCATCAGATTCCCTGCCACAGATTCCCTGCCTCAGATTTCCTGCCTCAGATTCCCTGCATCAGATTCCCTTCATCTGATTCCCTGCCTCAGATTCCTCGCCTCTGATTCCCTGCCTCTGATTCCCCGCCTCTGTTTACCCGCATGTTTCCCCGCCTCTGATTCACCACCTCATATTCGCCGCCTCAGATTCCCTGCCTCTGATTCCCTGCCTCTGTTTCCCTGCCTCAGATTCCCTGCATCTGATTGCCCGCCTCTGATTCCCTGCCTCTGATTCCCCGCTCTGATTCCCCGCCTCTGATTCCCTACCTCTGATTCCCCACTTCTGATTCCCCGCCTCTGATTCCCCGCCTCTGATTCCACGCCTCTGATACCCCGCCTCTGATTCCCCGCATCTGATTCCCTGCATCTGATTCCCCGCCTCAGATTCCCCGCCTCTGATTTCCCGGCTCTGATTCCCCGCCTCTGATTCCCCGACTCTGATTCCCCGCCTCTGATACCCCACCTATGTTTACCCGCCTCTGTTTACCCGCCTGTTTTCCCGCCTCTGATTCCCCACCACAGATTCCCTGCCTCAGATTCCCTGCCTCTGATTCCCTGCCTCTGATTCCCTGCCTCTGATTCCCTGCATCTCATTGCCCGCCTCTGATTCCCCGACTCTGATTCCCCGCCTCTGATTCCCCACCTCTGATTCCCCACTTCTGATTCCCCGCCTCTGATTCCCCGCCTCTGATTCCCTGCCTCTGATTCACCGCCTCTGATTCCCCGCCTCTGATTCCCCGCCTCTGATTCCCCACTTCTGAATGCCCGCCTCTGATTCCCTGCCTCTGATTCCCCACTTCTGATTCCCTGCCTCTGATTCCCCGTCTCTGATTCCACGCCTCTGATTCCCCGCCTCTGATTCCGCGCCTCTGACTCCCCGTCTCTGATACCCCGCCTCTGATTCCCCGCCTCTGATTCCCTGCATCTGATTCCCCGCCTCAGATTCTCCGCCTCTGATTCCCCGACTCTGATTCCCCGCCTCTGATTCCCCACCTCTGATTCCCCGCCTCTGATTCCCCGCCTCTGATTCCCCGCATCTGATTCCCCGCCTCTGATTCCCCGCCTCTGATTCCCCGCCTCTGATTCCCCGCCTCTGATTCCGCGCCTCTGATTCCCCGCCTATGTTTACCCACCTCTGTTTACCCACCTGTTTCCCCGCCACTGATTCCCCACCTCAGATTCCCTGCCTCAGATTCCCTGCCTCTGATTCCCTGCCTCTGATTCCCTGCCTCTGATTCCCTGCATCTGAATGTCCGCCTCTGATTCTCCGCCTCTGATTCCCCGCCACTGATTCCCCACCTCTGATTCCCCGCTTCTGTTTCGCCGCCTCTGATTCTCCGCCTCTGATTCCCTGCCTCTGACTCCCCGCATCTGATTCCCCACCTCTGATTCACTGCCTCCATTTCCGCTCAACCTTCCTGGCCTACTTTTCCCCACATATCTATTCCCCGCCTCTGAATTTCCGCCTCTGATTCCACGCCTCTGATTCCCCGCCTCTGATTCAAGCCTCTGATTCCCCGCCTCTGATTCCCCTCCTCTGATACCCCGCTTCTGATTCCCCGCCACTGATTCCCCGCATCTGATTCCCCGCATCTGATTCCCCGCCTCTGATTCCCCGCCTCTGATTCCCCGCCTCTGATTCCCCGCCTCTTATTCCCCGCCTATGTTTACCCGCCTCTGTTTATCCGCCTGTTTCCCCGCCTCAGATTCCCTGCCTCAGATTCCCTGCATCAGATTCCCTTCATCTGATTCCCTGCCTCTGATTCCCTGCCTCTGATTCCCCGCCTCTGATTCCCCGCCTCTGATTCCCCACCTCTGATTCCCCCCTCTGATTCCCTGCCTCTGATTCCCCGCCTCTGATTCCCCGCCTCTGATTCCCCACGTCTGATTCCCTGCCTCTCTTTCCCTTCCTCTATTTCCGTGCCTCTTTCTCTGCATCTCGTTTCCCACATCTCATTTCCCCCTTCTGATAACCCGCATCAGATTCCCTGCCACAGATTCCCTGCCTCAGATTCCCTTCCTCAGATTCCTTGCATCAGATTCCCTTCATCTGATTCCCTGCCTCTGATTCCCCGCCTCTGATTCCCCACCTCTGAGTCCCTGCCTCAGATTCCCTGCCTCTGATTCTCTGCCTCTGATTCCCTGCCCCTGATTCCCTGCATCTGATTGCCCGCCTCTGATTCTCCGCCTCTGATTCCCCGCCTCTGATTCCCCGCCTTTGATTCCCCGCCTCTGATTCCTCGCCTCTGATTCCCCGCCTCTGATTCCCTGCCTCTGATAACCTGCCTCTGATTCCCTGCCTCTGATTCCCTGCCTCTGAGTCCCCACTTCTGATTCCCCGCATCCAATTCCGCACCCATGTTTCACCGCCTCTGTTGCTCTGCTTCTGATTTCCCGGCTCAGATTCACCCGCTCTGATTCCGCACCTCTGATTCCACGCCTCTCTTTCTGTGTCTCTGATTCCCCGCCTCTGATTCCACGCCTCTGATTACCCGCCTCTGATACCCTGCCTCTCTTTCCCTGCCTCTATTTCCGTGCCTCTTTCTCTACCTCTCGTTTCCCACATCTCATTTCCCCCTTCTGATAACCCGCATCAGATTCCCTGCCACAGATTCCCTGCCTCAGATTCCCTGCCTCAGATTCCCTGCATCAGATTCCCTTCATCTGATTCCCTGCCTCAGATTCCTCGCCTCTGATTCCCTGCCTCTGATTCCCCGCCTCTGTTTACCCGCATGTTTCCCCGCCTCTGATTCACCACCTCATATTCGCCGCCTCAGATTCCCTGCCTCTGATTCCCTGCCTCTGTTTCCCTGCCTCAGATTCCCTGCATCTGATTGCCCGCCTCTGATTCCCTGCCTCTGATTCCCCGCCTCTGATTCCCCGCCTCTGATTCCCTACCTCTGATTCCCCACTTCTGATTCCCCGCCTCTGATTCCCCGCCTCCGATTCCCCGCATCTGATTCCCTGCCTCTGATACCCCGCCTCTGATTCCCCGCATTTGATTCCCTGCATCTGATTCCCCACCTCAGATTCCCCGCCTCTGATTTCCCAG
The DNA here is from genome assembly GCF_036971445.1 of Narcine bancroftii. Classification (NCBI taxonomy): domain Eukaryota; kingdom Metazoa; phylum Chordata; class Chondrichthyes; order Torpediniformes; family Narcinidae; genus Narcine; species Narcine bancroftii. The sequence goes on from NC_091476.1 coordinate 113,074,172, forward strand.
CTCTGATTCCCCGCCTCTGATTCCCCGACTCTGATTCCCCGCCTCTGATACCCCACCTATGTTTACCCGCCTCTGTTTACCCGCCTGTTTTCCCGCCTCCGATTCCCCACCACAGATTCCCTGCCTCTGATTCCCCGCCTCTGATTCCCCGCCTCTGATTCCCCACTTCTGAATGCCCGCCTCTGATTCCCTGCCTCTGATTCCCCGCCTCTGATTCCCCACATCTGATTCCCCACTTCTGATTCCCCGCCTCTGATTCCCCGCCTCTGATTCCACGCCTCTGATACCCCGCCTCTGATTCCCCGCCTCTGATTCCCCGCATCTGATTCCCCTCCTCTGATACCCCGCCTCTGATTCCCCACATCTGATTCCCCGCCTCTGATTCCCCGCCTCTGATTCCCCGCCTCTGATTCCCCGCCTCTGATTCCCCGCCTCTGATTCCCCACCTGTTTACCCACCTCTGTTTACCCGCCTGTTTCCCCGCCTCTGATTCCCCACCTCAGATTCCCTACCTCAGATTCCCTGCCTCTGATACCCTGCCTCTGATTCCCTGCCTCTGATTCCCTGCATCTGATTGCCCGCCTCTGATTCTCTGCCTCTGATTCCCTGCCTCTGATTCCCCACCTATGATTCCCCGTTTCTGATTCCCCACCTCTGATTCCCCGCCTCTGATTCCCCGCCTCTGATTCCCCGCCTCTGATTGCCCACCTCTGATTCACTGCCTCCCTTTCCGCTCAACTTTCCTGGCCTACGTTTCCCCATATATCTTTCCCCGCCTCTGATACCCCGCCTCTGATTCCCCGCCTCTGATTCCCCGCCTCTGAAAACCCGCATCTGATACCCCGCCTCTGAATCCCCGCCTCTGATACCGTGCCTCTGATAACTTTTTACTGATTCCCTGCCTCAGATTCCCTGCCTCCGATTCCCTGCCTCAGATTCCCTGCCTCAGATACCCTGCATCAGATTCCCTTCATCTGATTCCCTGACTCTGTTTCCCCGCCTCTGATTCCCTGCCTCTGATTCCCCGCCTCTGAATCCCCGCCTCTGATACCCAGCCTCTGATAACTTTTTACTGATTCCCCGCCTCTGATTCCCCGCCTCTGATTCCCCGCCTCTGATTCCCCGCCTCTTATTCCCCGCTTATGTTTACCCGCCTCTGTTTAACCGCCTGTTTCCCCGCCTCAGATTCCCTGCCTCAGATTCCCTGCATCAGATTCCCTTCATCTGATTCCCTGCCTCTGATTCCCTGCCTCTGATTCCCCGACTCTGATTCCCCGCCTCTGATTCCCCACCTCTGATTCCCCCCTCTGATTCCCCGCCTCTGATTCCCCGCGTCTGATTCCCCGCCTCTCTTTCCCTTCCTCTATTTCCGTGCCTCTTTCTCTTCATCTCGTTTCCCACATCTCATTTCCCCCTTCTGATAACCCGCATCAGATTCCCTGCCACAGATTCCCTGCCTCAGATTCCCTTCCTCAGATTCCCTGCATCAGATTCCCTTCATCTGATTCCCTGCCTCTGATTCCCCGCCTCTGATTCCCCACCTCTGAGTCCCTGCCTCAGATTCCCTGCCTCTGATTCTCTGCCTCTGATTCCCTGCCCCTGATTCCCTGCATCTGATTGCCCGCCTCTGATTCTCCTCCTCTGATTCCCCGCCTCTGATTCCCCGCCTCTGATTCCCCGCCTCTGATTCCTCGCCTCTGATTCCCCGCCTCTGATTCCCTGCCTCTGATAACCTGCCTCTGATTCCCTGCCTCTGATTCCCTGCCTCTGAGTCCCCACTTCTGATTCCCCGCATCAGATTCCGCACCCATGTTTCACTGCCTCTGTTGCTCTGCTTCTGATTTCCCGGCTCAGATTCACCCGTTCTGATTCCGCACCTCTGATTCCACGCCTCTCTTTCTGTGTCTCTGATTCCCCGCCTCTGATTCCACGCCTCTGATTACCCGCCTCTGATACCCTGCCTCTCTTTCCCTGCCTCTATTTCCGTGCCTCTTTCTCTGCATCTCGTTTCCCACATCTCATTTCCCCCTTCTGATAACCCGCATCAGATTCCCTGCCACAGATTCCCTGCCTCAGATTCCCTGCATCAGATTCCCTGCATCAGATTCCCTTCATCTGATTCCCTGCCTCTGATTCCTCGCCTCTGATTCCCTGCCTCTGATTCCCCACCTCTGTTTACCCGCCTGTTTCCCCGCCTCTGATTCACCACCTCATATTCGCCGCCTCAGATTCCCTGCCTCTGATTCCCTGCCTCTGTTTCCCTGCCTCTGTTTCCCTGCCTCAGATTCCCTGCATCTGATTGCCCGCCTCTGAATCCCTGCCTCTGATACCCCGCCTCTGATTCCCTACCTCTGATTCCCCACTTCTGATTCCCCGCCTCTGATTCCCTGCCTCAGATTCCCTGCATCAGATTCCCTTCATCTGATTCCCTGCCTCTGATTCCCTGCCTCTGATTCCCCGCCTCTGATTCCCCGCCTCTGATTCCCCACCTCTGATTCCCCCCTCTGATTCCCCGCCTCTGATTCCCCGCCTCTGATTCCCCGCCTCTGATTCCCCGCGTCTGATTCCCTGCCTCTCTTTCCCTTCCTCTATTTCCGTGCCTCTTTCTCTGCATCTCGTTTCCCACATCTCATTTCCCCCTTCTGATAACCCGCATCAGATTCCCTGCCACAGATTCCCTGCCTCTGTTTCCCTGCCTCAGATTCCCTGCCTCTGATTCCCTGCCTCTGATTCCCTTCATCTGATTGCCCGCCTCTGATTCTCTGCCTCTGATTCCCTGCCTCTGATTCCCCACCTATGATTCCCCGCTTCTGATTCCCCACCTCTGATTCCCCGCCTCTGATTCCCCGCCTCTCATTCCCCGCCTCTGATTCCCCACCTCTGATTCACTGCCTCCCTTTCCGCTCAACTTTCCTGGCCTACGTTTCCCCATATATCTTTCTCCGCCTCTGATACCCCGCCTCTGATTCCCCGCCTCTGATTCCCCGCCTCTGAAGACCCGCATCTGATACCCGGCCTCTGAATCCCCGCCTCTGATACCGTGCCTCTGATAACTTTTTACTGATTCCCTGCCTCAGATTCCCTGCCTCCGATTCCCTGCCTCAGATTCCCTGCCTCAGATTCCCTGCATCAGATTCCCTTCATCTGATTCCCTGCCTCTGTTTCCCCGCCTCTGATTCCCTGCCTCTGATTCCCCGCCTCTGAATCCCCGCCTCTGATACCCAGCCTCTGATAACTTTTTACTGATTCCCCGCCTCTGATTCCCCGCCTCTGATTCCCCGCCTCTTATTCCCCGCCTATGTTTACCCGCCTCTGTTTACCCGCCTGTTTCCCCACCTCAGATTCCCTGCCTCAGATTCCCTGCATCAGATTCCCTTCCTCAGATTCCCTGCATCAGATTCCCTTCATCTGATTCCCTGCCTCTGATTCCCCGCCTCTGATTCCCCACCTCTGAGTCCCTGCCTCAGATTCCCTGCCTCTGATTCTCTGCCTCTGATTCCCTGCCCCTGATTCCCTGCATCTGATTGCCCGCCTCTGATTCTCCGCCTCTGATTCCCCGCCTCTGATTCCCCGCCTCTGATTCCCCGCCTCTGATTCCTCGCCTCTGATTCCCCGCCTCTGATTCCCTGCCTCTGATAACCTGCCTCTGATTCCCTGCCTCTGATTCCCTGCCTCTGAGTCCCCACTTCTGATTCCCCGCATCCGATTCCGCACCCATGTTTCACCGCCTCTGTTGCTCTGCTTCTGATTTCCCGGCTCAGATTCACCCGCTCTGATTCCGCACCTCAGATTCCACGCCTCTCTTTCTGTGTCTCTGATTCCCCGCCTCTGATTCCACGCCTCTGATTACCCGCCTCTGATACCCTGCCTCTCTTTCCCTGCCTCTATTTCCGTGCCTCTTTCTCTGCATCTCGTTTCCCACATCTCATTTCCCCCTTCTGATAACCCGCATCAGATTCCCTGCCACAGATTCCCTGCCTCAGATTCCCTGCATCAGATTCCCTGCATCAGATTCCCTTCATCTGATTCCCTGCCTCTGATTCCTCGCCTCTGATTCCCTGCCTCTGATTCCCCACCTCTGTTTTTCCCGCCTGTTTCCCCGCCTCTGATTCACCACCTCATATTTGCCGCCTGAGATTCCCTGCCTCTGATTCCCTGCCTCTGTTTCCCTGCCTCAGATTCCCTGCATCTGATTGCCCGCCTCTGATATCCTGCCTCTGATTCCCCGCCTCTGATTCCCCGCCTCTGATTCCCTACCTCTGATTCCCCACTTCTGATTCCACGCCTCTGATTACCCGCCTCTGATACCCTGCTTCTCTTTCCCTGCCTCTATTTCCGTGCCTCTTTCTCTGCATCTCGTTTCCCACATCTCATTTCCCCCTTCTGATAACCCGCATCAGATTCCCTGCCACAGATTCCCTGCCTCAGATTCCCTGCATCAGATTCCCTGCATCAGATTCCCTTCATCTGATTCCCTGCCTCTGATTCCTCGCCTCTGATTCCCTGCCTCTGATTCCCCGCCTCTGTTTACCCGCCTCTGATTCCCTACCTCTGATTCCCCACTTCTGATTCCCCGCCTCTGATTCCCCGCCTCTGATTCCACGCCTCTGATTCCCCGCCTCCGATTCCCCGCCTCTGATTCCCCGCTTCTGATACCCCGCCTCTGATTCCCCGCATCTGATTCCCTGCATCTGATTCCCCGCCTCAGATTCCCCGCCTCTGATTTCCCGGCTCTGATTCTCCGCCTCTGATTCCCCGACTCTGATTCCCCGCCTCTGATACCCCACCTATGTTTACCCGCCTCTGTTTACCCGCCTGTTTTCCCACCTCTGATTCCCCACCACAGATTCCCTGCCTCAGATTCCTTGCCTCTGATTCCCTGCCTCTGATTCCCTGCCTCTGATTCCCTGCATCTGATTGCCCACCTCTGATTCCCCGCCTCTGATTCCCCGCCTCTGATTCCCCACCTCTGATTCCCCACTTCTGATTCCCCGCCTCTGATTCCCCGCCTCTGATTCCCCTCCTCTGATACCCCACTTCTGATTCCCCGCCACTGATTCCCCGCATCTGATTCCCCGCATCTGATTCCCCGCCTCTGATTCCCCGCCTCTGATTCCCCGCCTCTGATTCCCCGCCTCTTATTCCCCGCCTATGTTTACCCGCCTCTGTTTACCCGCCTGTTTCCCCGCCTCAGATTCCCTGCCTCAGATTCCCTGCATCAGATTCCCTTCATCTGATTCCCTGCCTCTGATTCCCTGCCTCTGATTCCCCGCCTCTGATTCCCCGCCTCTGATTCCCCACCTCTGATTCCCCCCTCTGATTCCCTGCCTCTGATTCCCCGCCTCTGATTCCCCGCCTCTGATTCCCCACGTCTGATTCCCTGCCTCTCTTTCCCTTCCTCTATTTCCGTGCCTCTTTCTCTGCATCTCGTTTCCCACATCTCATTTCCCCCTTCTGATAACCCGCATCAGATTCCCTGCCACAGATTCCCTGCCTCAGATTCCCTTCCTCAGATTCCTTGCATCAGATTCCCTTCATCTGATTCCCTGCCTCTGATTCCCCGCCTCTGATTCCCCACCTCTGAGTCCCTGCCTCAGATTCCCTGCCTCTGATTCTCTGCCTCTGATTCCCTGCCCCTGATTCCCTGCATCTGATTGCCCGCCTCTGATTCTCCGCCTCTGATTCCCCGCCTCTGATTCCCCGCCTTTGATTCCCCGCCTCTGATTCCTCGCCTCTGATTCCCCGCCTCTGATTCCCTGCCTCTGATAACCTGCCTCTGATTCCCTGCCTCTGATTCCCTGCCTCTGAGTCCCCACTTCTGATTCCCCGCATCCGATTCCGCACCCATGTCTCACCGCCTCTGTTGCTCTGCTTCTGATTTCCCGGCTCAGATTCACCCGCTCTGATTCCGCACCTCTGATTCCACGCCTCTCTTTCTGTGTCTCTGATTCCCCGCCTCTGATTCCACGCCTCTGATTACCCGCCTCTGATACCCTGCCTCTCTTTCCCTGCCTCTATTTCCGTGCCTCTTTCTCTGCCTCTCGTTTCCCACATCTCATTTCCCCCTTCTGATAACCCGCATCAGATTCCCTGCCACAGATTCCCTGCCTCAGATTCCCTGCCTCAGATTCCCTGCATCAGATTCCCTTCATCTGATTCCCTGCCTCAGATTCCACGCCTCTGATTCCCTGCCTCTGATTCCCCGCCTCTGTTTACCCGCATGTTTCCCCGCCTCTGATTCACCACCTCATATTCGCCGCCTCAGATTCCCTGCCTCTGATTCCCTGCCTCTGTTTCCCTGCCTCAGATTCCCTGCATCTGATTGCCCACCTCTGATTCCCTGCCTCTGATTCCCCGCCTCTGATTCCCCGCCTCTGATTCCCTACCTCTGATTCCCCACTTCTGATTCCCCGCCTCTGATTCCCCGCCTCCGATTCCCCGCCTCTGATTCCCTGCCTCTGATACCCCGCCTCTGATTCCCCGCATCTGATTCCCTGCATCTGATTCCCCACCTCAGATTCCCCGCCTCTGATTTCCCAGCTCTGATTCCCCGCCTCTGATTCCCCGACTCTGATTCCCCGCCTCTGATACCCCACCTATGTTTACCCGCCTCTGTTTACCCGCCTGTTTTCCCGCCTCCGATTCCCCACCACAGATTCCCTGCCTCTGATTCCCCGCCTCTGATTCCCCGCCTCTGATTCCCCACTTCTGAATGCCCGCCTCTGATACCCTGCCTCTGATTCCCCGCCTCTGATTCCCCACATCTGATTCCCCACTTCTGATTCCCCGCCTCTGATTCCCCGCCTCTGATTCCACGCCTCTGATACCCCGCCTCTGATTCCCCGCCTCTGATTCCCCGCATCTGATTCCCCTCCTCTGATACCCCGCCTCTGATTCCCCACATCTGATTCCCCGCCTCTGATTCCCCGCCTCTGATTCCCCGCCTCTGATTCCCCGCCTCTGATTCCCCGCCTCTGATTCCCCACCTGTTTACCCACCTCTGTTTACCCGCCTGTTTCCCCGCCTCTGATTCCCCACCTCAGATTCCCTACCTCAGATTCCCTGCCTCTGATTCCCTGCCTCTGATTCCCTGCCTCTGATTCCCTGCATCTGATTGCCCGCCTCTGATTCTCTGCCTCTGATTCCCTGCCTCTGATTCCCCACCTATGATTCCCCGTTTCTGATTCCCCACCTCTGATTCCCCGCCTCTGATTCCCCGCCTCTGATTCCCCGCCTCTGATTGCCCACCTCTGATTCACTGCCTCCCTTTCCGCTCAACTTTCCTGGCCTACGTTTCCCCATATATCTTTCCCCGCCTCTGATACCCCGCCTCTGATTCCCCGCCTCTGATTCCCCGCCTCTGAAAACCCGCATCTGATACCCCGCCTCTGAATCCCCGCCTCTGATACCGTGCCTCTGATAACTTTTTACTGATTCCCTGCCTCAGATTCCCTGCCTCCGATTCCCTGCCTCAGATTCCCTGCCTCAGATTCCCTGCATCAGATTCCCTTCATCTGATTCCCTGCCTCTGTTTCCCCGCCTCTGATTCCCTGCCTCTGATTCCCCGCCTCTGAATCCCCGCCTCTGATACCCAGCCTCTGATAACTTTTTACTGATTCCCCGCCTCTGATTCCCCGCCTCTGATTCCCCGCCTCTGATTCCCCGCCTCTTATTCCCCGCTTATGTTTACCCGCCTCTGTTTAACCGCCTGTTTCCCCGCCTCAGATTCCCTGCCTCAGATTCCCTGCATCAGATTCCCTTCATCTGATTCCCTGCCTCTGATTCCCTGCCTCTGATTCCCCGACTCTGATTCCCCGCCTCTGATTCCCCACCTCTGATTCCCCCCTCTGATTCCCCGCCTCTGATTCCCCGCGTCTGATTCCCCGCCTCTCTTTCCCTTCCTCTATTTCCGTGCCTCTTTCTCTTCATCTCGTTTCCCACATCTCATTTCCCCCTTCTGATAACCCGCATCAGATTCCCTGCCACAGATTCCCTGCCTCAGATTCCCTTCCTCAGATTCCCTGCCTCTGATTCCCTGCCTCTGTTTCCCTGCCTCAGATTCCCTGCATCTGATTGCCCGCCTCTGATTCCCTGCCTCTGATTCCCCGCCTCTGATTCCCCGCCTCTGATTCCCTACCTCTGATTCCCCACTTCTGATTCCCCGCCTCTGATTCCCCGCCTCCGATTCCCCGCCTCTGATTCCCTGCCTCTGATACCCCGCCTCTGATTCCCCGCATCTGATTCCCTGCATCTGATTCCCCACCTCAGATTCCCCGCCTCTGATTTCCCAGCTCTGATTCCCCGCCTCTGATTCCCCGACTCTGATTCCCCGCCTCTGATACCCCACCTATGTTTACCCGCCTCTGTTTACCCGCCTGTTTTCCCGCCTCCGATTCCCCACCACAGATTCCCTGCCTCTGATTCCCCGCCTCTGATTCCCCGCCTCTGATTCCCCACTTCTGAATGCCCGCCTCTGATACCCTGCCTCTGATTCCCCGCCTCTGATTCCCCACATCTGATTCCCCACTTCTGATTCCCCGCCTCTGATTCCCCGCCTCTGATTCCACGCCTCTGATACCCCGCCTCTGATTCCCCGCCTCTGATTCCCCGCATCTGATTCCCCTCCTCTGATACCCCGCCTCTGATTCCCCACATCTGATTCCCCGCCTCTGATTCCCCGCCTCTGATTCCCCGCCTCTGATTCCCCGCCTCTGATTCCCCGCCTCTGATTCCCCACCTGTTTACCCACCTCTGTTTACCCGCCTGTTTCCCCGCCTCTGATTCCCCACCTCAGATTCCCTACCTCAGATTCCCTGCCTCTGATTCCCTGCCTCTGATTCCCTGCCTCTGATTCCCTGCATCTGATTGCCCGCCTCTGATTCTCTGCCTCTGATTCCCTGCCTCTGATTCCCCACCTATGATTCCCCGTTTCTGATTCCCCACCTCTGATTCCCCGCCTCTGATTCCCCGCCTCTGATTCCCCGCCTCTGATTGCCCACCTCTGATTCACTGCCTCCCTTTCCGCTCAACTTTCCTGGCCTACGTTTCCCCATATATCTTTCCCCGCCTCTGATACCCCGCCTCTGATTCCCCGCCTCTGATTCCCCGCCTCTGAAAACCCGCATCTGATACCCCGCCTCTGAATCCCCGCCTCTGATACCGTGCCTCTGATAACTTTTTACTGATTCCCTGCCTCAGATTCCCTGCCTCCGATTCCCTGCCTCAGATTCCCTGCCTCAGATTCCCTGCATCAGATTCCCTTCATCTGATTCCCTGCCTCTGTTTCCCCGCCTCTGATTCCCTGCCTCTGATTCCCCGCCTCTGAATCCCCGCCTCTGATACCCAGCCTCTGATAACTTTTTACTGATTCCCCGCCTCTGATTCCCCGCCTCTGATTCCCCGCCTCTGATTCCCCGCCTCTTATTCCCCGCTTATGTTTACCCGCCTCTGTTTAACCGCCTGTTTCCCCGCCTCAGATTCCCTGCCTCAGATTCCCTGCATCAGATTCCCTTCATCTGATTCCCTGCCTCTGATTCCCTGCCTCTGATTCCCCGACTCTGATTCCCCGCCTCTGATTCCCCACCTCTGATTCCCCCCTCTGATTCCCCGCCTCTGATTCCCCGCGTCTGATTCCCCGCCTCTCTTTCCCTTCCTCTATTTCCGTGCCTCTTTCTCTTCATCTCGTTTCCCACATCTCATTTCCCCCTTCTGATAACCCGCATCAGATTCCCTGCCACAGATTCCCTGCCTCAGATTCCCTTCCTCAGATTCCCTGCATCAGATTCCCTTCATCTGATTCCCTGCCTCTGATTCCCCGCCTCTGATTCCCCACCTCTGAGTCCCTGCCTCAGATTCCCTGCCTCTGATTCTCTGCCTCTGATTCCCTGCCCCTGATTCCCTGCAACTGATTGCCCGCCTCTGATTCTCCTCCTCTGATTCCCCGCCTCTGATTCCCCGCCTCTGATTCCCCGCCTCTGATTCCTCGCCTCTGATTCCCCGCCTCTGATTCCCTGCCTCTGATAACCTGCCTCTGATTCCCTGCCTCTGATTCCCTGCCTCTGAGTCCCCACTTCTGATTCCCCGCATCAGATTCCGCACCCATGTTTCACTGCCTCTGTTGCTCTGCTTCTGATTTCCCGGCTCAGATTCACCCGTTCTGATTCCGCACCTCTGATTCCACGCCTCTCTTTCTGTGTCTCTGATTCCCCGCCTCTGATTCCACGCCTCTGATTACCCGCCTCTGATACCCTGCCTCTCTTTCCCTGCCTCTATTTCCGTGCCTCTTTCTCTGCATCTCGTTTCCCACATCTCATTTCCCCCTTCTGATAACCCGCATCAGATTCCCTGCCACAGATTCCCTGCCTCAGATTCCCTGCATCAGATTCCCTGCATCAGATTCCCTTTATCTGATTCCCTGCCTCTGATTCCTCGCCTCTGATTCCCTGCCTCTGATTCCCCACCTCTGTTTACCCGCCTGTTTCCCCGCCTCTGATTCACCACCTCATATTCGCCGCCTCAGATTCCCTGCCTCTGATTCCCTGCCTCTGTTTCCCTGCCTCTGTTTCCCTGCCTCAGATTCCCTGCATCTGATTGCCCGCCTCTGAATCCCTGCCTCTGATACCCCGCCTCTGATTCCCTACCTCTGATTCCCCACTTCTGATTCCCCGCCTCTGATTCCCTGCCTCAGATTCCCTGCATCAGATTCCCTTCATCTGATTCCCTGCCTCTGATTCCCTGCCTCTGATTCCCCGCCTCTGATTCCCCGCCTCTGATTCCCCACCTCTGATTCCCCCCTCTGATTCCCCGCCTCTGATTCCCCGCCTCTGATTCCCCGCCTCTGATTCCCCGCATCTGATTCCCTGCCTCTCTTTCCCTTCCTCCATTTCCGTGCCTCTTTCTCTGCATCTCGTTTCCCACATCTCATTTCCCCCTTCTGATAACTCGCATCAGATTCCCTGCCACAGATTCCCTGCCTCTGTTTCCCTGCCTCAGATTCCCTGCCTCTGATTCCCTGCCTCTGATTCCCTTCATCTGATTGCCCGCCTCTGATTCTCTGCCTCTGATTCCCTGCCTCTGATTCCCCACCTATGATTCCCCGCTTCTGATTCCCCACCTCTGATTCCCTGCCTCTGATTCCCCGCCTCTCATTCCCCGCCTCTGATTCCCCACCTCTGATTCACTGCCTCCCTTTCCGCTCAACTTTCCTGGCCTACGTTTCCCCATATATCTTTCTCCGCCTCTGATACCCCGCCTCTGATTCCCCGCCTCTGATTCCCCGCCTCTGAAGACCCGCATCTGATACCCGGCCTCTGAATCCCCGCCTCTGATACCGTGCCTCTGATAACTTTTTACTGATTCCCTGCCTCAGATTCCCTGCCTCCGATTCCCTGCCTCAGATTCCCTGCCTCAGATTCCCTGCATCAGATTCCCTTCATCTGATTCCCTGCCTCTGTTTCCCCGCCTCTGATTCCCTGCCTCTGATTCCCCGCCTCTGAATCCCCGCCTCTGATACCCAGCCTCTGATAACTTTTTACTGATTCCCCGCCTCTGATTCCCCGCCTCTGATTCCCCGCCTCTTATTCCCCGCCTATGTTTACCCGCCTCTGTTTACCCGCCTGTTTCCCCGCCTCAGATTCCCTGCCTCAGATTCCCTGCATCAGATTCCCTTCCTCAGATTCCCTGCATCAGATTCCCTTCATCTGATTCCCTGCCTCTGATTCCCCGCCTCTGATTCCCCACCTCTGAGTCCCTGCCTCAGATTCCCTGCCTCTGATTCTCTGCCTCTGATTCCCTGCCCCTGATTCCCTGCATCTGATTGCCCGCCTCTGATTCTCCGCCTCTGATTCCCCGCCTCTGATTCCCCGCCTCTGATTCCCCGCCTCTGATTCCTCGCCTCTGATTCCCCGCCTCTGATTCCCTGCCTCTGATAACCTGCCTCTGATTCCCTGCCTCTGATTCCCTGCCTCTGAGTCCCCACTTCTGATTCCCCGCATCCGATTCCGCACCCATGTTTCACCGCCTCTGTTGCTCTGCTTCTGATTTCCCGGCTCAGATTCACCCGCTCTGATTCCGCACCTCAGATTCCACGCCTCTCTTTCTGTGTCTCTGATTCCCCGCCTCTGATTCCACGCCTCTGATTACCCGCCTCTGATACCCTGCCTCTCTTTCCCTGCCTCTATTTCCGTGCCTCTTTCTCTGCATCTCGTTTCCCACATCTCATTTCCCCCTTCTGATAACCCGCATCAGATTCCCTGCCGCAGATTCCCTGCCTCAGATTCCCTGCATCAGATTCCCTGCATCAGATTCCCTTCATCTGATTCCCCGCCTCTGATTCCCCGCCTCTGATTCCCCGCCTCTGATTCCCCGCCTCTTATTCCCCGCTTATGTTTACCCGCCTCTGTTTAACCGCCTGTTTCCCCGCCTCAGATTCCCTGCCTCAGATTCCCTGCATCAGATTCCCTTCATCTGATTCCCTGCCTCTGATTCCCTGCCTCTGATTCCCCGACTCTGATTCCCCGCCTCTGATTCCCCACCTCTGATTCCCCCCTCTGATTCCCCGCCTCTGATTCCCCGCGTCTGATTCCCCGCCTCTCTTTCCCTTCCTCTATTTCCGTGCCTCTTTCTCTTCATCTCGTTTCCCACATCTCATTTCCCCCTTCTGATAACCCGCATCAGATTCCCTGCCACAGATTCCCTGCCTCAGATTCCCTTCCTCAGATTCCCTGCATCAGATTCCCTTCATCTGATTCCCTGCCTCTGATTCCCCGCCTCTGATTCCCCACCTCTGAGTCCCTGCCTCAGATTCCCTGCCTCTGATTCTCTGCCTCTGATTCCCTGCCCCTGATTCCCTGCATCTGATTGCCCGCCTCTGATTCTCCTCCTCTGATTCCCCGCCTCTGATTCCCCGCCTCTGATTCCCCGCCTCTGATTCCTCGCCTCTGATTCCCCGCCTCTGATTCCCTGCCTCTGATAACCTGCCTCTGATTCCCTGCCTCTGATTCCCTGCCTCTGAGTCCCCACTTCTGATTCCCCGCATCAGATTCCGCACCCATGTTTCACTGCCTCTGTTGCTCTGCTTCTGATTTCCCGGCTCAGATTCACCCGTTCTGATTCCGCACCTCTGATTCCACGCCTCTCTTTCTGTGTCTCTGATTCCCCGCCTCTGATTCCACGCCTCTGATTACCCGCCTCTGATACCCTGCCTCTCTTTCCCTGCCTCTATTTCCGTGCCTCTTTCTCTGCATCTCGTTTCCCACATCTCATTTCCCCCTTCTGATAACCCGCATCAGATTCCCTGCCACAGATTCCCTGCCTCAGATTCCCTGCCTCAGATTCCCTGCATCAGATTCCCTGCATCAGATTCCCTTCATCTGATTCCCTGCCTCTGATTCCTCGCCTCTGATTCCCTGCCTCTGATTCCCCACCTCTGTTTACCCGCCTGTTTCCCCGCCTCTGATTCACCACCTCATATTCGCCGCCTCAGATTCCCTGCCTCTGATTCCCTGCCTCTGTTTCCCTGCCTCTGTTTCCCTGCCTCAGATTCCCTGCATCTGATTGCCCGCCTCTGAATCCCTGCCTCTGATACCCCGCCTCTGATTCCCTACCTCTGATTCCCCACTTCTGATTCCCCGCCTCTGATTCCCTGCCTCAGATTCCCTGCATCAGATTCCCTTCATCTGATTCCCTGCCTCTGATTCCCTGCCTCTGATTCCCCGCCTCTGATTCCCCGCCTCTGATTCCCCACCTCTGATTCCCCCCTCTGATTCCCCGCCTCTGATTCCCCGCCTCTGATTCCCCGCCTCTGATTCCCCGCGTCTGATTCCCTGCCTCTCTTTCCCTTCCTCTATTTCCGTGCCTCTTTCTCTGCATCTCGTTTCCCACATCTCATTTCCCCCTTCTGATAACCCGCATCAGATTCCCTGCCACAGATTCCCTGCCTCTGTTTCCCTGCCTCAGATTCCCTGCCTCTGATTCCCTGCCTCTGATTCCCTTCATCTGATTGCCCGCCTCTGATTCTCTGCCTCTGATTCCCTGCCTCTGATTCCCCACCTATGATTCCCCGCTTCTGATTCCCCACCTCTGATTCCCCGCCTCTGATTCCCCGCCTCTCATTCCCCGCCTCTGATTCCCCACCTCTGATTCACTGCCTCCCTTTCCGCTCAACTTTCCTGGCCTACGTTTCCCCATATATCTTTCTCCGCCTCTGATACCCCGCCTCTGATTCCCCGCCTCTGATTCCCCGCCTCTGAAGACCCGCATCTGATACCCGGCCTCTGAATCCCCGCCTCTGATACCGTGCCTCTGATAACTTTTTACTGATTCCCTGCCTCAGATTCCCTGCCTCCGATTCCCTGCCTCAGATTCCCTGCCTCAGATTCCCTGCATCAGATTCCCTTCATCTGATTCCCTGCCTCTGTTTCCCCGCCTCTGATTCCCTGCCTCTGATTCCCCGCCTCTGAATCCCCGCCTCTGATACCCAGCCTCTGATAACTTTTTACTGATTCCCCGCCTCTGATTCCCCGCCTCTGATTCCCCGCCTCTTATTCCCCGCCTATGTTTACCCGCCTCTGTTTACCCGCCTGTTTCCCCACCTCAGATTCCCTGCCTCAGATTCCCTGCATCAGATTCCCTTCCTCAGATTCCCTGCATCAGATTCCCTTCATCTGATTCCCTGCCTCTGATTCCCCGCCTCTGATTCCCCACCTCTGAGTCCCTGCCTCAGATTCCCTGCCTCTGATTCTCTGCCTCTGATTCCCTGCCCCTGATTCCCTGCATCTGATTGCCCGCCTCTGATTCTCCGCCTCTGATTCCCCGCCTCTGATTCCCCGCCTCTGATTCCCCGCCTCTGATTCCTCGCCTCTGATTCCCCGCCTCTGATTCCCTGCCTCTGATAACCTGCCTCTGATTCCCTGCCTCTGATTCCCTGCCTCTGAGTCCCCACTTCTGATTCCCCGCATCCGATTCCGCACCCATGTTTCACCGCCTCTGTTGCTCTGCTTCTGATTTCCCGGCTCAGATTCACCCGCTCTGATTCCGCACCTCAGATTCCACGCCTCTCTTTCTGTGTCTCTGATTCCCCGCCTCTGATTCCACGCCTCTGATTACCCGCCTCTGATACCCTGCCTCTCTTTCCCTGCCTCTATTTCCGTGCCTCTTTCTCTGCATCTCGTTTCCCACATCTCATTTCCCCCTTCTGATAACCCGCATCAGATTCCCTGCCACAGATTCCCTGCCTCAGATTCCCTGCATCAGATTCCCTGCATCAGATTCCCTTCATCTGATTCCCTGCCTCTGATTCCTCGCCTCTGATTCCCTGCCTCTGATTCCCCACCTCTGTTTTTCCCGCCTGTTTCCCCGCCTCTGATTCACCACCTCATATTTGCCGCCTGAGATTCCCTGCCTCTGATTCCCTGCCTCTGTTTCCCTGCCTCAGATTCCCTGCATCTGATTGCCCGCCTCTGATATCCTGCCTCTGATTCCCCGCCTCTGATTCCCCGCCTCTGATTCCCTACCTCTGATTCCCCACTTCTGATTCCACGCCTCTGATTACCCGCCTCTGATACCCTGCTTCTCTTTCCCTGCCTCTATTTCCGTGCCTCTTTCTCTGCATCTCGTTTCCCACATCTCATTTCCCCCTTCTGATAACCCGCATCAGATTCCCTGCCACAGATTCCCTGCCTCAGATTCCCTGCATCAGATTCCCTGCATCAGATTCCCTTCATCTGATTCCCTGCCTCTGATTCCTCGCCTCTGATTCCCTGCCTCTGATTCCCCGCCTCTGTTTACCCGCCTCTGATTCCCTACCTCTGATTCCCCACTTCTGATTCCCCGCCTCTGATTCCCCGCCTCTGATTCCACGCCTCTGATTCCCCGCCTCCGATTCCCCGCCTCTGATTCCCCGCTTCTGATACCCCGCCTCTGATTCCCCGCATCTGATTCCCTGCATCTGATTCCCCGCCTCAGATTCCCCGCCTCTGATTTCCCGGCTCTGATTCTCCGCCTCTGATTCCCCGACTCTGATTCCCCGCCTCTGATACCCCACCTATGTTTACCCGCCTCTGTTTACCCGCCTGTTTTCCCACCTCTGATTCCCCACCACAGATTCCCTGCCTCAGATTCCTTGCCTCTGATTCCCTGCCTCTGATTCCCTGCCTCTGATTCCCTGCATCTGATTGCCCACCTCTGATTCCCCGCCTCTGATTCCCCGCCTCTGATTCCCCACCTCTGATTCCCCACTTCTGATTCCCCGCCTCTGATTCCCCGCCTCTGATTCCCCTCCTCTGATACCCCGCTTCTGATTCCCCGCCACTGATTCCCCGCATCTGATTCCCCGCATCTGATTCCCCGCCTCTGATTCACCGCCTCTGATTCCCCGCCTCTGATTCCCCGCCTCTTATTCCCCGCCTATGTTTACCCGCCTCTGTTTACCCGCCTGTTTCCCCGCCTCAGATTCCCTGCCTCAGATTCCCTGCATCAGATTCCCTTCATCTGATTCCCTGCCTCTGATTCCCTGCCTCTGATTCCCCGCCTCTGATTCCCCGCCTCTGATTCCCCACCTCTGATTCCCCCCTCTGATTCCCTGCCTCTGATTCCCCGCCTCTGATTCCCCGCCTCTGATTCCCCACGTCTGATTCCCTGCCTCTCTTTCCCTTCCTCTATTTCCGTGCCTCTTTCTCTGCATCTCGTTTCCCACATCTCATTTCCCCCTTCTGATAACCCGCATCAGATTCCCTGCCACAGATTCCCTGCCTCAGATTCCCTTCCTCAGATTCCTTGCATCAGATTCCCTTCATCTGATTCCCTGCCTCTGATTCCCCGCCTCTGATTCCCCACCTCTGAGTCCCTGCCTCAGATTCCCTGCCTCTGATTCTCTGCCTCTGATTCCCTGCCCCTGATTCCCTGCATCTGATTGCCCGCCTCTGATTCTCCGCCTCTGATTCCCCGCCTCTGATTCCCCGCCTTTGATTCCCCGCCTCTGATTCCTCGCCTCTGATTCCCCGCCTCTGATTCCCTGCCTCTGATAACCTGCCTCTGATTCCCTGCCTCTGATTCCCTGCCTCTGAGTCCCCACTTCTGATTCCCCGCATCCGATTCCGCACCCATGTCTCACCGCCTCTGTTGCTCTGCTTCTGATTTCCCGGCTCAGATTCACCCGCTCTGATTCCGCACCTCTGATTCCACGCCTCTCTTTCTGTGTCTCTGATTCCCCGCCTCTGATTCCACGCCTCTGATTACCCGCCTCTGATACCCTGCCTCTCTTTCCCTGCCTCTATTTCCGTGCCTCTTTCTCTGCCTCTCGTTTCCCACATCTCATTTCCCCCTTCTGATAACCCGCATCAGATTCCCTGCCACAGATTCCCTGCCTCAGATTCCCTGCCTCAGATTCCCTGCATCAGATTCCCTTCATCTGATTCCCTGCCTCAGATTCCACGCCTCTGATTCCCTGCCTCTGATTCCCCGCCTCTGTTTACCCGCATGTTTCCCCGCCTCTGATTCACCACCTCATATTCGCCGCCTCAGATTCCCTGCCTCTGATTCCCTGCCTCTGTTTCCCTGCCTCAGATTCCCTGCATCTGATTGCCCGCCTCTGATTCCCTGCCTCTGATTCCCCGCCTCTGATTCCCCGCCTCTGATTCCCTACCTCTGATTCCCCACTTCTGATTCCCCGCCTCTGATTCCCCGCCTCCGATTCCCCGCCTCTGATTCCCTGCCTCTGATACCCCGCCTCTGATTCCCCGCATCTGATTCCCTGCATCTGATTCCCCACCTCAGATTCCCCGCCTCTGATTTCCCAGCTCTGATTCCCCGCCTCTGATTCCCCGACTCTGATTCCCCGCCTCTGATACCCCACCTATGTTTACCCGCCTCTGTTTACCCGCCTGTTTTCCCGCCTCCGATTCCCCACCACAGATTCCCTGCCTCTGATTCCCCGCCTCTGATTCCCCGCCTCTGATTCCCCACTTCTGAATGCCCGCCTCTGATACCCTGCCTCTGATTCCCCGCCTCTGATTCCCCACATCTGATTCCCCACTTCTGATTCCCCGCCTCTGATTCCCCGCCTCTGATTCCACGCCTCTGATACCCCGCCTCTGATTCCCCGCCTCTGATTCCCCGCATCTGATTCCCCTCCTCTGATACCCCGCCTCTGATTCCCCACATCTGATTCCCCGCCTCTGATTCCCCGCCTCTGATTCCCCGCCTCTGATTCCCCGCCTCTGATTCCCCGCCTCTGATTCCCCACCTGTTTACCCACCTCTGTTTACCCGCCTGTTTCCCCGCCTCTGATTCCCCACCTCAGATTCCCTACCTCAGATTCCCTGCCTCTGATTCCCTGCCTCTGATTCCCTGCCTCTGATTCCCTGCATCTGATTGCCCGCCTCTGATTCTCTGCCTCTGATTCCCTGCCTCTGATTCCCCACCTATGATTCCCCGTTTCTGATTCCCCACCTCTGATTCCCCGCCTCTGATTCCCCGCCTCTGATTCCCCGCCTCTGATTGCCCACCTCTGATTCACTGCCTCCCTTTCCGCTCAACTTTCCTGGCCTACGTTTCCCCATATATCTTTCCCCGCCTCTGATACCCCGCCTCTGATTCCCCGCCTCTGATTCCCCGCCTCTGAAAACCCGCATCTGATACCCCGCCTCTGAATCCCCGCCTCTGATACCGTGCCTCTGATAACTTTTTACTGATTCCCTGCCTCAGATTCCCTGCCTCCGATTCCCTGCCTCAGATTCCCTGCCTCAGATTCCCTGCATCAGATTCCCTTCATCTGATTCCCTGCCTCTGTTTCCCCGCCTCTGATTCCCTGCCTCTGATTCCCCGCCTCTGAATCCCCGCCTCTGATACCCAGCCTCTGATAACTTTTTACTGATTCCCCGCCTCTGATTCCCCGCCTCTGATTCCCCGCCTCTGATTCCCCGCCTCTTATTCCCCGCTTATGTTTACCCGCCTCTGTTTAACCGCCTGTTTCCCCGCCTCAGATTCCCTGCCTCAGATTCCCTGCATCAGATTCCCTTCATCTGATTCCCTGCCTCTGATTCCCTGCCTCTGATTCCCCGACTCTGATTCCCCGCCTCTGATTCCCCACCTCTGATTCCCCCCTCTGATTCCCCGCCTCTGATTCCCCGCGTCTGATTCCCCGCCTCTCTTTCCCTTCCTCTATTTCCGTGCCTCTTTCTCTTCATCTCGTTTCCCACATCTCATTTCCCCCTTCTGATAACCCGCATCAGATTCCCTGCCACAGATTCCCTGCCTCAGATTCCCTTCCTCAGATTCCCTGCCTCTGATTCCCTGCCTCTGTTTCCCTGCCTCAGATTCCCTGCATCTGATTGCCCGCCTCTGATTCCCTGCCTCTGATTCCCCGCCTCTGATTCCCCGCCTCTGATTCCCTACCTCTGATTCCCCACTTCTGATTCCCCGCCTCTGATTCCCCGCCTCCGATTCCCCGCCTCTGATTCCCTGCCTCTGATACCCCGCCTCTGATTCCCCGCATCTGATTCCCTGCATCTGATTCCCCACCTCAGATTCCCCGCCTCTGATTTCCCAGCTCTGATTCCCCGCCTCTGATTCCCCGACTCTGATTCCCCGCCTCTGATACCCCACCTATGTTTACCCGCCTCTGTTTACCCGCCTGTTTTCCCGCCTCCGATTCCCCACCACAGATTCCCTGCCTCTGATTCCCCGCCTCTGATTCCCCGCCTCTGATTCCCCACTTCTGAATGCCCGCCTCTGATACCCTGCCTCTGATTCCCCGCCTCTGATTCCCCACATCTGATTCCCCACTTCTGATTCCCCGCCTCTGATTCCCCGCCTCTGATTCCACGCCTCTGATAACCCGCCTCTGATTCCCCGCCTCTGATTCCCCGCATCTGATTCCCCTCCTCTGATACCCCGCCTCTGATTCCCCACATCTGATTCCCCGCCTCTGATTCCCCGCCTCTGATTCCCCGCCTCTGATTCCCCGCCTCTGATTCCCCGCCTCTGATTCCCCACCTGTTTACCCACCTCTGTTTACCCGCCTGTTTCCCCGCCTCTGATTCCCCACCTCAGATTCCCTACCTCAGATTCCCTGCCTCTGATTCCCTGCCTCTGATTCCCTGCCTCTGATTCCCTGCATCTGATTGCCCGCCTCTGATTCTCTGCCTCTGATTCCCTGCCTCTGATTCCCCACCTATGATTCCCCGTTTCTGATTCCCCACCTCTGATTCCCCGCCTCTGATTCCCCGCCTCTGATTCCCCGCCTCTGATTGCCCACCTCTGATTCACTGCCTCCCTTTCCGCTCAACTTTCCTGGCCTACGTTTCCCCATATATCTTTCCCCGCCTCTGATACCCCGCCTCTGATTCCCCGCCTCTGATTCCCCGCCTCTGAAAACCCGCATCTGATACCCCGCCTCTGAATCCCCGCCTCTGATACCGTGCCTCTGATAACTTTTTACTGATTCCCTGCCTCAGATTCCCTGCCTCCGATTCCCTGCCTCAGATTCCCTGCCTCAGATTCCCTGCATCAGATTCCCTTCATCTGATTCCCTGCCTCTGTTTCCCCGCCTCTGATTCCCTGCCTCTGATTCCCCGCCTCTGAATCCCCGCCTCTGATACCCAGCCTCTGATAACTTTTTACTGATTCCCCGCCTCTGATTCCCCGCCTCTGATTCCCCGCCTCTGATTCCCCGCCTCTTATTCCCCGCTTATGTTTACCCGCCTCTGTTTAACCGCCTGTTTCCCCGCCTCAGATTCCCTGCCTCAGATTCCCTGCATCAGATTCCCTTCATCTGATTCCCTGCCTCTGATTCCCTGCCTCTGATTCCCCGACTCTGATTCCCCGCCTCTGATTCCCCACCTCTGATTCCCCCCTCTGATTCCCCGCCTCTGATTCCCCGCGTCTGATTCCCCGCCTCTCTTTCCCTTCCTCTATTTCCGTGCCTCTTTCTCTTCATCTCGTTTCCCACATCTCATTTCCCCCTTCTGATAACCCGCATCAGATTCCCTGCCACAGATTCCCTGCCTCAGATTCCCTTCCTCAGATTCCCTGCATCAGATTCCCTTCATCTGATTCCCTGCCTCTGATTCCCCGCCTCTGATTCCCCACCTCTGAGTCCCTGCCTCAGATTCCCTGCCTCTGATTCTCTGCCTCTGATTCCCTGCCCCTGATTCCCTGCAACTGATTGCCCGCCTCTGATTCTCCTCCTCTGATTCCCCGCCTCTGATTCCCCGCCTCTGATTCCCCGCCTCTGATTCCTCGCCTCTGATTCCCCGCCTCTGATTCCCTGCCTCTGATAACCTGCCTCTGATTCCCTGCCTCTGATTCCCTGCCTCTGAGTCCCCACTTCTGATTCCCCGCATCAGATTCCGCACCCATGTTTCACTGCCTCTGTTGCTCTGCTTCTGATTTCCCGGCTCAGATTCACCCGTTCTGATTCCGCACCTCTGATTCCACGCCTCTCTTTCTGTGTCTCTGATTCCCCGCCTCTGATTCCACGCCTCTGATTACCCGCCTCTGATACCCTGCCTCTCTTTCCCTGCCTCTATTTCCGTGCCTCTTTCTCTGCATCTCGTTTCCCACATCTCATTTCCCCCTTCTGATAACCCGCATCAGATTCCCTGCCACAGATTCCCTGCCTCAGATTCCCTGCATCAGATTCCCTGCATCAGATTCCCTTTATCTGATTCCCTGCCTCTGATTCCTCGCCTCTGATTCCCTGCCTCTGATTCCCCACCTCTGTTTACCCGCCTGTTTCCCCGCCTCTGATTCACCACCTCATATTCGCCGCCTCAGATTCCCTGCCTCTGATTCCCTGCCTCTGTTTCCCTGCCTCTGTTTCCCTGCCTCAGATTCCCTGCATCTGATTGCCCGCCTCTGAATCCCTGCCTCTGATACCCCGCCTCTGATTCCCTACCTCTGATTCCCCACTTCTGATTCCCCGCCTCTGATTCCCTGCCTCAGATTCCCTGCATCAGATTCCCTTCATCTGATTCCCTGCCTCTGATTCCCTGCCTCTGATTCCCCGCCTCTGATTCCCCGCCTCTGATTCCCCACCTCTGATTCCCCCCTCTGATTCCCCGCCTCTGATTCCCCGCCTCTGATTCCCCGCCTCTGATTCCCCGCGTCTGATTCCCTGCCTCTCTTTCCCTTCCTCTATTTCCGTGCCTCTTTCTCTGCATCTCGTTTCCCACATCTCATTTCCCCCTTCTGATAACCCGCATCAGATTCCCTGCCACAGATTCCCTGCCTCTGTTTCCCTGCCTCAGATTCCCTGCCTCTGATTCCCTGCCTCTGATTCCCTTCATCTGATTGCCCGCCTCTGATTCTCTGCCTCTGATTCCCTGCCTCTGATTCCCCACCTATGATTCCCCGCTTCTGATTCCCCACCTCTGATTCCCTGCCTCTGATTCCCCGCCTCTCATTCCCCGCCTCTGATTCCCCACCTCTGATTCACTGCCTCCCTTTCCGCTCAACTTTCCTGGCCTACGTTTCCCCATATATCTTTCTCCGCCTCTGATACCCCGCCTCTGATTCCCCGCCTCTGATTCCCCGCCTCTGAAGACCCGCATCTGATACCCGGCCTCTGAATCCCCGCCTCTGATACCGTGCCTCTGATAACTTTTTACTGATTCCCTGCCTCAGATTCCCTGCCTCCGATTCCCTGCCTCAGATTCCCTGCCTCAGATTCCCTGCATCAGATTCCCTTCATCTGATTCCCTGCCTCTGTTTCCCCGCCTCTGATTCCCTGCCTCTGATTCCCCGCCTCTGAATCCCCGCCTCTGATACCCAGCCTCTGATAACTTTTTACTGATTCCCCGCCTCTGATTCCCCGCCTCTGATTCCCCGCCTCTTATTCCCCGCCTATGTTTACCCGCCTCTGTTTACCCGCCTGTTTCCCCGCCTCAGATTCACTGCCTCAGATTCCCTGCATCAGATTCCCTTCCTCAGATTCCCTGCATCAGATTCCCTTCATCTGATTCCCTGCCTCTGATTCCCCGCCTCTGATTCCCCACCTCTGAGTCCCTGCCTCAGATTCCCTGCCTCTGATTCTCTGCCTCTGATTCCCTGCCCCTGATTCCCTGCATCTGATTGCCCGCCTCTGATTCTCCGCCTCTGATTCCCCGCCTCTGATTCCCCGCCTCTGATTCCCCGCCTCTGATTCCTCGCCTCTGATTCCCCGCCTCTGATTCCCTGCCTCTGATAACCTGCCTCTGATTCCCTGCCTCTGATTCCCTGCCTCTGAGTCCCCACTTCTGATTCCCCGCATCCGATTCCGCACCCATGTTTCACCGCCTCTGTTGCTCTGCTTCTGATTTCCCGGCTCAGATTCACCCGCTCTGATTCCGCACCTCAGATTCCACGCCTCTCTTTCTGTGTCTCTGATTCCCCGCCTCTGATTCCACGCCTCTGATTACCCGCCTCTGATACCCTGCCTCTCTTTCCCTGCCTCTATTTCCGTGCCTCTTTCTCTGCATCTCGTTTCCCACATCTCATTTCCCCCTTCTGATAACCCGCATCAGATTCCCTGCCGCAGATTCCCTGCCTCAGATTCCCTGCATCAGATTCCCTGCATCAGATTCCCTTCATCTGATTCCCTGCCTCTGATTCCTCGCCTCTGATTCCCTGCCTCTGATTCCCCACCTCTGTTTACCCGCCTGTTTCCCCGCCTCTGATTCACCACCTCATATTTGCCGCCTGAGATTCCCTGCCTCTGATTCCCTGCCTCTGTTTCCCTGCCTCAGATTCCCTGCATCTGATTGCCCGCCTCTGATATCCTGCCTCTGATTCCCCGCCTCTGATTCCCCGCCTCTGATTCCCTACCTCTGATTCCCCACTTCTGATTCCACGCCTCTGATTACCCGCCTCTGATACCCTGCCTCTCTTTCCCTGCCTCTATTTCCGTGCCTCTTTCTCTGCATCTCGTTTCCCACATCTCATTTCCCCCTTCTGATAACCCGCATCAGATTCCCTGCCACAGATTCCCTGCCTCAGATTCCCTGCATCAGATTCCCTGCATCAGATTCCCTTCATCTGATTCCCTGCCTCTGATTCCTCGCCTCTGATTCCCTGCCTCTGATTCCCCGCCTCTGTTTACCCGCCTCTGATTCCCTACCTCTGATTCCCCACTTCTGATTCCCCGCCTCTGATTCCCCGCCTCTGATTCCACGCCTCTGATTCCCCGCCTCCGATTCCCCGCCTCTGATTCCCCGCTTCTGATACCCCGCCTCTGATTCCCCGCATCTGATTCCCTGCATCTGATTCCCCGCCTCAGATTCCCCGCCTCTGATTTCCCGGCTCTGATTCTCCGCCTCTGATTCCCCGACTCTGATTCCCCGCCTCTGATACCCCACCTATGTTTACCCGCCTCTGTTTACCCGCCTGTTTTCCCGCCTCTGATTCCCCACCACAGATTCCCTGCCTCAGATTCCTTGCCTCTGATTCCCTGCCTCTGATTCCCTGCCTCTGATTCCCTGCATCTGATTGCCCACCTCTGATTCCCCGCCTCTGATTCCCCGCCTCTGATTCCCCACCTCTGGTTCCCCACTTCTGATTCCCCGCCTCTGATTCCCCGCCTCTGATTCCCCACCTCCGATTCACCGCCTCTGATTCCCCGCCTCTGATTCCCCGCCTCTGATTCCCCACTTCTGATTGCCCGCCTCTGATTCCCTGCCTCTGATTCCCCGCCTCTGATTCCCCACATCTTATTCCCCACTTCTGATTCCCCGCCTCTGATTCACCGCCTCTGATTCCCCGCCTCTGATTCCCCGCATCTGATTCCCCTCCTCTGATACCCCACCTCTGATTCCCCGCCTCTGATTCCCCACATCTGATTCCCCGCCTCTGATTCCCCGCCTCTGATTCCCCGCATCTAATTCCCCGCCTCTGATTCCCCGCCTCTGATTCCCCGCCTCTGATTCCCCACCTATGTTTACCCGCCTCTGTTTACCCGCCTGTTTCCCCGCCTCTGATTCCCCACCTCAGATTCCCTACCTCAGATTCCCTGCCTCTGATTCCATGCCTCTGATTCCCTGCCTCTGATTCCCTGCATCTGATTGCCCGCCTCTGATTCTCTGCCTCTGATTCCCTGCCTCTGATTCCCCACCTATGATTCCCCGCTTCTGATTCCCCACCTCTGATTCCCCGCCTCTGATTCCCCGCCTCTGATTCCCCGCCTCTGATTCCCCACCTCTGATTCACTGCCTCCCTTTCCGCTCAACTTTCCTGGCCTACGTTTCCCCATATATCTTTCCCCGCCTCTGATACCCCGCCTCTGATTCCCCGCCTCTGATTCCCCGCCTCTGAAGACCCGCATCTGATACCCCGCCTCTGAATCACCGCCTCTGATACCGTGCCTCTGATAACTTTTTACTGATTCCCTGCCTCAGATTCCCTGCCTCCGATTCCCTGCCTCAGATTCCCTGCCTCAGATTCCCTGCATCAGATTCCCTTCATCTGATTCCCTGCCTCTGATTCCCCGCCTCTGTTTACCCGCATGTTTCCCCGCCTCTGATTCACCACCTCATATTCGCCGCCTCAGATTCCCTGCCTCTGATTCCCTGCCTCTGTTTCCCTGCCTCAGATTCCCTGCATCTGATTGCCCGCCTCTGATTCCCTGCCTCTGATTCCCCGCCTCTGATTCCCTACCTCTGATTCCCCACTTCTGATTCCCTGCCTCTGATACCCCGCCTCTGATTCCCCGCATCTGATTCCCTGCATCTGATTCCCCACCTCAGATTCCCCGCCTCTGATTTCCCAGCTCTGATTCCCCGCCTCTGATTCCCCGACTCTGATTCCCCGCCTCTGATACCCCACCTATGTTTACCCGCCTCTGTTTACCCGCCTGTTTTCCCGCCTCCGATTCCCCACCACAGATTCCCTGCCTCTGATTCCCCGCCTCTGATTCCCCGCCTCTGATTCCCCACTTCTGAATGCCCGCCTCTGATTCCCTGCCTCTGATTCCCCGCCTCTGATTCCCCACATCTGATTCCCCACTTCTGATTCCCCGCCTCTGATTCCCCGCCTCTGATTCCACGCCTCTGATACCCCGCCTCTGATTCCCTGCCTCTGATAACCTGCCTCTGATTCCCTGCCTCTATTTCCGTGCCTCTTTCTCTGCATCTCGTTTCCCACATCTCATTTCCCCCTTCTGATAACCCGCATCAGATTCCCTGCCACAGATTCCCTGCCTCAGATTCCCTGCATCAGATTCCCTGCATCAGATTCCCTTCATCTGATTCCCTGCCTCTGATTCCTCGCCTCTGATTCCCTGCCTCTGATTCCCCACCTCTGTTTACCCGCCTGTTTCCCCGCCTCTGATTCACCACCTCATATTTGCCGCCTGAGATTCCCTGCCTCTGATTCCCTGCCTCTGTTTCCCTGCCTCAGATTCCCTGCATCTGATTGCCCGCCTCTGATATCCTGCCTCTGATTCCCCGCCTCTGATTCCCCGCCTCTGATTCCCTACCTCTGATTCCCCACTTCTGATTCCACGCCTCTGATTACCCGCCTCTGATACCCTGCCTCTCTTTCCCTGCCTCTATTTCCGTGCCTCTTTCTCTGCATCTCGTTTCCCACATCTCATTTCCCCCTTCTGATAACCCGCATCAGATTCCCTGCCACAGATTCCCTGCCTCAGATTCCCTGCATCAGATTCCCTGCATCAGATTCCCTTCATCTGATTCCCTGCCTCTGATTCCTCGCCTCTGATTCCCTGCCTCTGATTCCCCGCCTCTGTTTACCCGCCTCTGATTCCCTACCTCTGATTCCCCACTTCTGATTCCCCGCCTCTGATTCCCCGCCTCTGATTCCACGCCTCTGATTCCCCGCCTCCGATTCCCCGCCTCTGATTCCCCGCTTCTGATACCCCGCCTCTGATTCCCCGCATCTGATTCCCTGCATCTGATTCCCCGCCTCAGATTCCCCGCCTTTGATTTCCCGGCTCTGATTCTCCGCCTCTGATTCCCCGACTCTGATTCCCCGCCTCTGATACCCCACCTATGTTTACCCGCCTCTGTTTACCCGCCTGTTTTCCCGCCTCTGATTCCCCACCACAGATTCCCTGCCTCAGATTCCTTGCCTCTGATTCCCTGCCTCTGATTCCCTGCCTCTGATTCCCTGCATCTGATTGCCCACCTCTGATTCCCCGCCTCTGATTCCCCGCCTCTGATTCCCCACCTCTGATTCCCCACTTCTGATTCCCCGCCTCTGATTCCCCGCCTCTGATTCCCCACCTCCGATTCACCGCCTCTGATTCCCCGCCTCTGATTCCCCGCCTCTGATTCCCCACTTCTGATTGCCCGCCTCTGATTCCCTGCCTCTGATTCCCCGCCTCTGATTCCCCACATCTTATTCCCCACTTCTGATTCCCCGCCTCTGATTCCCCGCCTCTGATTCCCCGCCTCTGATTCCCCGCATCTGATTCCCCTCCTCTGATACCCCACCTCTGATTCCCCGCCTCTGATTCCCCACATCTGATTCCCCGCCTCTGATTCCCCGCCTCTGATTCCCCGCATCTAATTCCCCGCCTCTGATTCCCCGCCTCTGATTCCCCGCCTCTGATTCCCCACCTATGTTTACCCGCCTCTGTTTACCCGCCTGTTTCCCCGCCTCTGATTCCCCACCTCAGATTCCCTACCTCAGATTCCTTGCCTCTGATTCCCTGCCTCTGTTTCCCTGCCTCAGATTCCCTGCATCTGATTGCCCGCCTCTGATTCCCTGCCTCTGATTCCCCGCCTCTGATTCCCTACCTCTGATTCCCCACTTCTGATTCCCTGCCTCTGATACCCCGCCTCTGATTCCCCGCATCTGATTCCCTGCATCTGATTCCCCACCTCAGATTCCCCGCCTCTGATTTCCCAGCTCTGATTCCCCGCCTCTGATTCCCCGCATCTGATTCCCTGCATCTGATTCCCCACCTCAGATTCCCCGCCTCTGATTTCCCAGCTCTGATTCCCCGCCTCTGATTCCCCGACTCTGATTCCCCGCCTCTGATACCCCACCTATGTTTACCCGCCTCTGTTTACCCGCCTGTTTTCCCGCCTCCGATTCCCCACCACAGATTCCCTGCCTCTGATTCCCCGCCTCTGATTCCCCGCCTCTGATTCCCCACTTCTGAATGCCCGCCTCTGATTCCCTGCCTCTGATTCCCCGCCTCTGATTCCCCACATCTGATTCCCCACTTCTGATTCCCCGCCTCTGATTCCCCGCCTCTGATTCCACGCCTCTGATACCCCGCCTCTGATTCCCCGCCTCTGATTCCCCGCATCTGATTCCCCTCCTCTGATACCCCGCCTCTGATTCCCCACATCTGATTCCCCGCCTCTGATTCCCCGCCTCTGATTCCCTGCCTCTGATTCCCCGCCTCTGATTCCCCGCCTCTGATTCCCCACCTGTTTACCCACCTCTGTTTACCCGCCTGTTTCCCCGCCTCTGATTCCCCACCTCAGATTCCCTACCTCAGATTCCCTGCCTCTGATTCCCTGCCTCTGATTCCCTGCCTCTGATTCCCTGCATCTGATTGCCCGCCTCTGATTCTCTGCCTCTGATTCCCTGCCTCTGATTCCCCACCTATGATTCCCCGTTTCTGATTCCCCACCTCTGATTCCCCGCCTCTGATTCCCCGCCTCTGATTCCCCGCCTCTGATTGCCCACCTCTGATTCACTGCCTCCCTTTCCGCTCAACTTTCCTGGCCTACGTTTCCCCATATATCTTTCCCCGCCTCTGATACCCCGCCTCTGATTCCCCGCCTCTGATCCCCCGCCTCTGAAAACCCGCATCTGATACCCCGCCTCTGAATCCCCGCCTCTGATACCGTGCCTCTGATAACTTTTTACTGATTCCCTGCCTCAGATTCCCTGCCTCCGATTCCCTGCCTCAGATTCCCTGCCTCAGATTCCCTGCATCAGATTCCCTTCATCTGATTCCCTGCCTCTGTTTCCCCGCCTCTGATTCCCTGCCTCGGAATCCCCGCCTCTGATACCGTGCCTCTGATAACTTTTTACTGATTCCCTGCCTCAGATTCCCTGCCTCCGATTCCCTGCCTCAGATTCCCTGCCTCAGATTCCCTGCATCAGATTCCCTTCATCTGATTCCCTGCCTCTGTTTCCCCGCCTCTGATTCCCTGCCTCTGATTCCCCGCCTCTGAATCCCCGCCTCTGATACCCAGCCTCTGATAACTTTTTACTGATTCCCCGCCTCTGATTCCCCGCCTCTGATTCCCCGCCTCTTATTCCCCGCCTATGTTTACCCGCCTCTGTTTACCCGCCTGTTTCCCCGCCTCAGATTCACTGCCTCAGATTCCCTGCATCAGATTCCCTTCCTCAGATTCCCTGCATCAGATTCCCTTCATCTGATTCCCTGCCTCTGATTCCCCGCCTCTGATTCCCCACCTCTGAGTCCCTGCCTCAGATTCCCTGCCTCTGATTCTCTGCCTCTGATTCCCTGCCCCTGATTCCCTGCATCTGATTGCCCGCCTCTGATTCTCCGCCTCTGATTCCCCGCCTCTGATTCCCCGCCTCTGATTCCCCGCCTCTGATTCCTCGCCTCTGATTCCCCGCCTCTGATTCCCTGCCTCTGATAACCTGCCTCTGATTCCCTGCCTCTGATTCCCTGCCTCTGAGTCCCCACTTCTGATTCCCCGCATCCGATTCCGCACCCATGTTTCACCGCCTCTGTTGCTCTGCTTCTGATTTCCCGGCTCAGATTCACCCGCTCTGATTCCGCACCTCAGATTCCACGCCTCTCTTTCTGTGTCTCTGATTCCCCGCCTCTGATTCCACGCCTCTGATTACCCGCCTCTGATACCCTGCCTCTCTTTCCCTGCCTCTATTTCCGTGCCTCTTTCTCTGCATCTCGTTTCCCACATCTCATTTCCCCCTTCTGATAACCCGCATCAGATTCCCTGCCGCAGATTCCCTGCCTCAGATTCCCTGCATCAGATTCCCTGCATCAGATTCCCTTCATCTGATTCCCTGCCTCTGATTCCTCGCCTCTGATTCCCTGCCTCTGATTCCCCACCTCTGTTTACCCGCCTGTTTCCCCGCCTCTGATTCACCACCTCATATTTGCCGCCTGAGATTCCCTGCCTCTGATTCCCTGCCTCTGTTTCCCTGCCTCAGATTCCCTGCATCTGATTGCCCGCCTCTGATATCCTGCCTCTGATTCCCCGCCTCTGATTCCCCGCCTCTGATTCCCTACCTCTGATTCCCCACTTCTGATTCCACGCCTCTGATTACCCGCCTCTGATACCCTGCCTCTCTTTCCCTGCCTCTATTTCTGTGCCTCTTTCTCTGCATCTCGTTTCCCACATCTCATTTCCCCCTTCTGATAACCCGCATCAGATTCCCTGCCACAGATTCCCTGCCTCAGATTCCCTGCATCAGATTCCCTGCATCAGATTCCCTTCATCTGATTCCCTGCCTCTGATTCCTCGCCTCTGATTCCCTGCCTCTGATTCCCCGCCTCTGTTTACCCGCCTCTGATTCCCTACCTCTGATTCCCCACTTCTGATTCCCCGCCTCTGATTCCCCGCCTCTGATTCCACGCCTCTGATTCCCCGCCTCCGATTCCCCGCCTCTGATTCCCCGCTTCTGATACCCCGCCTCTGATTCCCCGCATCTGATTCCCTGCATCTGATTCCCCGCCTCAGATTCCCCGCCTCTGATTTCCCGGCTCTGATTCTCCGCCTCTGATTCCCCGACTCTGATTCCCCGCCTCTGATACCCCACCTATGTTTACCCGCCTCTGTTTACCCGCCTGTTTTCCCGCCTCTGATTCCCCACCACAGATTCCCTGCCTCAGATTCCTTGCCTCTGATTCCCTGCCTCTGATTCCCTGCCTCTGATTCCCTGCATCTGATTGCCCACCTCTGATTCCCCGCCTCTGATTCCCCGCCTCTGATTCCCCACCTCTGATTCCCCACTTCTGATTCCCCGCCTCTGATTCCCCGCCTCTGATTCCCCACCTCCGATTCACCGCCTCTGATTCCCCGCCTCTGATTCCCCGCCTCTGATTCCCCACTTCTGATTGCCCGCCTCTGATTCCCTGCCTCTGATTCCCCGCCTCTGATTCCCCACATCTTATTCCCCACTTCTGATTCCCCGCCTCTGATTCACCGCCTCTGATTCCCCGCCTCTGATTCCCCGCATCTGATTCCCCTCCTCTGATACCCCACCTCTGATTCCCCGCCTCTGATTCCCCACATCTGATTCCCCGCCTCTGATTCCCCGCCTCTGATTCCCCGCATCTAATTCCCCGCCTCTGATTCCCCGCCTCTGATTCCCCGCCTCTGATTCCCCACCTATGTTTACCCGCCTCTGTTTACCCGCCTGTTTCCCCGCCTCTGATTCCCCACCTCAGATTCCCTACCTCAGATTCCCTGCCTCTGATTCCATGCCTCTGATTCCCTGCCTCTGATTCCCTGCATCTGATTGCCCGCCTCTGATTCTCTGCCTCTGATTCCCTGCCTCTGATTCCCCACCTATGATTCCCCGCTTCTGATTCCCCACCTCTGATTCCCCGCCTCTGATTCCCCGCCTCTGATTCCCCGCCTCTGATTCCCCACCTCTGATTCACTGCCTCCCTTTCCGCTCAACTTTCCTGGCCTACGTTTCCCCATATATCTTTCCCCGCCTCTGATACCCCGCCTCTGATTCCCCGCCTCTGATTCCCCGCCTCTGAAGACCCGCATCTGATACCCCGCCTCTGAATCACCGCCTCTGATACCGTGCCTCTGATAACTTTTTACTGATTCCCTGCCTCTGTTTCCCTGCCTCAGATTCCCTGCATCTGATTGCCCGCCTCTGATTCCCCGCCTCTGATTCCCCGCCTCTGATTCCCCACTTCTGAATGCCCGCCTCTGATTCCCTGCCTCTGATTCCCCGCCTCTGATTCCCCACATCTGATTCCCCACTTCTGATTCCCCGCCTCTGATTCCCCGCCTCTGATTCCACGCCTCTGATTCCCCGCCTCTGATTCCCCACATCTGATTCCCCGCCTCTGATTCCCCGCCTCTGATTCCCCGCATCTAATTCCCCGCCTCTGATTCCCCGCCTCTGATTCCCCGCCTCTGATTCCCCACCTATGTTTACCCGCCTCTGTTTACCCGCCTGTTTCCCCGCCTCTGATTCCCCACCTCAGATTCCCTACCTCAGATTCCCTGCCTCTGATTCCATGCCTCTGATTCCCTGCCTCTGATTCCCTGCATCTGATTGCCCGCCTCTGATTCTCTGCCTCTGATTCCCTGCCTCTGATTCCCCACCTATGATTCCCCGCTTCTGATTCCCCACCTCTGATTCCCCGCCTCTGATTCCCCGCCTCTGATTCCCCGCCTCTGATTCCCCACCTCTGATTCACTGCCTCCCTTTCCGCTCAACTTTCCTGGCCTACGTTTCCCCATATATCTTTCCCCGCCTCTGATACCCCGCCTCTGATTCCCCGCCTCTGATTCCCCGCCTCTGAAGACCCGCATCTGATACCCCGCCTCTGATTCCCTGCCTCTGATAACCTGCCTCTGATTCCCTGCCTCTATTTCCGTGCCTCTTTCTCTGCATCTCGTTTCCCACATCTCATTTCCCCCTTCTGATAACCCGCATCAGATTCCCTGCCACAGATTCCCTGCCTCAGATTCCCTGCATCAGATTCCCTGCATCAGATTCCCTTCATCTGATTCCCTGCCTCTGATTCCTCGCCTCTGATTCCCTGCCTCTGATTCCCCACCTCTGTTTACCCGCCTGTTTCCCCGCCTCTGATTCACCACCTCATATTTGCCGCCTGAGATTCCCTGCCTCTGATTCCCTGCCTCTGTTTCCCTGCCTCAGATTCCCTGCATCTGATTGCCCGCCTCTGATATCCTGCCTCTGATTCCCCGCCTCTGATTCCCCGCCTCTGATTCCCTACCTCTGATTCCCCACTTCTGATTCCACGCCTCTGATTACCCGCCTCTGATACCCTGCCTCTCTTTCCCTGCCTCTATTTCCGTGCCTCTTTCTCTGCATCTCGTTTCCCACATCTCATTTCCCCCTTCTGATAACCCGCATCAGATTCCCTGCCACAGATTCCCTGCCTCAGATTCCCTGCATCAGATTCCCTGCATCAGATTCCCTTCATCTGATTCCCTGCCTCTGATTCCTCGCCTCTGATTCCCTGCCTCTGATTCCCCGCCTCTGTTTACCCGCCTCTGATTCCCTACCTCTGATTCCCCACTTCTGATTCCCCGCCTCTGATTCCCCGCCTCTGATTCCACGCCTCTGATTCCCCGCCTCCGATTCCCCGCCTCTGATTCCCCGCTTCTGATACCCCGCCTCTGATTCCCCGCATCTGATTCCCTGCATCTGATTCCCCGCCTCAGATTCCCCGCCTTTGATTTCCCGGCTCTGATTCTCCGCCTCTGATTCCCCGACTCTGATTCCCCGCCTCTGATACCCCACCTATGTTTACCCGCCTCTGTTTACCCGCCTGTTTTCCCGCCTCTGATTCCCCACCACAGATTCCCTGCCTCAGATTCCTTGCCTCTGATTCCCTGCCTCTGATTCCCTGCCTCTGATTCCCTGCATCTGATTGCCCACCTCTGATTCCCCGCCTCTGATTCCCCGCCTCTGATTCCCCACCTCTGATTCCCCACTTCTGATTCCCCGCCTCTGATTCCCCGCCTCTGATTCCCCACCTCCGATTCACCGCCTCTGATTCCCCGCCTCTGATTCCCCGCCTCTGATTCCCCACTTCTGATTGCCCGCCTCTGATTCCCTGCCTCTGATTCCCCGCCTCTGATTCCCCACATCTTATTCCCCACTTCTGATTCCCCGCCTCTGATTCCCCGCCTCTGATTCCCCGCCTCTGATTCCCCGCATCTGATTCCCCTCCTCTGATACCCCACCTCTGATTCCCCGCCTCTGATTCCCCACATCTGATTCCCCGCCTCTGATTCCCCGCCTCTGATTCCCCGCATCTAATTCCCCGCCTCTGATTCCCCGCCTCTGATTCCCCGCCTCTGATTCCCCACCTATGTTTACCCGCCTCTGTTTACCCGCCTGTTTCCCCGCCTCTGATTCCCCACCTCAGATTCCCTACCTCAGATTCCTTGCCTCTGATTCCCTGCCTCTGTTTCCCTGCCTCAGATTCCCTGCATCTGATTGCCCGCCTCTGATTCCCTGCCTCTGATTCCCCGCCTCTGATTCCCTACCTCTGATTCCCCACTTCTGATTCCCTGCCTCTGATACCCCGCCTCTGATTCCCCGCATCTGATTCCCTGCATCTGATTCCCCACCTCAGATTCCCCGCCTCTGATTTCCCAGCTCTGATTCCCCGCCTCTGATTCCCCGCATCTGATTCCCTGCATCTGATTCCCCACCTCAGATTCCCCGCCTCTGATTTCCCAGCTCTGATTCCCCGCCTCTGATTCCCCGACTCTGATTCCCCGCCTCTGATACCCCACCTATGTTTACCCGCCTCTGTTTACCCGCCTGTTTTCCCGCCTCCGATTCCCCACCACAGATTCCCTGCCTCTGATTCCCCGCCTCTGATTCCCCGCCTCTGATTCCCCACTTCTGAATGCCCGCCTCTGATTCCCTGCCTCTGATTCCCCGCCTCTGATTCCCCACATCTGATTCCCCACTTCTGATTCCCCGCCTCTGATTCCCCGCCTCTGATTCCACGCCTCTGATTCCCCGCCTCTGATTCCCCACATCTGATTCCCCGCCTCTGATTCCCCGCCTCTGATTCCCCGCATCTAATTCCCCGCCTCTGATTCCCCGCCTCTGATTCCCCGCCTCTGATTCCCCACCTATGTTTACCCGCCTCTGTTTACCCGCCTGTTTCCCCGCCTCTGATTCCCCACCTCAGATTCCCTACCTCAGATTCCCTGCCTCTGATTCCATGCCTCTGATTCCCTGCCTCTGATTCCCTGCATCTGATTGCCCGCCTCTGATTCTCTGCCTCTGATTCCCTGCCTCTGATTCCCCACCTATGATTCCCCGCTTCTGATTCCCCACCTCTGATTCCCCGCCTCTGATTCCCCGCCTCTGATTCCCCGCCTCTGATTCCCCACCTCTGATTCACTGCCTCCCTTTCCGCTCAACTTTCCTGGCCTACGTTTCCCCATATATCTTTCCCCGCCTCTGATACCCCGCCTCTGATTCCCCGCCTCTGATTCCCCGCCTCTGAAGACCCGCATCTGATACCCCGCCTCTGAATCACCGCCTCTGATACCGTGCCTCT
This sequence comes from Narcine bancroftii, assembly GCF_036971445.1. NCBI lineage: Eukaryota > Metazoa > Chordata > Chondrichthyes > Torpediniformes > Narcinidae > Narcine > Narcine bancroftii. Next base: position 113,109,366 of record NC_091476.1, read on the forward strand.
GATAACTTTTTACTGATTCCCTGCCTCAGATTCCCTGCCTCCGATTCCCTGCCTCAGATTCCCTGCCTCAGATTCCCTGCATCAGATTCCCTTCATCTGATTCCCTGCCTCTGATTCCCCGCCTCTGTTTACCCGCATGTTTCCCCGCCTCTGATTCACCACCTCATATTCGCCGCCTCAGATTCCCTGCCTCTGATTCCCTGCCTCTGTTTCCCTGCCTCAGATTCCCTGCATCTGATTGCCCGCCTCTGATTCCCTGCCTCTGATTCCCCGCCTCTGATTCCCTACCTCTGATTCCCCACTTCTGATTCCCTGCCTCTGATACCCCGCCTCTGATTCCCCGCATCTGATTCCCTGCATCTGATTCCCCACCTCAGATTCCCCGCCTCTGATTTCCCAGCTCTGATTCCCCGCCTCTGATTCCCCGACTCTGATTCCCCGCCTCTGATACCCCACCTATGTTTACCCGCCTCTGTTTACCCGCCTGTTTTCCCGCCTCCGATTCCCCACCACAGATTCCCTGCCTCTGATTCCCCGCCTCTGATTCCCCGCCTCTGATTCCCCACTTCTGAATGCCCGCCTCTGATTCCCTGCCTCTGATTCCCCGCCTCTGATTCCCCACATCTGATTCCCCACTTCTGATTCCCCGCCTCTGATTCCCCGCCTCTGATTCCACGCCTCTGATACCCCGCCTCTGATTCCCTGCCTCTGATAACCTGCCTCTGATTCCCTGCCTCTATTTCCGTGCCTCTTTCTCTGCATCTCGTTTCCCACATCTCATTTCCCCCTTCTGATAACCCGCATCAGATTCCCTGCCACAGATTCCCTGCCTCAGATTCCCTGCATCAGATTCCCTGCATCAGATTCCCTTCATCTGATTCCCTGCCTCTGATTCCTCGCCTCTGATTCCCTGCCTCTGATTCCCCACCTCTGTTTACCCGCCTGTTTCCCCGCCTCTGATTCACCACCTCATATTTGCCGCCTGAGATTCCCTGCCTCTGATTCCCTGCCTCTGTTTCCCTGCCTCAGATTCCCTGCATCTGATTGCCCGCCTCTGATATCCTGCCTCTGATTCCCCGCCTCTGATTCCCCGCCTCTGATTCCCTACCTCTGATTCCCCACTTCTGATTCCACGCCTCTGATTACCCGCCTCTGATACCCTGCCTCTCTTTCCCTGCCTCTATTTCCGTGCCTCTTTCTCTGCATCTCGTTTCCCACATCTCATTTCCCCCTTCTGATAACCCGCATCAGATTCCCTGCCACAGATTCCCTGCCTCAGATTCCCTGCATCAGATTCCCTGCATCAGATTCCCTTCATCTGATTCCCTGCCTCTGATTCCTCGCCTCTGATTCCCTGCCTCTGATTCCCCGCCTCTGTTTACCCGCCTCTGATTCCCTACCTCTGATTCCCCACTTCTGATTCCCCGCCTCTGATTCCCCGCCTCTGATTCCACGCCTCTGATTCCCCGCCTCCGATTCCCCGCCTCTGATTCCCCGCTTCTGATACCCCGCCTCTGATTCCCCGCATCTGATTCCCTGCATCTGATTCCCCGCCTCAGATTCCCCGCCTTTGATTTCCCGGCTCTGATTCTCCGCCTCTGATTCCCCGACTCTGATTCCCCGCCTCTGATACCCCACCTATGTTTACCCGCCTCTGTTTACCCGCCTGTTTTCCCGCCTCTGATTCCCCACCACAGATTCCCTGCCTCAGATTCCTTGCCTCTGATTCCCTGCCTCTGATTCCCTGCCTCTGATTCCCTGCATCTGATTGCCCACCTCTGATTCCCCGCCTCTGATTCCCCGCCTCTGATTCCCCACCTCTGATTCCCCACTTCTGATTCCCCGCCTCTGATTCCCAGCCTCTGATTCCCCACCTCCGATTCACCGCCTCTGATTCCCCGCCTCTGATTCCCCGCCTCTGATTCCCCACTTCTGATTGCCCGCCTCTGATTCCCTGCCTCTGATTCCCCGCCTCTGATTCCCCACATCTTATTCCCCACTTCTGATTCCCCGCCTCTGATTCCCCGCCTCTGATTCCCCGCCTCTGATTCCCCGCATCTGATTCCCCTCCTCTGATACCCCACCTCTGATTCCCCGCCTCTGATTCCCCACATCTGATTCCCCGCCTCTGATTCCCCGCCTCTGATTCCCCGCATCTAATTCCCCGCCTCTGATTCCCCGCCTCTGATTCCCCGCCTCTGATTCCCCACCTATGTTTACCCGCCTCTGTTTACCCGCCTGTTTCCCCGCCTCTGATTCCCCACCTCAGATTCCCTACCTCAGATTCCTTGCCTCTGATTCCCTGCCTCTGTTTCCCTGCCTCAGATTCCCTGCATCTGATTGCCCGCCTCTGATTCCCTGCCTCTGATTCCCCGCCTCTGATTCCCTACCTCTGATTCCCCACTTCTGATTCCCTGCCTCTGATACCCCGCCTCTGATTCCCCGCATCTGATTCCCTGCATCTGATTCCCCACCTCAGATTCCCCGCCTCTGATTTCCCAGCTCTGATTCCCCGCCTCTGATTCCCCGCATCTGATTCCCTGCATCTGATTCCCCACCTCAGATTCCCCGCCTCTGATTTCCCAGCTCTGATTCCCCGCCTCTGATTCCCCGACTCTGATTCCCCGCCTCTGATACCCCACCTATGTTTACCCGCCTCTGTTTACCCGCCTGTTTTCCCGCCTCCGATTCCCCACCACAGATTCCCTGCCTCTGATTCCCCGCCTCTGATTCCCCGCCTCTGATTCCCCACTTCTGAATGCCCGCCTCTGATTCCCTGCCTCTGATTCCCCGCCTCTGATTCCCCACATCTGATTCCCCACTTCTGATTCCCCGCCTCTGATTCCCCGCCTCTGATTCCACGCCTCTGATACCCCGCCTCTGATTCCCCGCCTCTGATTCCCCGCATCTGATTCCCCTCCTCTGATACCCCGCCTCTGATTCCCCACATCTGATTCCCCGCCTCTGATTCCCCGCCTCTGATTCCCTGCCTCTGATTCCCCGCCTCTGATTCCCCGCCTCTGATTCCCCACCTGTTTACCCACCTCTGTTTACCCGCCTGTTTCCCCGCCTCTGATTCCCCACCTCAGATTCCCTACCTCAGATTCCCTGCCTCTGATTCCCTGCCTCTGATTCCCTGCCTCTGATTCCCTGCATCTGATTGCCCGCCTCTGATTCTCTGCCTCTGATTCCCTGCCTCTGATTCCCCACCTATGATTCCCCGTTTCTGATTCCCCACCTCTGATTCCCCGCCTCTGATTCCCCGCCTCTGATTCCCCGCCTCTGATTGCCCACCTCTGATTCACTGCCTCCCTTTCCGCTCAACTTTCCTGGCCTACGTTTCCCCATATATCTTTCCCCGCCTCTGATACCCCGCCTCTGATTCCCCGCCTCTGATTCCCCGCCTCTGAAAACCCGCATCTGATACCCCGCCTCTGAATCCCCGCCTCTGATACCGTGCCTCTGATAACTTTTTACTGATTCCCTGCCTCAGATTCCCTGCCTCCGATTCCCTGCCTCAGATTCCCTGCCTCAGATTCCCTGCATCAGATTCCCTTCATCTGATTCCCTGCCTCTGTTTCCCCGCCTCTGATTCCCTGCCTCTGATTCCCCGCCTCTGAATCCCCGCCTCTGATACCCAGCCTCTGATAACTTTTTACTGATTCCCCGCCTCTGATTCCCCGCCTCTGATTCCCCGCCTCTGATTCCCCGCCTCTTATTCCCCGCTTATGTTTACCCGCCTCTGTTTAACCGCATGTTTCCCCGCCTCAGATTCCCTGCCTCAGATTCCCTGCATCAGATTCCCTTCATCTGATTCCCTGCCTCTGATTCCCTGCCTCTGATTCCCCGACTCTGATTCCCCGCCTCTGATTCCCCACCTCTGATTCCCCCCTCTGATTCCCCGCCTCTGATTCCCCGCGTCTGATTCCCCGCCTCTCTTTCCCTTCCTCTATTTCCGTGCCTCTTTCTCTTCATCTCGTTTCCCACATCTCATTTCCCCCTTCTGATAACCCGCATCAGATTCCCTGCCACAGATTCCCTGCCTCAGATTCCCTTCCTCAGATTCCCTGCATCAGATTCCCTTCATCTGATTCCCTGCCTCTGATTCCCCGCCTCTGATTCCCCACCTCTGAGTCCCTGCCTCAGATTCCCTGCCTCTGATTCTCTGCCTCTGATTCCCTGCCCCTGATTCCCTGCATCTGATTGCCCGCCTCTGATTCTCCTCCTCTGATTCCCCGCCTCTGATTCCCCGCCTCTGATTCCCCGCCTCTGATTCCTCGCCTCTGATTCCCCGCCTCTGATTCCCTGCCTCTGATAACCTGCCTCTGATTCCCTGCCTCTGATTCCCTGCCTCTGAGTCCCCACTTCTGATTCCCCGCATCAGATTCCGCACCCATGTTTCACTGCCTCTGTTGCTCTGCTTCTGATTTCCCGGCTCAGATTCCCCGCCTCTGATTCCCTACCTCTGATTCCCCACTTCTGATTCCACGCCTCTGATTACCCGCCTCTGATACCCTGCCTCTCTTTCCCTGCCTCTATTTCCGTGCCTCTTTCTCTGCATCTCGTTTCCCACATCTCATTTCCCCCTTCTGATAACCCGCATCAGATTCCCTGCCACAGATTCCCTGCCTCAGATTCCCTGCATCAGATTCCCTGCATCAGATTCCCTTCATCTGATTCCCTGCCTCTGATTCCTCGCCTCTGATTCCCTGCCTCTGATTCCCCGCCTCTGTTTACCCGCCTCTGATTCCCTACCTCTGATTCCCCACTTCTGATTCCCCGCCTCTGATTCCCCGCCTCTGATTCCACGCCTCTGATTCCCCGCCTCCGATTTCCCGCCTCTGATTCCCCCCTTCTGATACCCCGCCTCTGATTCCCCGCATCTGATTCCCTGCATCTGATTCCCCGCCTCAGATTCCCCGCCTCTGATTTCCCGGCTCTGATTCTCCGCCTCTGATTCCCCGACTCTGATTCCCCGCCTCTGATACCCCACCTATGTTTACCCGCCTCTGTTTACCCGCCTGTTTTCCCGCCTCTGATTCCCCACCACAGATTCCCTGCCTCAGATTCCTTGCCTCTGATTCCCTGCCTCTGATTCCCTGCCTCTGATTCCCTGCATCTGATTGCCCACCTCTGATTCCCCGCCTCTGATTCCCCGCCTCTGATTCCCCACCTCTGATTCCCCACTTCTGATTCCCCGCCTCTGATTCCCCACCTCTGATTCCCCACCTCTGATTCACCGCCTCTGATTCCCCGCCTCTGATTCCCCGCCTCTGATTCCCCACTTCTGATTGCCCGCCTCTGATTCCCTGCCTCTGATTCCCCGCCTCTGATTCCCCACATCTTATTCCCCACTTCTGATTCCCCGCCTCTGATTCCCCGCCTCTGATTCCCCGCCTCTGATTCCCCGCATCTGATTCCCCTCCTCTGATACCCCACCTCTGATTCCCCGCCTCTGATTCCCCACATCTGATTCCCCGCCTCTGATTCCCCGCCTCTGATTCCCCGCATCTAATTCCCCGCCTCTGATTCCCCGCCTCTGATTCCCCGCCACTGATTCCCCACCTATGTTTACCCGCCTCTGTTTACCCGCCTGTTTCCCCGCCTCTGATTCCCCACCTCAGATTCCCTACCTCAGATTCCCTGCCTCTGATTCCATGCCTCTGATTCCCTGCCTCTGATTCCCTGCATCTGATTGCCCGCCTCTGATTCTCTGCCTCTGATTCCCTGCCTCTGATTCCCCACCTATGATTCCCCGCTTCTGATTCCCCACCTCTGATTCCCCGCCTCTGATTCCCCGCCTCTGATTCCCCGCCTCTGATTCCCCACCTCTGATTCACTGCCTCCCTTTCCGCTCAACTTTCCTGGCCTACGTTTCCCCATATATCTTTCCCCGCCTCTGATACCCCGCCTCTGATTCCCCGCCTCTGATTCCCCGCCTCTGAAGACCCGCATCTGATACCCCGCCTCTGAATCCCCGCCTCTGATACCGTGCCTCTGATAACTTTTTACTGATTCCCTGCCTCAGATTCCCTGCCTCCGATTCCCTGCCTCAGATTCCCTGCCTCAGATTCCCTGCATCAGATTCCCTTCATCTGATTCCCTGCCTCTGTTTCCCCGCCTCTGATTCCCTGCCTCTGATTCCCCGCCTCTGAATCCCCGCCTCTGATACCCTGCCTCTGATAACTTTTTACTGATTCCCCGCCTCTGATTCCCCGCCTCTGATTCCCCGCCTCTGATTCCCCGCCTCTTATTCCCCGCCTATGTTTACCCGCCTCTGTTTACCCGCCTGTTTCCCCGCCTCAGATTCCCTGCCTCAGATTCCCTGCATCAGATTCCCTTCATCTGATTCCCTGCCTCTGATTCCCGGCCTCTGATTCCCTGCCTCTGATTCCCCGCCTCTGATTCCCCACCTCTGATTCCCCCCTCTGATTCCCCGCCTCTGATTCCCCGCCTCTGATTCCCCGCCTCTGATTCCCCGCGTCTGATTCCCTGCCTCTCTTTCCCTTCCTCTATTTCCGTGCCTCTTTCTCTGCATCTCGTTTCCCACATCTCATTTCCCCCTTCTGAGAACCCGCATCAGATTCCCTGCCACAGATTCCCTGCCTCAGATTCCCTTCCTCAGATTCCCTGCATCAGATTCCCTTCATCTGATTCCCTTCCTCTGATTCCCCGCCTCTGATTCCCCACCTCTGAGTCCCTGCCTCAGATTCCCTGCCTCAGATTCTCTGCCTCTGAATTCCTGCCTCTGATTCCCTGCATCTGATTGCCCGCCTCTGATTCTCCGCCTCTGATTCCCCGCCTCTGATTCCCTGCATCTGATAACCTGCCTCTGATTCCCTGCCTCTGAGTCACCACTTCTGATTCCCCGCGTCCGATTCCGCACCCATGTTTCATCGCCTCTGTTGATCAGCTTCCGATTTCCCGGCTCAGATTCATCGGCTCTGATTCCGCACCTCTGATTCCACGCCTCTCTTTCTGTGTCTCTGATTCCCCGCCTCTGATTCCACGCCTCTGATTACCTGCCTCTGATACCCTGCCTCTCTTTCCCTGCATCTATTTCCGTGCCTCTTTCTCTGCATCTCGTTTCCCACATCTCATTTCCCCCTTCTGATAACCCGCATCAGATTCCCCGCCTCAGATTCCCCGCCTCAGATTCCCCGCCTCTGATTTCCCGGTTCTGATTCCCCGCCTCTGATTCCACGACTCTGATTCCCCGCTTCTGATACCCCACCTATGTTTACCCGCCTCTGTTTACCCGCCTGTTTTCCCGCCTCTGATTCCCCACCACAGATTCCCTGCCTCAGATTCCCTGCCTCTGATTCCCTGCCTCTGATTCCCTGCCTCTGATTCCCTGCATCTGATTGCCCGCCTCTGATTCCCCGCCTATGATTCCCCGCCTCTGATTCCCCACCTCTGATTCCCCACTTCTGAATCCCCGCCTCTGATTCCCCGCCTCTGATTCCCCGCCTCTGATTCACCGCCTCTGATTCCCCGCCTCTGATTTCCCGCCTCTGATACCCCACTTCTGATTGCCCGCCTCTGATTCCCTTCCTCTGATTCCCCGCCTCTGATTCCCCACATCTGATTCCCCACTTCTGATTCCCCGCCTCTGATTCCCCGCCTCTGATTCCACGCCTCTGATTCCCCGCCTCTGATTCCCCGCCTCTGATTCCCCGCCTCTGATTCCCCTCCTCTGATACCCCGCCTCTGATTCCCCGCCTCTGATTCCCCGCATCTGTTTCCCCGCCTCTGATTCCCCGCCTCTGATTCCCCGCCTCTGATTCCCCGCCTCTGATTCCCCACCTCAGATTCCCTACCTCAGATTCCTTGCCTCTGATTCCCTGCCTCTGATTCCCTGCCTCTGATTCCCTGCATCTGATTGCCCGCCTCTGATTCTCCGCCTCTGATTCCCCGCCTCTGATTACCCACCTATGATTCCCCGCTTCTGATTCCCCGCCTCTGATTCCCCGCCTCCGATTCCCCGCCTCTGATTCCCCGCCTCTGATTCCCGACCTCTGATTCACTGCCTCCCTTTCCGCTCAACTTTCCTGGCCTACGTTTCCCCATATATCTTTCCCCGCCTCTGATACCCCGCCTCTGATTCCCCGCCTCTGATTCCCCGCCTCTGATGACCCGCATCTGATATCCCGCCTCTGAATCCCCGCCTCTGATACACTGCCTCTGATAACTTTTTACTGATTCCCTGCCTCAGATTCCCTGCATCCGATTCCCTGCCTCTGATTCCCCGCCTCTGATTCCCCACATCTTATTCCCCACTTCTGATTCCCCGCCTCTGATTCCCCGCCTCTGATTCCCCGCCTCTGATTCCCCGTCTCTGATTCCCCGACTCTGATTCCCCGCCTCTGATTCCCCGCTTATGTTTACACGCCTCTGTTTACCCGCCTGTTTTCCCGCCTCTGATTCCCCACCACAGATTCCCTGCCTCAGATTCCCTGCCCCTGATTCCCTGCCTCTGATTCCCTGCCTCTGATTCCCTGCATCTGATTGCCCGCCTCTGATTCCCCGCCTCTGATTCCCCGCCTCTGATTCCCCACCTCTGAATCCCCACTTCTGATTCCCCGCCTCTGATTCCCCGCCTCTGATTCCCCGCCTCTGATTCACACCTCTGATTCCCCGCCTCTGATTCCCCGCCTCTGATTCCCCACTTCTGATTGCCCGCCTCTGATTCCCTGCCTCTGATTTCCCACCTCTGATTCCCCACCTCTGATTCCCCACTTCTGATTCCCCGCCTCTGATTCCCCGCCTCTGATTCCACGCCTCTGATTCCACGCCTCTGATTCCCCACCTCAGATTCCCTACCTCAGATTCCCTGCCTCTGATTCCCTGCCTCTGATTCCCTGCCTCTGATTCCCCACCTCTGATTCCCCGCTTCTGATTCCCCGCCTCTGATTCACCGCCTCTGATTCCCCGCCTCTGATTCCCTGCCTCTGATTCCCCGCCTCTGATTCCCCACATCTTATTCCCCACTTCTGATTCCCCGCCTCTGATTCCCCGCCTCTGATTCCCCGCCTCTGATTCCCCGCATCTGATTCCCCTCCTCTGATACCCCACCTCTGATTCCCCGCCTCTGATTCCCCACATCTGATTCCCCGCCTCTGATTCCCCGCCTCTGATTCCCCGCATCTAATTCCCCGCCTCTGATTCCCCGCCTCTGATTCCCCGCCTCTGATTCCCCACCTATGTTTACCCGCCTCTGTTTACCCGCCTGTTTCCCCGCCTCTGATTCCCAACCTCAGATTCCCTACCTCAGATTCCCTGCCTCTGATTCAATGCCTCTGATTCCCTGCCTCTGATTCCCTGCATCTGATTGCCCGCCTCTGATTCTCTGCCTCTGATTCCCTGCCTCTGATTCCCCACCTATGATTCCCCGCTTCTGATTCCCCACCTCTGATTCCCCGCCTCTGATTCCCCGCCTCTGATTCCCCGCCTCTGATTCCCCACCTCTGATTCACTGCCTCCCTTTCCGCTCAACTTTCCTGGCCTACGTTTCCACATATATATTTCCCCGCCTCTGATACCCCGCCTCTGATTCCCCGCCTCTGATTCCCCGCCTCTGAAGACCCGCATCTGATACCCCGCCTCTGAATCCCCGCCTCTGATACCGTGCCTCTGATAACTTTTTACTGATTCCCTGCCTCTGATTCCCTGCCTCCGATTCCCTGCCTCAGATTCCCTGCCTCAGATTCCCTGCATCAGATTCCCTTCATCTGATTCCCTGCCTCTGTTTCCCCGCCTCTGATTCCCTGCCTCTGATTCCCCGCCTCTGAATCCCCGCCTCTGATACCCTGCCTCTGATAACTTTTTACTGATTCCCCGCCTCTGATTCCCCGCCTCTGATTCCCCGCCTCTGATTCCCAGCCTCTAATTCCCCGCCTATGTTTACCCGCCTCTGTTTACCCGCCTGTTTCCCCGCCTCAGATTCCCTGCCTCAGATTCCCTGCATCAGATTCCCTTCATCTGATTCCCTGCCTCTGATTCCCGGCCTCTGATTCCCCGCCTCTGATTCCCCGCCTCTGATTCCCCACCTCTGATTCCCCCCTCTTATTCCCCGCCTCTGATTCCCCGCCTCTGATTCCCCGCCTCTGATTCCCCGCGTCTGATTCCCTGCCTCTCTTTCCCTTCCTCTATTTCCGTGCCTCTTTCTCTGCATCTCGTTTCCCACATCTCATTTCCCCCTTCTGATAACCCGCATCAGATTCCCTGCCACAGATTCCCTGCCTCAAATTCCCTTCCTCAGATTCCCTGCATCAGATTCCCTTCATCTGATTCCCTGCCTCTGATTCCCCGCCTCTGATTCCCCACCTCTGAGTCCCTGCCTCAGATTCCCTGCCTCAGATTCTCTGCCTCTGAATTCCTGCCTCTGATTCCCTGCATCTGATTGCCCGCCTCTGATTCTCCGCCTCTGATTCCCCGCCTCTGATTCCCTGCCTCTGATAACCTGCCTCTGATTCCCTGCCTCTGAGTCACCACTTCTGATTCCCCGCGTCCGATTCCGCACCCATGTTTCATCGCCTCTGTTGCTCTGCTTCCGATTTCCCGGCTCAGATTCATCGGCTCTGATTCCGCACCTCTGATTCCACGCCTCTCTTTCTGTGTCTCTGATTCCCCGCCTCTGATTCCACGCCTCTGATTACCTGCCTCTGATACCCTGCCTCTCTTTCCCTGCATCTATTTCCGTGCCTCTTTCTCTGCATCTCGTTTCCCACATCTCATTTCCCCCTTCTGATAACCCGCATCAGATTCCCCGCCTCAGATTCCCCGCCTCAGATTCCCCGCCTCTGATTTCCCGGTTCTGATTCCCCGCCTCTGATTCCACGACTCTGATTCCCCGCTTCTGATACCCCACCTATGTTTACCCGCCTCTGTTTACCCGCCTGTTTTCCCGCCTCTGATTCCCCACCACAGATTCCCTGCCTCAGATTCCCTGCCTCTGATTCCATGCCTCTGATTCCCTGCCTCTGATTCCCTGCATCTGATTGCCCGCCTCTGATTCCCCGCCTATGATTCCCCGCCTCTGATTCCCCACCTCTGATTCCCCACTTCTGATTCCCCGCCTCTGATTCCCCGCCTCTGATTCCCCGCCTCTGATTCACCGCCTCTGATTCCCCGCCTCTGATTTCCCACCTCTGATACCCCACTTCTGATTGCCCGCCTCTGATTCCCTTCCTCTGATTCCCCGCCTCAGATTCCCCGCCTCTGATTTCCCGGCTCTGATTCTCCGCCTCTGATTCCCCGACTCTGATTCCCCGCCTCTGATACCCCACCTATGTTTACCCGCCTCTGTTTACCCGCCTGTTTTCCCGCCTCAGATTCCCTGCCTCAGATTCCTTGCCTCTGATTCCCTGCCTCTGATTCCCTGCCTCTGATTCCCTGCATCTGATTGCCCACCTCTGATTCCCCGCCTCTGATTCCCCGCCTCTGATTCCCCACCTCTGATTCCCCACTTCTGATTCCCCGCCTCTGATTCCCCGCCTCTGATTCCCCGCCTCTGATTCACCGCCTCTGATTCCCCGCCTCTGATTCCCCGCCTCTGATTCCCCACTTCTGATTGCCCGCCTCTGATTCCCTGCCTCTGATTCCCCGCCTCTGATTGCCCGCCTCTGATATCCTGCCTCTGATTCCCCGCCTCTGATTCCCCGCCTCTGATTCCCTACCTCTGATTCCCCACTTCTGATTCCACGCCTCTGATTACCCGCCTCTGATACCCTGCCTCTCTTTCCCTGCCTCTATTTCCGTGCCTCTTTCTCTGCATCTCGTTTCCCACATCTCATTTCCCCCTTCTGATAACCCGCATCAGATTCCCTGCCACAGATTCCCTGCCTCAGATTCCCTGCATCAGATACCCTGCATCAGATTCCCTTCATCTGATTCCCTGCCTCTGATTCCTCGCCTCTGATTCCCTGCCTCTGATTCCCCGCCTCTGTTTACCTGCCTGTTTCCCCGCCTCTGATTCACCACCTCATATTCGCCGCCTCAGATTCCCTGCCTCTGATTCCCTGCCTCTGTTTCCCTCCCTCAGATTCCCTGCATCTGATTGCCCGCCTCTGATTTCCTGCCTCTGATTCCCCGCCTCTGATTCCCCGCCTCTGATTCCCTACCTCTGATTCCCCACTTCTGATTCCCCGCCTCTGATTCCCCGCCTCTGATTCTACGCCTCTGATTCCCCGCCTCCGATTCCCCGCCTCTGATTCCCCGCTTCTGATACCCCGCCTCTGATTCCCCGCATCTGATTCCCTGCATCTGATTCCCCGCCTCAGATTCCCCGCCTCTGATTTCCCGGCTCTGATTCTCCGCCTCTGATTCCCCGACTCTGATTCCCCGCCTCTGATAACCCACCTATGTTTACCCGCCACTGTTTACCCGCCTGTTTTCCCGCCTCTGATTCCCCACCACAGATTCCCTGCCTCAGATTCCTTGCCTCTGATTCCCTGCCTCTGATTCCCTGCCTCTGATTCCCTGCATCTGATTGCCCACCTCTGATTCCCCGCCTCTGATTCCCCGCCTCTGATTCCCCACCTCTGATTCCCCACTTCTGATTCCCCGCCTCTGATTCCCCGCCTCTGATTCCCCGCCTCTGATTCACCGCATCTGATTCCCCGCCTCTGATTCCCCGCCTCTGATTCCCCACTTCTGATTGCCCGCCTCAGATTCCCTGCCTCTGATTCCCCGCCTCTGATTCCCCACATCTTATTCCCCACTTCTGATTCCCCGCCTCTGATTCCCCGCCTCTGATTCCCCGCCTCTGATTCCCCGCCTCTGATTCCCCGCATCTGATTCCCCTCCTCTGATACCCCACCTCTGATTCCCCGCCTCTGATTCCCCACATCTGATTCCCAGCCTCTGATTCCCCGCCTCTGATTCCCCGCATCTAATTCCCCGCCTCTGATTCCCCGCCTCTGATTCCCCGCCTCTGATTCCCCACCTATGTTTACCCACCTCTGTTTACCCGCCTGTTTCCCCGCCTCTGATTCCCCACCTCAGATTCCCTACCTCAGATTCCCTTCCTCTGATTCCATGCCTCTGATTCCCTGCCTCTGATTCCCTGCATCTGATTGCCTGCCTCTGATTCTCTGCCTCTGATTCCCTGCCTCTGATTCCCCACCTATGATTCCCCGCTTCTGATTCCCCACCTCTGATTCCCCGCCTCTGATTCCCCACCTCTGATTCACTGCCTCCCTTTCCGCTCAACTTTCCTGGCCTACGTTTCCCCATATATCTTTCCCCGCCTCTGATACCCCGCCTCTGATTCCCCGCCTCTGATTCCCCGCCTCTGAAGACCCGCATCTGATACCCCGCCTCTGAATCCCCGCCTCTGATACCGTGCCTCTGATAACTTTTTACTGATTCCCTGCCTCAGATTCCCTGCCTCCGATTCCCTGCCTCAGATTCCCTGCCTCAGATTCCCTGCATCAGATTCCCTTCATCTGATTCCCCGCCTCAGATTCCCCGCCTCTGATTTCCCGGCTCTGATTCTCCGCCTCTGATTCCCCGACTCTGATTCCCCGCCTCTGATACCCCACCTATGTTTACCCGCCTCTGTTTACCCGCCTGTTTTCCCGCCTCTGATTCCCCACCACAGATTCCCTGCCTCAGATTCCTTGCCTCTGATTCCCTGCCTCTGATTCCCTGCCTCTGATTCCCTGCATCTGATTGCCCACCTCTGATTCCCCGCCTCTGATTCCCCGCCTCTGATTCCCCACCTCTGATTCCCCACTTCTGATTCCCCGCCTCTGATTCCCCGCCTCTGATTCCCCACCTCTGATTCACCGCCTCTGATTCCCCGCCTCTGATTCCCCGCCTCTGATTCCCCACTTCTGATTGCCCGCCTCTGATTCCCTGCCTCTGATTCCCCGCCTCTGATTCCCCACATCTTATTCCCCACTTCTGATTCCCCGCCTCTGATTCCCCGCCTCTGATTCCCCGCCTCTGATTCCCCGCATCTGATTCCCCTCCTCTGATACCCCACCTCTGATTCCCCGCCTCTGATTCCCCACATCTGATTCCCCGCCTCTGATTCCCCGCCTCTGATTCCCCGCATCTAATTCCCCACCTCTGATTCCCCGCCTCTGATTCCCCGCCTCTGATTCCCCACCTATGTTTACCCGCCTCTGTTTACCCGCCTGTTTCCCCACCTCTGATTCCCCACCTCAGATTCCCTACCTCAGATTCCCTGCCTCTGATTCCATGCCTCTGATTCCCTGCCTCTGATTCCCTGCATCTGATTGCCCGCCTCTGATTCTCTGCCTCTGATTCCCTGCCTCTGATTCCCCACCTATGATTCCCCGCTTCTGATTCCCCACCTCTGATTCCCCGCCTCTGATTCCCCGCCTCTGATTCCCCGCCTCTGATTCCCCACCTCTGATTCACTGCCTCCCTTTCCGCTCAACTTTCCTGGCCTACGTTTCCCCATATATCTTTCCCCGCCTCTGATACCCCGCCTCTGATTCTCCGCCTCTGATTCCCCGCCTCTGAAGACCCGCATCTGATACCCCGCCTCTGAATCCCCGCCTCTGATACCGTGCCTCTGATAACTTTTTACTGATTCCCTGCCTCAGATTCCCTGCCTCCGATTCCCTGCCTCAGAGTCCCTGCCTCAGATTCCCTGCATCAGATTCCCTTCATCTGATTCCCTGCCTCTGTTTCCCCGCCTCTGATTCCCTGCCTCTGATTCCCCGCCTCTGAATCCCCGCCTCTGATACCCTGCCTCTGATAACTTTTTACTGATTCCCCGCCTCTGATTCCCCGCCTCTGATTCCCCGCCTCTGATTCCCTGCCTCTTATTCCCCGCCTATGTTTACCCGCCTCTGTTTACCCGCCTGTTTCCCCGCCTCAGATTCCCTGCCTCAGATTCCCTGCATCAGATTCCCTTCATCTGATTCCCTGCCTCTGATTCCCGGCCTCTGATTCCCTGCCTCTGATTCCCCGCCTCTGATTCCCCACCTCTGATTCCCCCCTCTGATTCCCCGCCTCTGATTCCCCGCCTCTGATTCCCCGCCTCTGATTCCCCGCGTCTGATTCCCTGCCTCTCTTTCCCTTCCTCTATTTCCGTGCCTCTTTCTCTGCATCTCGTTTCCCACATTTCATTTCCCCCTTCTGAAAACCCGCATCAGATTCCCTGCCACAGATTCCCTGCCTCAGATTCCCTTCCTCAGATTCCCTGCATCAGATTCCCTTCATCTGATTCCCTTCCTCTGATTCCCCGCCTCTGATTCCCCACCTCTGAGTCCCTGCCTCAGATTCCCTGCCTCAGATTCTCTGCCTCTGAATTCCTGCCTCTGATTCCCTGCATCTGATTGCCCGCCTCTGATTCTCCGCCTCTGATTCCCCGCCTCTGATTCCCTGCCTCTGATAACCTGCCTCTGATTCCCTGCCTCTGAGTCACCACTTCTGATTCCCCGCGTCCGATTCCGCACCCATGTTTCATCGCCTCTGTTGATCTGCTTCCGATTTCCCGGCTCAGATTCATCGGCTCTGATTCCGCACCTCTGATTCCACGCCTCTCTTTCTGTGTCTCTGATTCCCCGCCTCTGATTCCACGCCTCTGATTACCTGCCTCTGATACCCTGCCTCTCTTTCCCTACATCTATTTCCGTGCCTCTTTCTCTGCATCTCGTTTCCCAAATCTCATTTCCCCCTTCTGATAACCCGCATCAGATTCCCCGCCTCAGATTCCCCGCCTCAGATTCCCCGCCTCTGATTTCCCGGTTCTGATTCCCCGCCTCTGATGCCACGACTCTGATTCCCCGCTTCTGATACCCCACCTATGTTTACCCGCCTCTGTTTACCCGCCTGTTTTCCCGCCTCTGATTCCCCACCACAGATTCCCTGCCTCAGATTCCCTGCCTCTGATTCCCTGCCTCTGATTCCCTGCCTCTGATTCCCTGCATCTGATTGCCCGCCTCTGATTCCCCGCCTATGATTCCCCGCCTCTGATTCCCCACCTCTGATTCCCCACTTCTGATTCCCCGCCTCTGATTCCCCGCCTCTGATTCCCTGCCTCTGATTCGCCGCCTCTGATTCGCCGCCTCTGATTTCCCGCCTCTGATACCCCACTTCTGATTGCCCGCCTCTGATTCCCTTCCTCTGATTCCCCGCCTCTGATTCCCCACATCTGATTCCCCACTTCAGATTCACCGCCTCTGATTCCCCGCCTCTGATTCCACGCCTCTGATTCCCCGCCTCTGATTCCCCGCCTCTGATTCCCCGCCTCTGATTCCCCTCCTCTGATACCCCGCCTCTGATTCCCCGCCTCTGATTCCCCGCATCTGTTTCCCCGCCTCTGATTCCCCGCCTCTGATTCCCCGCCTCTGATTCCCCGCCTCTGATTCCCCGCCTCTGATTCCCCACCTCAGATTCCCTACCTCAGATTCCTTGCCTCTGATTCCCTGCCTCTGATTCCCTGCCTCTGATTCCCTGCATCTGATTGCCCGCCTCTGATTCTCCGCCTCTGATTCCCCGCCTCTGATTACCCACCTATGATTCCCCGCTTCTGTTTCCCCGCCTCTGATTCCCCGCCTCCGATTCCCCGCCTCTGATTCCCCGCCTCTGATTCCCCACCTCTGATTCACTGCCTCCCTTTCCGCTCAACTTTCCTGGCCTACGTTTCCCCATATATCTTTCCCCGCCTCTGATACCCCGACTCTGATTCCCCGCCTCTGATTCCCCGCCTCTGATGACCCGCATCTGATATCCCGCCTCTGAATCCCCGCCTCTGATACACTGCCTCTGATAACTTTTTACTGATTCCGTGCCTCAGATTCCCTGCCTCCGATTCCCTGCCTCAGATTCCCTGCCTCAGATTCCCTGCATCAGATTCCCTTCATCTGATTCCCTGCCTCTGATTCCCCGCCTCTGATTCCCCGCCTCTGATTCCCCACCTCTGATTCCCCGCCTCTGATACCCCGCCTCTGATTCCCCGCCTCTGATTCCCTGCATCTGATTCCCCGCCTCAGATTCCCCGCCTCTGATTCCCCGCCTCTGATTCCCCGTCTCTGATTCCCCGACTCTGATTCCCCGCATCTGATTCCCCGCTTATGTTTACACGCCTCTGTTTACCCGCCTGTTTTCCCGCCTCTGATTCCCCACCACAGATTCCCTGCCTCAGATTCCCTGCCCCTGATTCCCTGCCTCTGATTCCCTGCCTCTGATTCCCTGCATCTGATTGCCCGCCTCTGATTCCCCGCCTCTGATTCCCCGCCTCTGATTCCCCACCTCTGAATCCCCACTTCTGATTCCCCGCCTCTGATTCCCCGCCTCTGATTCCCCGCCTCTGATTCACGCCTCTGATTCCCCGCCTCTGATTCCCCGCCTCTGATTCCCCACTTCTGATTGCCCGCCTCTGATTCCCTGCCTCTGATTTCCCACCTCTGATTCCCCACCTCTGATTCCCCACTTCTGATTCCCCGCCTCTGATTCCCCGCCTCTGATTCCACGCCTCTGATTCCACGCCTCTGATTCCCCACCTCAGATTCCCTACCTCAGATTCCCTGCCTCTGATTCCCTGCCTCTGATTCCCTGCCTCTGATTCCCCGCCTCTGATTCCCCACCTCTGATTCACTGCCTCCCTTTCCGCTCAACTTTCCTGGCCTACGTTTCCCCATATATCTTTCCCCGCCTCTGATACCCCGACTCTGATTCCCCGCCTCTGATTCCCCGCCTCTGATGACCCGCATCTGATATCCCGCCTCTGAATCCCCGCCTCTGATACACTGCCTCTGATAACTTTTTACTGATTCCGTGCCTCAGATTCCCTGCCTCCGATTCCCTGCCTCAGATTCCCTGCCTCAGATTCCCTGCATCAGATTCCCTTCATCTGATTCCCTGCCTCTGATTCCCCGCCTCTGATTCCCCGCCTCTGATTCCCCACCTCTGATTCCCCGCCTCTGATACCCCGCCTCTGATTCCCCGCCTCTGATTCCCTGCATCTGATTCCCCGCCTCAGATTCCCCGCCTCTGATTCCCCGCCTCTGATTCCCCGTCTCTGATTCCCCGACTCTGATTCCCCGCATCTGATTCCCCGCTTATGTTTACACGCCTCTGTTTACCCGCCTGTTTTCCCGCCTCTGATTCCCCACCACAGATTCCCTGCCTCAGATTCCCGTCCCCTGATTCCCTGCCTCTGATTCCCTGCCTCTGATTCCCTGCATCTGATTGCCCGCCTCTGATTCCCCGCCTCTGATTCCCCGCCTCTGATTCCCCACCTCTGAATCCCCACTTCTGATTCCCCGCCTCTGATTCCCCGCCTCTGATTCCCCGCCTCTGATTCACGCCTCTGATTCCCCGCCTCTGATTCCCCGCCTCTGATTCCCCACTTCTGATTGCCCGCCTCTGATTCCCTGCCTCTGATTTCCCACCTCTGATTCCCCACCTCTGATTCCCCACTTCTGATTCCCCGCCTCTGATTCCCCGCCTCTGATTCCACGCCTCTGATTCCACGCCTCTGATTCCCCACCTCAGATTCCCTACCTCAGATTCCCTGCCTCTGATTCCCTGCCTCTGATTCCCTGCCTCTGATTCCCTGCATCTGATTGCCCGCCTCTGATTCTCCGCCTCTGATTCCCCGCCTCTGATTCCCCACCTCTTATTCCCCGCTTCTGATTCCCCGCCTCTGATTCACCGCCTCTGATTCCCCGCCTCTGATTCCCTGCCTCTGATTCCCCGCCTCTGATTCCCCACATCTTATTCCCCACTTCTGATTCCCCGCCTCTGATTCCCCGCCTCTGATTCCCCGCCTCTGATTCCCCGCATCTGATTCCCCTCCTCTGATACCCCACCTCTGATTTCCCGCCTCTGATTCCCCACATCTGATTCCCCGCCTCTGATTCCCCGCCTCTGATTCCCCGCATCTAATTCCCCGCCTCTGATTCCCCGCCTCTGATTCCCCGCCTCTGATTCCCCACCTATGTTTACCCGCCTCTGTTCACCCGCCTGTTTCCCCGCCTCTGATTCCCAACCTCAGATTCCCTACCTCAGATTCCCTGCCTCTGATTCAATGCCTCTGATTCCCTGCCTCTGATTCCCTGCATCTGATTGCCCGCCTCTGATTCTCTGCCTCTGATTCCCTGCCTCTGATTCCCCACCTATGATTCCCCGCTTCTGATTCCCCACCTCTGATTCCCCGCCTCTGATTCCCCGCCTCTGATTCCCCGCCTCTGATTCCCCACCTCTGATTCACTGCCTCCCTTTCCGCTCAACTTTCCTGGCCTACGTTTCCCCATATATCTTTCCCCGCCTCTGATACCCCGCCTCTGATTCCCCGCCTCTGATTCCCCGCCTCTGAAGACCCGCATCAGATACCACGCCTCTGAATCCCCGCCTCTGATACCGTGCCTCTGATAACTTTTTACTGATTCCCTGCCTCAGATTCCCTGCCTCCGATTCCCTGCCTCAGATTCCCTGCCTCAGATTCCCTGCATCAGATTCCCTTCATCTGATTCCCTGCCTCTGTTTCCCCGCCTCTGATTCCCTGCCTCTGATTCCCCGCCTCTGAATCCCCGCCTCTGATACCCTGCCTCTGATAACTTTTTACTGATTCCCCGCCTCTGATTCCCCGCCTCTGATTCCCCGCCCCTGATTCCCCGCCTCTAATTCCCCGCCTATGTTTACCGGCCTCTGTTTACCCGCCTGTTTCCCCGCCTCAGATTCCCTGCCTCAGATTCCCTGCATCAGATTCCCTTCATCTGATTTCCTGCCTCTGATTCCCTGCCTCTGATTCCCTGCATCTGATTGCCCGCCTCTGATTCCCCGCCTCTGATTCCCCGCCTCTGATTCCCCACCTCTGAATCCCCACTTCTGATTCCCCGCCTCTGATTCCCCGCCTCTGATTCCCCGCCTCTGATTCACGCCTCTGATTCCCCGCCTCTGATTCCCCGCCTCTGATTCCCCACTTCTGATTGCCCGCCTCTGATTCCCTGCCTCTGATTTCCCACCTCTGATTCCCCACCTCTGATTCCCCACTTCAGATTCCCCGCCTCTGATTCCCTGCCTCTGATTCCACGCCTCTGATTCCACGCCTCTGATTCCCCACCTCAGATTCCCTACCTCAGATTCCCTGCCTCTGATTCCCTGCCTCTGATTCCCCGCCTCAGATTCCCCGCCTCAGATTCCCCACCTCTGATTTCCCGGTTCTGATTCCCCGCCTCTGATTCCACGACTCTGATTCCCCGCTTCTGATACCCCACCTATGTTTACCCGCCTCTGTTTACCCGCCTGTTTTCCCGCATCTGATTCCCCACCTCAGATTCCCTACCTCAGATTCCCTGCCTCTGATTCCATGCCTCTGATTCCCTGCCTCTGATTCCCTGCATCTGATTGCCCGCCTCTGATTCTCTGCCTCTGATTCCCTGCCTCTGATTCCCCACCTATGATTCCCCGCTTCTGATTCCCCACCTCTGATTCCCCGCCTCTGATTCCCCGCCTCTGATTCCCCGCCTCTGATTCCCCACCTCTGATTCACTGCCTCCCTTTCCGCTCAACTTTCCTGGCCTACGTTTCCCCATATATCTTTCCCCGCCTCTGATACCCCGCCTCTGATTCTCCGCCTCTGATTCCCCGCCTCTGAAGACCCGCATCTGATACCCCGCCTCTGAATCCCCGCCTCTGATACCGTGCCTCTGATAACTTTTTACTGATTCCCTGCCTCAGATTCCCTGCCTCCGATTCCCTGCCTCAGAGTCCCTGCCTCAGATTCCCTGCATCAGATTCCCTTCATCTGATTCCCTGCCTCTGTTTCCCCGCCTCTGATTCCCTGCCTCTGATTCCCCGCCTCTGAATCCCCGCCTCTGATACCCTGCCTCTGATAACTTTTTACTGATTCCCCGCCTCTGATTCCCCGCCTCTGATTCCCCGCCTCTGATTCCCTGCCTCTTATTCCCCGCCTATGTTTACCCGCCTCTGTTTACCCGCCTGTTTCCCCGCCTCAGATTCCCTGCCTCAGATTCCCTGCATCAGATTCCCTTCATCTGATTCCCTGCCTCAGATTCCCGGCCTCTGATTCCCTGCCTCTGATTCCCCGCCTCTGATTCCCCACCTCTGATTCCCCCCTCTGATTCCCCGCCTCTGATTCCCCGCCTCTGATTCCCCGCCTCTGATTCCCCGCGTCTGATTCCCTGCCTCTCTTTCCCTTCCTCTATTTCCGTGCCTCTTTCTCTGCATCTCGTTTCCCACATTTCATTTCCCCCTTCTGAAAACCCGCATCAGATTCCCTGCCACAGATTCCCTGCCTCAGATTCCCTTCCTCAGATTCCCTGCATCAGATTCCCTTCATCTGATTCCCTTCCTCTGATTCCCCGCCTCTGATTCCCCACCTCTGAGTCCCTGCCTCAGATTCCCTGCCTCAGATTCTCTGCCTCTGAATTCCTGCCTCTGATTCCCTGCATCTGATTGCCCGCCTCTGATTCTCCGCCTCTGATTCCCCGCCTCTGATTCCCTGCCTCTGATAACCTGCCTCTGATTCCCCGCCTCTGATTCCCCGCCCCTGATTCCCCGCCTCTAATTCCCCGCCTATGTTTACCGGCCTCTGTTTACCCGCCTGTTTCCCCGCCTCAGATTCCCTGCCTCAGATTCCCTGCATCAGATTCCCTTCATCTGATTTCCTGCCTCTGATTCCCTGCCTCTGATTCCCTGCATCTGATTGCCCGCCTCTGATTCCCCGCCTCTGATTCCCCGCCTCTGATTCCCCACCTCTGAATCCCCACTTCTGATTCCCCGCCTCTGATTCCCCGCCTCTGATTCCCCGCCTCTGATTCACGCCTCTGATTCCCCGCCTCTGATTCCCCGCCTCTGATTCCCCACTTCTGATTGCCCGCCTCTGATTCCCTGCCTCTGATTTCCCACCTCTGATTCCCCACCTCTGATTCCCCACTTCTGATTCCCCGCCTCTGATTCCCTGCCTCTGATTCCACGCCTCTGATTCCACGCCTCTGATTCCCCACCTCAGATTCCCTACCTCAGATTCCATGCCTCTGATTCCCTGCCTCTGATTCCCCGCCTCAGATTCCCCGCCTCAGATTCCCCACCTCTGATTTCCCGGTTCTGATTCCCCGCCTCTGATTCCACGACTCTGATTCCCCGCTTCTGATACCCCACCTATGTTTACCCGCCTCTGTTTACCCGCCTGTTTTCCCGCATCTGATTCCCCACCTCAGATTCCCTACCTCAGATTCCCTGCCTCTGATTCCATGCCTCTGATTCCCTGCCTCTGATTCCCTGCATCTGATTGCCCGCCTCTGATTCTCTGCCTCTGATTCCCTGCCTCTGATTCCCCACCTATGATTCCCCGCTTCTGATTCCCCACCTCTGATTCCCCGCCTCTGATTCCCCGCCTCTGATTCCCCGCCTCTGATTCCCCACCTCTGATTCACTGCCTCCCTTTCCGCTCAACTTTCCTGGCCTACGTTTCCCCATATATCTTTCCCCGCCTCTGATACCCCGCCTCTGATTCTCCGCCTCTGATTCCCCGCCTCTGAAGACCCGCATCTGATACCCCGCCTCTGAATCCCCGCCTCTGATACCGTGCCTCTGATAACTTTTTACTGATTCCCTGCCTCAGATTCCCTGCCTCCGATTCCCTGCCTCAGAGTCCCTGCCTCAGATTCCCTGCATCAGATTCCCTTCATCTGATTCCCTGCCTCTGTTTCCCCGCCTCTGATTCCCTGCCTCTGATTCCCCGCCTCTGAATCCCCGCCTCTGATACCCTGCCTCTGATAACTTTTTACTGATTCCCCGCCTCTGATTCCCCGCCTCTGATTCCCCGCCTCTGATTCCCTGCCTCTTATTCCCCGCCTATGTTTACCCGCCTCTGTTTACCCGCCTGTTTCCCCGCCTCAGATTCCCTGCCTCAGATTCCCTGCATTAGATTCCCTTCATCTGATTCCCTGCCTCTGATTCCCGGCCTCTGATTCCCTGCCTCTGATTCCCCGCCTCTGATTCCCCACCTCTGATTCCCCCCTCTGATTCCCCGCCTCTGATTCCCCGCCTCTGATTCCCCGCCTCTGATTCCCCGCGTCTGATTCCCTGCCTCTCTTTCCCTTCCTCTATTTCCGTGCCTCTTTCTCTGCATCTCGTTTCCCACATTTCATTTCCCCCTTCTGAAAACCCGCATCAGATTCCCTGCCACAGATTCCCTGCCTCAGATTCCCTTCCTCAGATTCCCTGCATCAGATTCCCTTCATCTGATTCCCTTCCTCTGATTCCCCGCCTCTGATTCCCCACCTCTGAGTCCCTGCCTCAGATTCCCTGCCTCAGATTCTCTGCCTCTGAATTCCTGCCTCTGATTCCCTGCATCTGATTGCCCGCCTCTGATTCTCCGCCTCTGATTCCCCGCCTCTGATTCCCTGCCTCTGATAACTTGCCTCTGATTCCCTGCCTCTGAGTCACCACTTCTGATTCCCCGCGTCCGATTCCGCACCCATGTTTCATCGCCTCTGTTGATCTGCTTCCGATTTCCCGGCTCAGATTCATCGGCTCTGATTCCGCACCTCTGATTCCACGCCTCTCTTTCTGTGTCTCTGATTCCCCGCCTCTGATTCCACGCCTCTGATTACCTGCCTCTGATACCCTGCCTCTCTTTCCCTGCATCTATTTCCGTGCCTCTTTCTCTGCATCTCGTTTCCCACATCTTATTTCCCCCTTCTGATAACCCGCATCAGATTCCCCGCCTCAGATTCCCCGCCTCAGATTCCCCGCCTCTGATTTCCCGGTTCTGATTCCCCGCCTCTGATTCCACGACTCTGATTCCCCGCTTCTGATACCCCACCTATGTTTACCCGCCTCTGTTTACCTGCCTGTTTTCCCGCCTCTGATTCCCCACCACAGATTCCCTGCCTCAGATTCCCTGCCTCTGATTCCCTGCCTCTGATTCCCTGCCTCTGATTCCCTGCATCTGATTGCCCGCCTCTGATTCCCCGCCTATGATTCCCCGCCTCTGATTCCCCACCTCTGATTCCCCACTTCTGATTCCCCGCCTCTGATTCCCCGCCTCTGATTCCCCGCCTCTGATTCGCCGCCTCTGATTCCCCGCCTCTGATTTCCCGCCTCTGATACCCCACTTCTGATTGCCCGCCTCTGATTCCCTTCCTCTGATTCCCCGCCTCTGATTCCCCACATCTGATTCCCCACTTCTGATTCCCCGCCTCTGATTCCCCGCCTCTGATTCCACGCCTCTGATTCCCCGCCTCTGATTCCCCGCCTCTGATTCCCCGCCTCTGATTCCCCTCCTCTGATACCCCGCCTCTGATTCCCCGCCTCTGATTCCCCGCATCTGTTTCCCCGCCTCTGATTCCCCGCCTCTGATTCCCCGCCTCTGATTCCCCGCCTCTGATTCCCCGCCTCTGATTCCCCACCTCAGATTCCCTACCTCAGATTCCTTGCCTCTGATTCCCTGCCTCTGATTCCCTGCCTCTGATTCCCTGCATCTGATTGCCCGCCTCTGATTCTCCGCCTCTGATTCCCCGCCTCTGATTACCCACCTATGATTCCCCGCTTCTGTTTCCCCGCCTCTGATTCCCCGCCTCCGATTCCCCGCCTCTGATTCCCCGCCTCTGATTCCCCACCTCTGATTCACTGCCTCCCTTTCCGCTCAACTTTCCTGGCCTACGTTTCCCCATATATCTTTCCCCGCCTCTGATACCCCGACTCTGATTCCCCGCCTCTGATTCCCCGCCTCTGATGACCCGCATCTGATATCCCGCCTCTGAATCCCCACCTCTGATACACTGCCTCTGATAACTTTTTACTGATTCCGTGCCTCAGATTCCCTGCCTCCGATTCCCTGCCTCAGATTCCCTGCCTCAGATTCCCTGCATCAGATTCCCTTCATCTGATTCCCTGCCTCTGATTCCCCGCCTCTGATTCCCCGCCTCTGATTCCCCACCTCTGATTCCCCGCCTCTGATACCCCGCCTCTGATTCCCCGCCTCTGATTCCCTGCATCTGATTCCCCGCCTCAGATTTCCCGCCTCTGATTCCCCGCCTCTGATTCCCCGTCTCTGATTCCCCGACTCTGATTCCCCGCATCTGATTCCCCGCTTATGTTTACACGCCTCTGTTTACCCGCCTGTTTTCCCGCCTCTGATTCCCCACCACAGATTCCCTGCCTCAGATTCCCTGCCCCTGATTCCCTGCCTCTGATTCCCTGCCTCTGATTCCCTGCATCTGATTGCCCGCCTCTGATTCCCCGCCTCTGATTCCCCGCCTCTGATTCCCCACCTCTGAATCCCCACTTCTGATTCCCCGCCTCTGATTCCCCGCCTCTGATTCCCCGCCTCTGATTCACGCCTCTGATTCCCCGCCTCTGATTCCCCGCCTCTGATTCCCCACTTCTGATTGCCCGCCTCTGATTCCCTGCCTCTGATTTCCCACCTCGGATTCCCCACCTCTGATTCCCCACTTCTGATTCCCCGCCTCTGATTCCCCGCCTCTGATTCCACGCCTCTGATTCCACGCCTCTGATTCCCCACCTCAGATTCCCTACCTCAGATTCCCTGCCTCTGATTCCCTGCCTCTGATTCCCTGCCTCTGATTCCCTGCATCTGATTGCCCGCCTCTGATTCTCCGCCTCTGATTCCCCGCCTCTGATTCCCCACCTCTTATTCCCCGCTTCTGATTCCCCGCCTCTGATTCACCGCCTCTGATTCCCCGCCTCTGATTCCCTGCCTCTGATTCCCCGCCTCTGATTCCCCACATCTTATTCCCCACTTCTGATTCCCCGCCTCTGATTCCCCGCCTCTGATTCCCCGCCTCTGATTCCCCGCATCTGATTCCCCTCCTCTGATACCCCACCTCTGATTCCCCGCCTCTGATTCCCCACATCTGATTCCCCGCCTCTGATTCCCCGCCTCTGATTCCCCGCATCTAATTCCCCGCCTCTGATTCCCCGCCTCTGATTCCCCGCCTCTGATTCCCCACCTATGTTTACCCACCTCTGTTTACCCGCCTGTTTCCCCGCCTCTGATTCCCAACCTCAGATTCCCTACCTCAGATTCCCTGCCTCTGATTCAATGCCTCTGATTCCCTGCCTCTGATTCCCTGCATCTGATTGCCCGCCTCTGATTCTCTGCCTCTGATTCCCTGCCTCTGATTCCCCACCTATGATTCCCCGCTTCTGATTCCCCACCTCTGATTCCCCGCCTCTGATTCCCCGCCTCTGATTCCCCGCCTCTGATTCCCCACCTCTGATTCACTGCCTCCCTTTCCGCTCAACTTTCCTGGCCTACGTTTCCCCATATATCTTTCCCCGCCTCTGATACCCCGCCTCTGATTCCCCGCCTCTGATTCCCCGCCTCTGAAGACCCGCATCTGATACCACGCCTCTGAATCCCCGCCTCTGATACCGTGCCTCTGATAACTTTTTACTGATTCCCTGCCTCAGATTCCCTGCCTCCGATTCCCTGCCTCAGATTCCCTGCCTCAGATTCCCTGCATCAGATTCCCTTCATCTGATTCCCTGCCTCTGTTTCCCCGCCTCTGATTCCCTGCCTCTGATTCCCCGCCTCTGAATCCCCGCCTCTGATACCCTGCCTCTGATAACTTTTTACTGATTCCCCGCCTCTGATTCCCCGCCTCTGATTCCCCGCCTCTGATTCCCCGCCTCTAATTCCCCGCCTATGTTTACCGGCCTCTGTTTACCCGCCTGTTTCCCCGCCTCAGATTCCCTGCCTCAGATTCCCTGCATCAGATTCCCTTCATCTGATTTCCTGCCTCTGATTCCCTGCCTCTGATTCCCTGCATCTGATTGCCCGCCTCTGATTCCCCGCCTCTGATTCCCCGCCTCTGATTCCCCACCTCTGAATCCCCACTTCTGATTCCCCGCCTCTGATTCCCCGCCTCTGATTCCCCGCCTCTGATTCACGCCTCTGATTCCCCGCCTCTGATTCCCCGCCTCTGATTCCCCACTTCTGATTGCCCGCCTCTGATTCCCTGCCTCTGATTTCCCACCTCTGATTCCCCACCTCTGATTCCCCACTTCTGATTCCCCGCCTCTGATTCCCTGCCTCTGATTCCACGCCTCTGATTCCACGCCTCTGATTCCCCACCTCAGATTCCCTACCTCAGATTCCCTGCCTCTGATTCCCTGCCTCTGATTCCCCGCCTCAGATTCCCCGCCTCAGATTCCCCACCTCTGATTTCCCGGTTCTGATTCCCCGCCTCTGATTCCACGACTCTGATTCCCCGCTTCTGATACCCCACCTATGTTTACCCGCCTCTGTTTACCCGCCTGTTTTCCCGCCTCTGATTCCCCACCACAGATTCCCTGCCTCAGATTCCCTGCCTCTGATTCCCTGCCTCTGATTCCCTGCCTCTGATACCCTGCATCTGATTGCCCGCCTCTGATTCCCCGCCTATGATTCCCCGCCTCTGATTCCCCACCTCTGATTCCCCACTTCTGATTCCCCGCCTCTGATTCCCCGCCTCTGATTCCCCGCCTCTGATTCACCGCCTCTGATTCCCCGCCTCTGATTTCCCGCCTCTGATACCCCACTTCTGATTGCCCGCCTCTGATTCCCTTCCTCTGATTCCCCGCCTCAGATTCCCCGCCTCTGATTTCCCGCTCTGATTCTCCGCCTCTGATTCCCCGACTCTGATTCCCCGCCTCTGATACCCCACCTATGTTTACCCGCCTCTGTTTACCCGCCTGTTTTCCCGCCTCAGATTCCCTGCCTCAGATTCCTTGCCTCTGATTCCCTGCCTCTGATTCCCTGCCTCTGATTCCCTGCATCTGATTGCCCACCTCTGATTCCCCGCCTCTGATTCCCCTCCTCTGATTCCCCACCTCTGATTCCCCACTTCTGATTCCCCGCCTCTGATTCCCCGCCTCTGATTCCCCGCCTCTGATTCACCGCCTCTGATTCCCCGCCTCTGATTCCCCGCCTCTGATTCCCCGCCTCTGATTCCCCGCCTCTGATTCACCGCCTCTGATTCCCCGCCTCTGATTTCCCGCCTCTGATACCCCACTTCTGATTGCCCGCCTCTGATTCCCTTCCTCTGATTCCCCGCCTCTGATTCCCCACATCTGATTCCCCACTTCTGATTCCCCGCCTCTGATTCCCCGCCTCTGATTCCACGCCTCTGATTCCCCGCCTCTGATTCCCCGCCTCTGATTCCCCGCCTCTGATTCCCCTCCTCTGATACCCCGCCTCTGATTCCCCGCCTCTGATTCCCCGCATCTGTTTCCCCGCCTCTGATTCCCCGCCTCTGATTCCCCGCCTCTGATTCCCCGCCTCTGATTCCCCGCCTCTGATTCCCCACCTCAGATTCCCTACCTCAGATTCCTTGCCTCTGATTCCCTGCCTCTGATTCCCTGCCTCTGATTCCCTGCATCTGATTGCCCGCCTCTGATTCTCTGCCTCTGATTCCCCGCCTCTGATTACCCACCTATGATTCCCCGCTTCTGATTCCCCGCCTCTGATTCCCCGCCTCCGATTCCCCGCCTCTGATTCCCCGCCTCTGATTCCCCACCTCTGATTCACTGCCTCCCTTTCCGCTCAACTTTCCTGGCCTACGTTTCCCCATATATCTTTCCCCGCCTCTGATACCCCGACTCTGATTCCCCGCCTCTGATTCCCCGCCTCTGATGACCCGCATCTGATATCCCGCCTCTGAATCCCCGCCTCTGATACACTGCCTCTGATAACTTTTTACTGATTCCCTGCCTCAGATTCCCTGCCTCCGATTCCCTGCCTCAGATTCCCTGCCTCAGATTCCCTGCATCAGATTCCCTTCATCTGATTCCCTGCCTCTGATTCCCCGCCTCTGATTCCCTGCATCTGATTGCCCGCCTCTGATTCCCCGCCTCTGATTCCCCGCCTCTGATTCCCCACCTCTGAATCCCCACTTCTGATTCCCCGCCTCTGATTCCCCGCCTCTGATTCCCCGCCTCTGATTCACGCCTCTGATTCCCCGCCTCTGATTCCCTTCCTCTGATTCCCCGCCTCAGATTCCCCGCCTCTGATTTCCCGGCTCTGATTCTCCGCCTCTGATTCCCCGACTCTGATTCCCCGCCTCTGATACCCCACCTATGTTTACCCGCCTCTGTTTACCCGCCTGTTTTCCCACCTCAGATTCCCTGCCTCAGATTCCTTGCCTCTGATTCCCTGCCTCTGATTCCCTGCCTCTGATTCCCTGCATCTGATTGCCCACCTCTGATTCCCCGCCTCTGATTCCCCGCCTCTGATTCCCCACCTCTGATTCCCCACTTCTGATTCCCCGCCTCTGATTCCCCGCCTCTGATTCCCCGCCTCTGATTCACCGCCTCTGATTCCCCACCTCTGATTCCCCGCCTCTGATTCCCCACTTCTGATTGCCCGCCTCTGATTCCCTGCCTCTGATTCCCCGCCTCTGATTGCCCGCCTCTGATATCCTGCCTCTGATTCCCCGCCTCTGATTCCCCGCCTCTGATTCCCTACCTCTGATTCCCCACTTCTGATTCCACGCCTCTGATTACCCGCCTCTGATACCCTGCCTCTCTTTCCCTGCCTCTATTTCCGTGCCTCTTTCTCTGCATCTCGTTTCCCACATCTCATTTCCACCTTCTGATAACCCGCATCAGATTCCCTGCCACAGATTCCCTGCCTCAGATTCCCTGCATCAGATTCCCTGCATCAGATTCCCTTCATCTGATTCCCTGCCTCTGATTCCTCGCCTCTGATTCCCTGCCTCTGATTCCCCGCCTCTGTTTACCCGCCTGTTTCCCCGCCTCTGATTCACCACCTCATATTCGCCGCCTCAGATTCCCTGCCTCTGATTCCCTGCCTCTGTTTCCCTCCCTCAGATTCCCTGCATCTGATTGCCCGCCTCTGATTTCCTGCCTCTGATTCCCCGCCTCTGATTCCCCGCCTCTGATTCCCTACCTCTGATTCCCCACTTCTGATTCCCCGCCTCTGATTCCCCGCCTCTGATTCTACGCCTCTGATTCCCCGCCTCCGATTCCCCGCCTCTGATTCCCCGCTTCTGATACCCCGCCTCTGATTCCCCGCATCTGATTCCCTGCATCTGATTCCCCGCCTCAGATTCCCCGCCTCTGATTTCCCGGCTCTGATTCTCCGCCTCTGATTCCCCGACTCTGATTCCCCGCCTCTGATTCCCCACCACAGATTCCCTGCCTCAGATTCCTTGCCTCTGATTCCCTGCCTCTGATTCTCTGCCTCTGATTCCCTGCATCTGATTGCCCACCTCTGATTCCCCGCCTCTGATTCCCCGCCTCTGATTCCCCACCTCTGATTCCCCACTTCTGATTCCCCGCCTCTGATTCCCCGCCTCTGATTCCCCGCCTCTGATTCACCGCCTCTGATTCCCCGCCTCTGATTCCCCGCCTCTGATTCCCCACTTCTGATTGCCCGCCTCAGATTCCCTGCCTCTGATTCCCCGCCTCTGATTCCCCACATCTTATTCCCCACTTCTGATTCCCCGCCTCTGATTCCCCGCCTCTGATTCCCCGCCTCTGATTCCCCGCATCTGATTCCCCTCCTCTGATACCCCACCTCTGATTCCCCGCCTCTGTTTCCCCACATCTGATTCCCCGCCTCTGATTCCCCGCCTCTGATTCCCCGCATCTAATTCCCCGCCTCTGATTCCCCGCCTCTGATTCACCGCCTCTGATTCCCCACCTATGTTTACCCGCCTCTGTTTACCCGCCTGTTTCCCCGCCTCTGATTCCCCACCTCAGATTCCCTACCTCAGATTCCCTGCCTCTGATTCCATGCCTCTGATTCCCTGCCTCTGATTCCCTGCATCTGATTGCCCGCCTCTGATTCTCTGCCTCTGATTCCCTGCCTCTGATTCCCCACCTATGATTCCCCGCTTCTGATTCCCCACCTCTGATTCCCCGCCTCTGATTCCCCGCCTCTGATTCCCCGCCTCTGATTCCCCACCTCTGATTCACTGCCTCCCTTTCCGCTCAACTTTCCTGGCCTACGTTTCCCCATATATCTTTCCCCGCCTCTGATACCCCGCCTCTGATTCCCCGCCTCTGATTCCCCGCCTCTGAAGACCCGCATCTGATACCCCGCCTCTGAATCCCCGCCTCCGATACCGTGCCTCTGATAACTTTTTACTGATTCCCTGCCTCAGATTCCCTGCCTCCGATTCCCTGCCTAAGATTCCCTGCCTCAGATTCCCTGCATCAGATTCCCTTCATCTGATTCCCTGCCTCTGTTTCCCCGCCTCTGATTCCCTGCCTCTGATTCCCCGCCTCTGAATCCCCGCCTCTGATACCCTGCCTCTGATAACTTTTTACTGATTCCCCGCCTCTGATTCCCCGCCTCTGATTCCCCGCCTCTGATTCCCCGCCTCTTATTCCCCGCCTATGTTTACCCGCCTCTGTTTACCCGCCTGTTTCCCCGCCTCAGATTCCCTGCCTCAGATTCCCTGCATCAGATTCCCTTCATCTGATTCCCTGCCTCTGATTCCCGGCCTCTGATTCCCCGCCTCTGATTCCCCGCCTCTGATTCCCCACCTCTGATTTCCCCCTCTGATTCCCCGCCTCTGATTCCCCGCCTCTGATTCCCCGCCTCTGATTCCCCGCGTCTGATTCCCTGCCTCTCTTTCCCTTCCTCTATTTCCGTGCCTCTTTCTCTGCATCTCGTTTCCCACATCTCATTTCCCCCTTCTGATAACCCGCATCAGATTCCCTGCCACAGATTCCCTGCCTCAAATTCCCTTCCTCAGATTCCCTGCATCAGATTCCCTTCATCTGATTCCCTGCCTCTGATTCCCCGCCTCTGATTCCCCACCTCTGAGTCCCTGCCTCAGATTCCCTGCCTCAGATTCTCTGCCTCTGAATTCCTGCCTCTGATTCCCTGCATCTGATTGCCCGCCTCTGATACTCCGCCTCTGATTCCCCGCCTCTGATTCCCTGCCTCTGATAACCTGCCTCTGATTCCCTGCCTCTGAGTCACCACTTCTGATTCCCCGCGTCCGATTCCGCACCCATGTTTCATCGCCTCTGTTGCTCTGCTTCCGATTTCCCGGCTCAGATTCATCGGCTCTGATTCTGCACCTCTGATTCCACGCCTCTCTTTCTGTGTCTCTCATTCCCCGCCTCTGATTCCACGCCTCTGATTACCTGCCTCTGATACCCTGCCTCTCTTTCCCTGCATCTATTTCCGTGCCTCTTTCTCTGCATCTCGTTTCCCACATCTCATTTCCCCCTTCTGATAACCCGCATCAGATTCCCCGCCTCAGATATTCCGCCTCAGATTCCCCGCCTCTGATTTCCCGGTTCTGATTCCCCGCCTCTGATTCCACGACTCTGATTCCCCGCTTCTGATACCCCACCTATGTTTACCCGCCTCTGTTTACCCGCCTGTTTTCCCGCCTCTGATTCCCCACCACAGATTCCCTGCCTCTGATTCCCTGCCTCTGATTCCCTGCATCTGATTGCCCGCCTCTGATTCCACGCCTATAATTCCCCGCCTCTGATTCCCCACCTCTGATTCCCCACTTCTGATTCCCCGCCTCTGATTCCCCGCCTCTGATTCCCCGCCTCTGATTCACCGCCTCTGATTCCCCGCCTCTGATTTCCCGCCTCTGATACCCCACTTCTGATTGCCCACCTCTGATTCCCTTCCTCTGATTCCCCGCCTCAGATTCCCCGCCTCTGATTTCCCGGCTCTGATTCTCCGCCTCTGATTCCCCGACTCTAATTCCCCGCCTCTGATACCCCACCTATGTTTACCCGCCTCTGTTTACCCGCCTGTTTTCCCGCCTCTGATTCCCCACCACAGATTCCCTGCCTCAGATTCCTTGCCTCTGATTCCCTGCCTCTGATTCCCAGCCTCTGATTCCCTGCATCTGATTGCCCACCTCTGATTCCCCGCCTCTGATTCCCCGCCTCTGATTCCCCACCTCTGATTCCCCACTTCTGATTCCCCGCCTCTGATTCCCCGCCTCTGATTCCCCGCCTCTGATTCACCGCCTCTGATTCCCCGCCTCTGATTCCCCGCCTCTGATTCCCGACTTCTGATTGCCCGCCTCTGATTCCCTGCCTCTGATTCCCTGCCTCTGATTCCCCACATCTTATTCCCCACTTCTGATTCCCCGCCTCTGATTCCCCGCCTCTGATTCCCCGCCTCTGATTCCCCGCATCTGATTCCCCTCCTCTGATACCCCACCTCTGATTCCCCGCCTCTGATTCCCCACATCTGATTCCCCGCCTCTGATTCCCCGCCTCTGATTCCCCGCATCTAATTCCCCGCCTCTGATTCCCCGCCTCTGATTCCACGCCTCTGATTACCTGCCTCTGATACCCTGCCTCTCTTTCCCTGCATCTATTTCCGTGCCTCTTTCTCTGCATCTCGTTTCCCACATCTCATTTCCCCCTTCTGATAACCCGCATCAGATTCCCCGCCTCAGATTCCCCGCCTCAGATTCCCCGCCTCTGATTTCCCGGTTCTGATTCCCCGCCTCTGATTCCACGACTCTGATTCCCCGCTTCTGATACCCCACCTATGTTTACCCGCCTCTGTTTACCCGCCTGTTTTCCCGCCTCTGATTCCCCACCACAGATTCCCTGCCTCAGATTCCCTGCCTCTGATTCCCTGCCTCTGATTCCCTGCCTCTGATTCCCTGCATCTGATTGCCCGCCTCTGATTCCCCGCCTATGATTCCCCGCCTCTGATTCCCCACCTCTGATTCCCCACTTCTGATTCCCCGCCTCTGATTCCCCGCCTGTGATTCCCCGCCTCTGATTCACCGCCTCTGATTCCCCGCCTCTGATTTCCCACTTCTGATTTCCCGCCTCTGATTCCCTTCCTCTGATTCCCCGCCTCAGATTCCCCGCCTCTGATTTCCCGGCTCTGATTCTCCGCCTCTGATTTTCCGACTCTGATTCCCCGCCTCTGATACCCCACCTATGTTTACCCGCCTCTGTTTACCCGCCTGTTTTCCCGCCTCAGATTCCCTGCCTCAGATTCCTTGCCTCTGATTCCCTGCCTCTGATTCCCTGCCTCTGATTCCCTGCATCTGATTGCCCACCTCTGATTCCCCGCCTCTGATTCCCCGCCTCTGATTCCCCACCTCTGATTCCCCACTTCTGATTCCCCGCCTCTGAATCCCCGCCTCTGATTCCCCGCCTCTGATTCACCGCCTCTGATTCCCCGCCTCTGATTCCCCGCCTCTGATTCCCCACTTCTGATTGCCCGCCTCTGATTCCCTGCCTCTGATTCCCCGCCTCTGATTGCCCGCTTCTGATATCCTGCCTCTGATTCCCCGCCTCTGATTCCCCGCCTCTGATTCCCTACCTCTGATTCCCCACTTCTGATTCCACGCCTCTGATTACCCGCCTCTGATACCCTGCCCCTCTTTCCCTGCCTCTATTTCTGTGCCTCTTTCTCTGCATCTCGTTTCCCACATCTCATTTCCCCCTTCTGATAACCCGCATCAGATTCCCTGCCACAGATTCCCTGCCTCAGATTCCCTGCATCAGATTCCCTGCATCAGATTCCCTTCATCTGATTCCCTGCCTCTGATTCCTCGCCTCTGATTCCCTGCCTCTGATTCCCCGCCTCTGTTTACCCGCCTGTTTCCCCGCCTCTGATTCACCACCTCATATTCGCCGCCTCAGATTCCCTGCCTCTGATTCCCTGCCTCTGTTTCCCTCCCTCAGATTCCCTGCATCTGATTGCCCTCTCTGATTTCCTGCCTCTGATTCCCCGCCTCTGATTCCCCGCATCTGATTCCCTACCTCTGATTCCCCACTTCTGATACCCCGCCTCTGATTCCCCGCCTCTGATTCCACGCCTCTGATTCCCCGCCTCCGATTCCCCGCCTCTGATTCCCCGCTTCTGATACCCCGCCTCTGATTCCCCGCATCTGATTCCCTGCATCTGATTCCCCGCCTCAGATTCCCCGCCTCTGATTTCCCGGCTCTGATTCTCCGCCTCTGATTCCCCGACTCTGATTCCCCGCCTCTGATACCCCACCTATGTTTACCCGCCTCTGTTTACCCGCCTGTTTTCCCGCCTCTGATTCCCCACCACAGATTCCCTGCCTCAGATTCCTTGCCTCTGATTCCCTGCCTCTGATTCCCTGCCTCTGATTCCCTGCATCTGATTGCCCACCTTTGATTCCCCGCCTCTGATTCCCCGCCTCTGATTCCCCACCTCTGATTCCGCACTTCTGATTCCCCGCCTCTGATTCCCCGCCTCTGATTCCCCGCCTCTGATTCACCGCCTCTGATTCCCCGCCTCTGATTCCCCGCCTCTGATTCCCCACTTCTGATTGCCCGCCTCTGATTCCCTGCCTCTGATTCCCCGCCTCTGATTCCCCACATCTTATTCCCCACTTCTGATTCCCCGCCTCTGATTCCCCGCCTCTGATTCCCCGCCTCTGATTCCCCGCATCTGATTCCCCTCCTCTGATACCCCACCTCTGATTCCCCGCCTCTGATTCCCCACATCTGATTCCCCGCCTCTGATTCCCCGCCTCTGATTCCCCGCATCTAATTACCCGCCTCTGATTCCCCGCCTCTGATTCCCCGCCTCTGATTCCCCACCTATGTTTACCCGCCTCTGTTTTCCCGCCTGTTTCCCCGCCTCTGATTCCCAACCTCAGATTCCCTACCTCAGATTCCCTGCCTCTGATTCAATGCCTCTGATTCCCTGCCTCTGATTCCCTGCATCTGATTGCCCGCCTCTGATTCTCTGCCTCTGATTCCCTGCCTCTGATTCCCCACCTATGATTCCCCGCTTCTGATTCCCCACCTCTGATTCCCCGCCTCTGATTCCCCGCCTCTGATTCCCCGCCTCTGATTCCCCACCTCTGATTCACTGCCTCCCTTTCCGCTCAACTTTCCTGGCCTACGTTTCCACATATATATTTCCCCGCCTCTGATACCCCGCCTCTGATTCCCCGCCTCTGATTCCCCGCCTCTGAAGACCCGCATCTGATACCCCGCCTCTGAATCCCCGCCTCTGATACCGTGCCTCTGATAACTTTTTACTGATTCCCTGCCTCTGATTCCCTGCCTCCGATACCCTGCCTCAGATTCCCTGCCTCAGATTCCCTGCATCAGATTCCCTTCATCTGATTCCCTGCCTCTGTTTCCCCGCCTCTGATTCCCTGCCTCTGATTCCCCGCCTCTGAATCCCCGCCTCTGATACCCTGCCTCTGATAACTTTTTACTGATTCCCCGCCTCTGATTCCCCGCCTCTGATTCCCCGCCTCTGATTCCCAGCCTCTAATTCCCCGCCTATGTTTACCCGCCTCTGTTTACCCGCCTGTTTCCCCGCCTCAGATTCCCTGCCTCAGATTCCCTGCATCAGATTCCCTTCATCTGATTCCCTGCCTCTGATTCCCGGCCTCTGATTCCCCGCCTCTGATTCCCCGCCTCTGATTCCCCACCTCTGATTCCCCCCTCTGATTCCCCGCCTCTGATTCCCCGCCTCTGATTCCCCGCCTCTGATTCCCCGCGTCTGATTCCCTGCCTCTCTTTCCCTTCCTCTATTTCCGTGCCTCTTTCTCTGCATCTTGTTTCCCACATCTCATTTCCCCCTTCTGATAACCCGCATCAGATTCCCTGCCACAGATTCCCTGCCTCAAATTCCCTTCCTCAGATTCCCTGCATCAGATTCCCTTCATCTGATTCCCTGCCTCTGATTCCCCGCCTCTGATTCCCCACCTCTGAGTCCCTGCCTCAGATTCCCTGCCTCAGATTCTCTGCCTCTGAATTCCTGCCTCTGATTCCCTGCATCTGATTGCCCGCCTCTGATTCTCCGCCTCTGATTCCCCGCCTCTGATTCCCTGCCTCTGATAACCTGCCTCTGATTCCCTGCCTCTGAGTCACCACTTCTGATTCCCCGCGTCCGATTCCGCACCCATGTTTCATCGCCTCTGTTGCTCTGCTTCCGATTTCCCGGCTCAGATTCATCGGCTCTGATTCCGCACCTCTGATTCCACGCCTCTCTTTCTGTGTCTCTGATTCCCCGCCTCTGATTCCACGCCTCTGATTACCTGCCTCTGATACCCTGCCTCTCTTTCCCTGCATCTATTTCCGTGCCTCTTTCTCTGCATCTCGTTTCCCACATCTCATTTCCCCCTTCTGATAACCCGCATCAGATTCCCCGCCTCAGATTCCCCGCCTCAGATTCCCCGCCTCTGATTTCCCGGTTCTGATTCCCCGCCTCTGATTCCACGACTCTGATTCCCCGCTTCTGATACCCCACCTATGTTTACCCGCCTCTGTTTACCCGCCTGTTTTCCCGCCTCTGATTCCCCACCACAGATTCCCTGCCTCAGATTCCCTGCCTCTGATTCCATGCCTCTGATTCCCTGCCTCTGATTCCCTGCATCTGATTGCCCGCCTCTGATTCCCCGCCTATGATTCCCCGCCTCTGATTCCCCACCTCTGATTCCCCACTTCTGATTCCCCGCCTCTGATTCCCCGCCTCTGATTCCCCGCCTCTGATTCACCGCCTCTGATTCCCCGCCTCTGATTTCCCACCTCTGATACCCCACTTCTGATTGCCCGCCTCTGATTCCCTTCCTCTGATTCCCCGCCTCAGATTCCCCGCCTCTGATTTCCCGGCTCTGATTCTCCGCCTCTGATTCCCCGACTCTGATTCCCCGCCTCTGATACCCCACCTATGTTTACCCGCCTCTGTTTACCCGCCTGTTTTCCCGCCTCAGATTCCCTGCCTCAGATTCCTTGCCTCTGATTCCCTGCCTCTGATTCCCTGCCTCTGATTCCCTGCATCTGATTGCCCACCTCTGATTCCCCGCCTCTGATTCCCCGCCTCTGATTCCCCACCTCTGATTCCCCACTTCTGATTCCCCGCCTCTGATTCCCCGCCTCTGATTCACCGCCTCTGATTCCCCGCCTCTGATTCCCCGCCTCTGATTCCCCACTTCTGATTGCCCGCCTCTGATTCCCTGCCCCTGATTCCCCGCCTCTGATTGCCCGCCTCTGATATCCTGCCTCTGATTCCCCGCCTCTGATTCCCCGCCTCTGATTCCCTACCTCTGATTCCCCACTTCTGATTCCACGCCTCTGATTACCCGCCTCTGATACCCTGCCTCTCTTTCCCTGCCTCTATTTCCGTGCCTCTTTCTCTGCATCTCGTTTCCCACATCTCATTTCCCCCTTCTGATAACCCGCATCAGATTCCCTGCCACAGATTCCCTGCCTCAGATTCCCTGCATCAGATTCCCTGCATCAGATTCCCTTCATCTGATTCCCTGCCTCTGATTCCTCGCCTCTGATTCCCTGCCTCTGATTCCCCGCCTCTGTTTACCTGCCTGTTTCCCCGCCTCTGATTCACCACCTCATATTCGCCGCCTCAGATTCCCTGCCTCTGATTCCCTGCCTCTGTTTCCCTCCCTCAGATTCCCTGCATCTGATTGCCCGCCTCTGATTTCCTGCCTCTGATTCCCCGCCTCTGATTCCCCGCCTCTGATTCCCTACCTCTGATTCCCCACTTCTGATTCCCCGCCTCTGATTCCCCGCCTCTGATTCTACGCCTCTGATTCCCCGCCTCCGATTCCCCGCCTCTGATTCCCCGCTTCTGATACCCCGCCTCTGATTCCCCGCATCTGATTCCCTGCATCTGATTCCCCGCCTCAGATTCCCCGCCTCTGATTTCCCGGCTCTGATTCTCCGCCTCTGATTCCCCGACTCTGATTCCCCGCCTCTGATACCCCACCTATGTTTACCCGCCTCTGTTTACCCGCCTGTTTTCCCGCCTCTGATTCCCCACCACAGATTCCCTGCCTCAGATTCCTTGCCTCTGATTCCCTGCCTCTGATTCCCTGCCTCTGATTCCCTGCATCTGATTGCCCACCTCTGATTCCCCGCCTCTGATTCCCCGCCTCTGATTCCCCACCTCTGATTCCCCACTTCTGATTCCCCGCCTCTGATTCCCCGCCTCTGATTCCCCGCCTCTGATTCACCGCCTCTGATTCCCCGCCTCTGATTCCCCGCCTCTGATTCCCCACTTCTGATTGCCCGCCTCAGATTCCCTGCCTCTGATTCCCCGCCTCTGATTCCCCACATCTTATTCCCCACTTCTGATTCCCCGCCTCTGATTCCCCGCCTCTGATTCCCCGCCTCTGATTCCCCGCATCTGATTCCCCTCCTCTGATACCCCACCTCTGATTCCCCGCCTCTGATTCCCCACATCTGATTCCCCGCCTCTGATTCCCCGCCTCTGATTCCCCGCATGTAATTCCCCGCCTCTGATTCCCCGCCTCTGATTCCCCGCCTCTGATTCCCCACCTATGTTTACCCACCTCTGTTTACCCGCCTGTTTCCCCGCCTCTGATTCCCCACCTCAGATTCCCTACCTCAGATTCCCTGCCTCTGATTCCATGCCTCTGATTCCCTGCCTCTGATTCCCTGCATCTGATTGCCTGCCTCTGATTCTCTGCCTCTGATTCCCTGCCTCTGATTCCCCACCTATGATTCCCCGCTTCTGATTCCCCACCTCTGATTCCCCGCCTCTGATTCCCCGCCTCTGATTCCCCGCCTCTGATTCCCCACCTCTGATTCACTGCCTCCCTTTCCGCTCAACTTTCCTGGCCTACGTTTCCCCATATATCTTTCCCCGCCTCTGATACCTCGCCTCTGATTCCCCGCCTCTGATTCCCCGCCTCTGAAGACCCGCATCTGATACCCCGCCTCTGAATCCCCGCCTCTGATACCGTGCCTCTGATAACTTTTTACTGATTCCCTGCCTCAGATTCCCTGCCTCCGATTCCCTGCCTCAGATTCCCTGCCTCAGATTCCCTGCATCAGATTCCCTTCATCTGATTCCCCGCCTCAGATTCCCCGCCTCTGATTTCCCGGCTCTGATTCTCCGCCTCTGATTCCCCGACTCTGATTCCCCGCCTCTGATACCCCACCTATGTTTACCCGCCTCTGTTTACCCGCCTGTTTTCCCGCCTCTGATTCCCCACCACAGATTCCCTGCCTCAGATTCCTTGCCTCTGATTCCCTGCCTCTGATTCCCTGCCTCTGATTCCCTGCATCTGATTGCCCACCTCTGATTCCCCGCCTCTGATTCCCCGCCTCTGATTCCCCACCTCTGATTCCCCACTTCTGATTCCCCGCCTCTGATTCCCCGCCTCTGATTCCCCACCTCTGATTCACCGCCTCTGATTCCCCGCCTCTGATTCCCCACCTCTGATTCCCCACTTCTGATTCCCCGCCTCTGATTCCCCGCCTCTGATTCCCCGCCTCTGATTCCCCACTTCTGATTGCCCGCCTCTGATTCCCTGCCTCTGATTCCCCGCCTCTGATTCCCCACATCTTATTCCCCACTTCTGATTCCCCGCCTCTGATTCCCCGCCTCTGATTCCCCGCCTCTGATTCCCCGCATCTGATTCCCCTCCTCTGATACCCCACCTCTGATTCCCCGCCTCTGATTCCCCACATCTGATTCCCCGCCTCTGATTCCCCGCCTCTGATTCCCCGCATCTAATTCCCCACCTCTGATTCCCCGCCTCTGATTCCCCGCCTCTGATTCCCCACCTATGTTTACCCGCCTCTGTTTACCCGCCTGTTTCCCCACCTCTGATTCCCCACCTCAGATTCCCTACCTCAGATTCCCTGCCTCTGATTCCATGCCTCTGATTCCCTGCCTCTGATTCCCTGCATCTGATTGCCCGCCTCTGATTCTCTGCCTCTGATTCCCTGCCTCTGATTCCCCACCTATGATTCCCCGCTTCTGATTCCCCACCTCTGATTCCCCGCCTCTGATTCCCCGCCTCTGATTCCACGCCTCTGATTCCCCACCTCTGATTCACTGCCTCCCTTTCCGCTCAACTTTCCTGGCCTACGTTTCCCCATATATCTTTCCCCGCCTCTGATACCCCGCCTCTGATTCTCCGCCTCTGATTCCCCGCCTCTGAAGACCCGCATCTGATACCCCGCCTCTGAATCCCCGCCTCTGATACCGTGCCTCTGATAACTTTTTACTGATTCCCTGCCTCAGATTCCCTGCCTCCGATTCCCTGCCTCAGAGTCCCTGCCTCAGATTCCCTGCATCAGATTCCCTTCATCTGATTCCCTGCCTCTGTTTCCCCGCCTCTGATTCCCTGCCTCTGATTCCCCGCCTCTGAATCCCCGCCTCTGATACCCTGCCTCTGATAACTTTTTACTGATTCCCCGCCTCTGATTCCCCGCCTCTGATTCCCCGCCTCTGATTCCCCGCCTCTTATTCCCCGCCTATGTTTACCCGCCTCTGTTTACCCGCCTGTTTCCCCGCCTCAGATTCCCTGCCTCAGATTCCCTGCATCAGATTCCCTTCATCTGATTCCCTGCCTCTGATTCCCGGCCTCTGATTCCCTGCCTCTGATTCCTCGCCTCTGATTCCCCACCTCTGATTCCCCCCTCTGATTCCCCGCCTCTGATTCCCCGCCTCTGATTCCCCGCCTCTGATTCCCCG
Organism: Narcine bancroftii; assembly: GCF_036971445.1. Taxonomy (NCBI): domain Eukaryota; kingdom Metazoa; phylum Chordata; class Chondrichthyes; order Torpediniformes; family Narcinidae; genus Narcine; species Narcine bancroftii. Next base: position 113,150,764 of record NC_091476.1, read on the forward strand.
CGTCTGATTCCCTGCCTCTCTTTCCCTTCCTCTATTTCCGTGCCTCTTTCTCTGCATCTCGTTTCCCACATTTCATTTCCCCCTTCTGAAAACCCGCATCAGATTCCCTGCCACAGATTCCCTGCCTCAGATTCCCTTCCTCAGATTCCCTGCATCAGATTCCCTTCATCTGATTCCCTTCCTCTGATTCCCCGCCTCTGATTCCCCACCTCTGAGTCCCCGCCTCTGATTCCCCGCCTCTGATTCCCCGCATCTAATTCCCCGCCTCTGATTCCCCGCCTCTGATTCCCCGCCTCTGATTCCCCACCTATGTTTACCCACCTCTGTTTACCCGCCTGTTTCCCCGCCTCTGATTCCCCACCTCAGATTCCCTACCTCAGATTCCCTGCCTCTGATTCCATGCCTCTGATTCCCTGCCTCTGATTCCCTGCATCTGATTGCCTGCCTCTGATTCTCTGCCTCTGATTCCCTGCCTCTGATTCCCCACCTATGATTCCCCGCTTCTGATTCCCCACCTCTGATTCCCCGCCTCTGATTCCCCGCCTCTGATTCCCCGCCTCTGATTCCCCACCTCTGATTCACTGCCTCCCTTTCCGCTCAACTTTCCTGGCCTACGTTTCCCCATATATCTTTCCCCGCCTCTGATACCTCGCCTCTGATTCCCCGCCTCTGATTCCCCGCCTCTGAAGACCCGCATCTGATACCCCGCCTCTGAATCCCCGCCTCTGATACCGTGCCTCTGATAACTTTTTACTGATTCCCTGCCTCAGATTCCCTGCCTCCGATTCCCTGCCTCAGATTCCCTGCCTCAGATTCCCTGCATCAGATTCCCTTCATCTGATTCCCCGCCTCAGATTCCCCGCCTCTGATTTCCCGGCTCTGATTCTCCGCCTCTGATTCCCCGACTCTGATTCCCCGCCTCTGATACCCCACCTATGTTTACCCGCCTCTGTTTACCCGCCTGTTTTCCCGCCTCTGATTCCCCACCACAGATTCCCTGCCTCAGATTCCTTGCCTCTGATTCCCTGCCTCTGATTCCCTGCCTCTGATTCCCTGCATCTGATTGCCCACCTCTGATTCCCCGCCTCTGATTCCCCGCCTCTGATTCCCCACCTCTGATTCCCCACTTCTGATTCCCCGCCTCTGATTCCCCGCCTCTGATTCCCCACCTCTGATTCACCGCCTCTGATTCCCCGCCTCTGATTCCCCACCTCTGATTCCCCACTTCTGATTCCCCGCCTCTGATTCCCCGCCTCTGATTCCCCGCCTCTGATTCCCCACTTCTGATTGCCCGCCTCTGATTCCCTGCCTCTGATTCCCCGCCTCTGATTCCCCACATCTTATTCCCCACTTCTGATTCCCTGCCTCTGATTCCCCGCCTCTGATTCCCCGCCTCTGATTCCCCGCATCTGATTCCCCTCCTCTGATACCCCACCTCTGATTCCCCGCCTCTGATTCCCCACATCTGATTCCCCGCCTCTGATTCCCCGCCTCTGATTCCCCGCATCTAATTCCCCACCTCTGATTCCCCGCCTCTGATTCCCCGCCTCTGATTCCCCACCTATGTTTACCCGCCTCTGTTTACCCGCCTGTTTCCCCACCTCTGATTCCCCACCTCAGATTCCCTACCTCAGATTCCCTGCCTCTGATTCCATGCCTCTGATTCCCTGCCTCTGATTCCCTGCATCTGATTGCCCGCCTCTGATTCTCTGCCTCTGATTCCCTGCCTCTGATTCCCCACCTATGATTCCCCGCTTCTGATTCCCCACCTCTGATTCCCCGCCTCTGATTCCCCGCCTCTGATTCCCCGCCTCTGATTCCCCACCTCTGATTCACTGCCTCCCTTTCCGCTCAACTTTCCTGGCCTACGTTTCCCCATATATCTTTCCCCGCCTCTGATACCCCGCCTCTGATTCTCCGCCTCTGATTCCCCGCCTCTGAAGACCCGCATCTGATACCCCGCCTCTGAATCCCCGCATCTGATACCGTGCCTCTGATAACTTTTTACTGATTCCCTGCCTCAGATTCCCTGCCTCCGATTCCCTGCCTCAGAGTCCCTGCCTCAGATTCCCTGCATCAGATTCCCTTCATCTGATTCCCTGCCTCTGTTTCCCCGCCTCTGATTCCCTGCCTCTGATTCCCCGCCTCTGAATCCCCGCCTCTGATACCCTGCCTCTGATAACTTTTTACTGATTCCCCGCCTCTGATTCCCCGCCTCTGATTCCCCGCCTCTGATTCCCCGCCTCTTATTCCCCGCCTATGTTTACCCGCCTCTGTTTACCCGCCTGTTTCCCCGCCTCAGATTCCCTGCCTCAGATTCCCTGCATCAGATTCCCTTCATCTGATTCCCTGCCTCTGATTCCCGGCCTCTGATTCCCTGCCTCTGATTCCTCGCCTCTGATTCCCCACCTCTGATTCCCCCCTCTGATTCCCCGCCTCTGATTCCCCGCCTCTGATTCCCCGCCTCTGATTCCCCGCGTCTGATTCCCTGCCTCTCTTTCCCTTCCTCTATTTCCGTGCCTCTTTCTCTGCATCTCGTTTCCCACATTTCATTTCCCCCTTCTGAAAACCCGCATCAGATTCCCTGCCACAGATTCCCTGCCTCAGATTCCCTTCCTCAGATTCCCTGCATCAGATTCCCTTCATCTGATTCCCTTCCTCTGATTCCCCGCCTCTGATTCCCCACCTCTGAGTCCCTGCCTCAGATTCCCTGCCTCAGATTCTCTGCCTCTGAATTCCTGCCTCTGATTCCCTGCATCTGATTGCCCGCCTCTGATTCTCCGCCTCTGATTCCCCGCCTCTGATTCCCTGCCTCTGATAACCTGCCTCTGATTCCCTGCCTCTGAGTCACCACTTCTGATTCCCCGCGTCCGATTCCGCACCCATGTTTCATCGCCTCTGTTGATCTGCTTCCGATTTCCCGGCTCAGATTCATCGGCTCTGATTCCGCACCTCTGATTCCACGCCTCTCTTTCTGTGTCTCTGATTCCCCGCCTCTGATTCCACGCCTCTGATTACCTGCCTCTGATACCCTGCCTCTCTTTCCCTGCATCTATTTCCGTGCCTCTTTCTCTGCATCTCGTTTCCCACATCTCATTTCCCCCTTCTGATAACCCGCATCAGATTCCCTGCCTCAGATTCCCCGCCTCAGATTCCCCGCCTCTGATTTCCCGGTTCTGATTCCCCGCCTCTGATTCCACGACTCTGATTCCCCGCTTCTGATACCCCACCTATGTTTACCCGCCTCTGTTTACCCGCCTGTTTTCCCGCCTCTGATTCCCCACCACAGATTCCCTGCCTCAGATTCCCTGCCTCTGATTCCCTGCCTCTGATTCCCTGCCTCTGATTCCCTGCATCTGATTGCCCGCCTCTGATTCCCCGCCTATGATTCCCCGCCTCTGATTCCCCACCTCTGATTCCCCACTTCTGATTCCCCGCCTCTGATTCCCCGCCTCTGATTCCCCGCCTCTGATTCGCCGCCTCTGATTCCCCGCCTCTGATTTCCCGCCTCTGATACCCCACTTCTGATTGCCCGCCTCTGATTCCCTTCCTCTGATTCCCCGCCTCTGATTCCCCACATCTGATTCCCCACTTCTGATTCCCCGCCTCTGATTCCCCGCCTCTGATTCCACGCCTCTGATTCCCCGCCTCTGATTCCCCGCCTCTGATTCCCCGCCTCTGATTCCCCTCCTCTGATACCCCGCCTCTGATTCCCCGCCTCTGATTCCCCGCATCTGTTTCCCCGCCTCTGATTCCCCGCCTCTGATTCCCCGCCTCTGATTCCCCGCCTCTGATTCCCCGCCTCTGATTCCCCACATCAGATTCCCTACCTCAGATTCCTTGCCTCTGATTCCCTGCCTCTGATTCCCTGCCTCTGATTCCCTGCATCTGATTGCCCGCCTCTGATTCTCCGCCTCTGATTCCCCGCCTCTGATTACCCACCTATGATTCCCCGCTTCTGTTTCCCCGCCTCTGATTCCCCGCCTCCGATTCCCCGCCTCTGATTCCCCGCCTCTGATTCCCCACCTCTGATTCACTGCCTCCCTTTCCGCTCAACTTTCCTGGCCTACGTTTCCCCATATATCTTTCCCCGCCTCTGATACCCCGACTCTGATTCCCCGCCTCTGATTCCCCGCCTCTGATGACCCGCATCTGATATCCCGCCTCTGAATCCCCGCCTCTGATACACTGCCTCTGATAACTTTTTACTGATTCCGTGCCTCAGATTCCCTGCCTCCGATTCCCTGCCTCAGATTCCCTGCCTCAGATTCCCTGCATCAGATTCCCTTCATCTGATTCCCTGCCTCTGATTCCCCGCCTCTGATTCCACGCCTCTGATTCACCACCTCTGATTCCCCGCCTCTGATACCCCGCCTCTGATTCCCCGCCTCTTATTCCCTGCATCTGATTCCCCGCCTCAGATTCCCCGCCTCTGATTCCCCGCCTCTGATTCCCCGTCTCTGATTCCCCGACTCTGATTCCCCGCATCTGATTCCCCGCTTATGGTTACACGCCTCTGTTTACCCGCCTGTTTTCCCGCCTCTGATTCCCCACCACAGATTCCCTGCCTCAGATTCCCTGCCCCTGATTCCCTGCCTCTGATTCCCTGCCTCTGATTCCCTGCATCTGATTGCCCGCCTCTGATTCCCCGCCTCTGATTCCCCGCCTCTGATTCCCCACCTCTGAATCCCCACTTCTGATTCCCCGCCTCTGATTCCCCGCCTCTGATTCCCCGCCTCTGATTCACGCCTCTGATTCCCCGCCTCTGATTCCCCGCCTCTGATTCCCCACTTCTGATTGCCCGCCTCTGATTCCCTGCCTCTGATTTCCCACCTCTGATTCCCCACCTCTGATTCCCCACTTCTGATTCCCCGCCTCTGATTCCCCGCCTCTGATTCCACGCCTCTGATTCCACGCCTCTGATTCCCCACCTCAGATTCCCTACCTCAGATTCCCTGCCTCTGATTCCCTGCCTCTGATTCCCTGCCTCTGATTCCCTGCATCTGATTGCCCGCCTCTGATTCTCCGCCTCTGATTCCCCGCCTCTGATTCCCCACCTCTGATTCCCAGCTTCTGATTCCCCGCCTCTGATTCACCGCCTCTGATTCCCCGCCTCTGATTCCCTGCCTCTGGTTCCCCGCCTCTGATTCCCCACATCTTATTCCCCACTTCTGAATCCCCGCCTCTGATTCCCCGCCTCTGATTCCCCGCCTCTGATTCCCCGCATCTGATTCCCCTCCTCTGATACCCCACCTCTGATTCCCCGCCTCTGATTCCCCACATCTGATTCCCCGCCTCTGATTCCCCGCCTCTGATTCCCCGCATCTAATTCCCCGCCTCTGATTCCCCGCCTCTGATTCCCCGCCTCTGATTCCCCACCTATGTTTACCCGCCTCTGTTTACCCGCCTGTTTCCCCGCCTCTGATTCCCAACCTCAGATTCCCTACCTCAGATTCCCTGCCTCTGATTCAATGCCTCTGATTCCCTGCCTCTGATTCCCTGCATCTGATTGCCCGCCTCTGATTCTCTTCCTCTGATTCCCTGCCTCTGATTCCCCACCTATGATTCCCCGCTTCTGATTCCCCACCTCTGATTCCCCGCCTCTGATTCCCCACCTCTGATTCACTGCCTCCCTTTCCGCTCAAGTTTCCTGGCCTACGTTTCCCCATATATCTTTCCCCGCCTCTGATACCCCGCCTCTGATTCCCCGCCTCTGATTCCCCGCCTCTGAAGACCCGCATCTGATACCACGCCTCTGAATCCCCGCCTCTGATACCGTGCCTCTGATAACTTTTTACTGATTCCCTGCCTCAGATTCCCTGCCTCCGATTCCCTGCCTCAGATTCCCTGCCTCAGATTCCCTGCATCAGATTCCCTTCATCTGATTCCCTGCCTCTGTTTCCCCGCCTCTGATTCCCTGCCTCTGATTCCCCGCCTCTGAATCCCCGCCTCTGATACCCTGCCTCTGATAACTTTTTACTGATTCCCCGCCTCTGATTCCCCGCCTCTGATTCCCCGCCTCTGATTCCCCGCCTCTAATTCCCCGCCTATGTTTACCCGCCTCTGTTTACCCGCCTGTTTCCCCGCCTCAGATTCCCTGCCTCAGATTCCCTGCATCAGATTCCCTTCATCTGATTTCCTGCCTCTGATTCCCTGCCTCTGATTCCCTGCATCTGATTGCCCGCCTCTGATTCCCCGCCTCTGATTCCCCGCCTCTGATTCCCCACCTCTGAATCCCCACTTCTGATTCCCCGCCTCTGATTCCCCGCCTCTGATTCCCCGCCTCTGATTCACGCCTCTGATTCCCCGCCTCTGATTCCCCGCCTCTGATTCCCCACTTCTGATTGCCCGCCTCTGATTCCCTGCCTCTGATTTCCCACCTCTGATTCCCCACCTCTGATTCCCCACTTCTGATTCCCCGCCTCTGATTCCCTGCCTCTGATTCCACGCCTCTGATTCCACGCCTCTGATTCCCCACCTCAGATTCCCTACCTCAGATTCCCTGCCTCTGATTCCCTGCCTCTGATTCCCCGCCTCAGATTCCCCGCCTCAGATTCCCCACCTCTGATTTCCCGGTTCTGATTCCCCGCCTCTGATTCCACGACTCTGATTCCCCGCTTCTGATACCCCACCTATGTTTACCCGCCTCTGTTTACCCGCCTGTTTTCCCGCCTCTGATTCCCCACCACAGATTCCCTGCCTCAGATTCCCTGCCTCTGATTCCCTGCCTCTGATTCCCTGCCTCTGATTCCCTGCATCTGATTGCCCGCCTCTGATTCCCCGCCTATGATTCCCCGCCTCTGATTCCCCACCTCTTATTCCCCACTTCTGATTCCCCGCCTCTGATTCCCCGCCTCTGATTCCCCGCCTCTGATTCACCGCCTCTGATTCCCCGCCTCTGATTTCCCGCCTCTGATACCCCACTTCTGATTGCCCGCCTCTGATTCCCTTCCTCTGATTCCCCGCCTCAGATTCCCCGCCTCTGATTTCCCGGCTCTGATTCTCCGCCTCTGATTCCCCGACTCTGATTCCCCGCCTCTGATACCCCACCTATGTTTACCCGCCTCTGTTTACCCGCCTGTTTTCCCGCCTCAGATTCCCTGCCTCAGATTCCTTGCCTCTGATTCCCTGCCTCTGATTCCCTGCCTCTGATTCCCTGCATCTGATTGCCCACCTCTGATTCCCCGCCTCTGATTCCCCGCCTCTGATTCCCCACCTCTGATTCCCCACTTCTGATTCCCCGCCTCTGATTCCCCGCCTCTGATTCCCCGCCTCTGATTCACCGCCTCTGATTCCCCGCCTCTGATTCCCCGCCTCTGATTCCCCGCCTCTGATTCCCCGCCTCTGATTCACCGCCTCTGATTCCCCGCCTCTGATTTCCCGCCTCTGATACCCCACTTCTGATTGCCCGCCTCTGATTCCCTTCCTCTGATTCCCCGCCTCTGATTCCCCACATCTGATTCCCCACTTCTGATTCCCCGCCTCTGATTCCCCGCCTCTGATTCCACGCCTCTGATTCCCCGCCTCTGATTCCCCGCCTCTGATTCCCCGCCTCTGATTCCCCTCCTCTGATACCCCGCCTCTGATTCCCCGCCTCTGATTCCCCGCATCTGTTTCCCCGCCTCTGATTCCCCGCCTCTGATTCCCCGCCTCTGATTCCCCGCCTCTGATTCCCCGCCTCTGATTCCCCACCTCAGATTCCCTACCTCAGATTCCTTGCCTCTGATTCCCTGCCTCTGATTCCCTGCCTCTGATTCCCTGCATCTGATTGCCCGCCTCTGATTCTCCGCCTCTGATTCCCCGCCTCTGATTACCCACCTATGATTCCCCGCTTCTGATTCCCCGCCTCTGATTCCCCGCCTCCGATTCCCCGCCTCTGATTCCCCGCCTCTGATTCCCCACCTCTGATTCACTGCCTCCCTTTCCGCTCAACTTTCCTGGCCTACGTTTCCCCATATATCTTTCCCCGCCTCTGATACCCCGACTCTGATTCCCCGCCTCTGATTCCCCGCCTCTGATGACCCGCATCTGATATCCCGCCTCTGAATCCCCGCCTCTGATACACTGCCTCTGATAACTTTTTACTGATTCCCTGCCTCAGATTCCCTGCCTCCGATTCCCTGCCTCAGATTCCCTGCCTCAGATTCCCTGCATCAGATTCCCTTCATCTGATTCCCTGCCTCTGATTCCCCGCCTCTGATTCCCCGCCTCTGATTCCCCACCTCTGATTCCCCGCCTCTGATACCCCGCCTCTGATTCCCCGCCTCTGATTCCCTGCATCTGATTCCCCGCCTCAGATTCCCCGCCTCTGATTCCCCGCCTCTGATTCCCCGTCTCTGATTCCCCGACTCTGATTCCCCGCATCTGATTCCCCGCTTATGTTTACACGCCTCTGTTTACCCGCCTGTTTTCCCGCCTCTGATTCCCCACCACAGATTCCCTGCCTCAGATTCCCTGCCCCTGATTCCCTGCCTCTGATTCCCTGCCTCTGATTCCCTGCATCTGATTCCCCTCCTCTGATAACTTTTTACTGATTCCCCGCCTCTGATTCCCCGCCTCTGATTCCCCGCCTCTAATTCCCCGCCTATGTTTACCCGCCTCTGTTTACCCGCCTGTTTCCCCGCCTCAGATTCCCTGCCTCAGATTCCCTGCATCAGATTCCCTTCATCTGATTTCCTGCCTCTGATTCCCTGCCTCTGATTCCCTGCATCTGATTGCCCGCCTCTGATTCCCCGCCTCAGATTCCCCGCCTCTGATTCCCCGCCTCTGATTCCCCGTCTCTGATTCCCCGACTCTGATTCCCCGCATCTGATTCCCCGCTTATGTTTACACGCCTTTGTTTACCCGCCTGTTTTCCCGCCTCTGATTCCCCACCACAGATTCCCTGCCTCAGATTCCCTGCCCCTGATTCCCTGCCTCTGATTCCCTGCCTCTGATTCCCTGCATCTGATTGCCCGCCTCTGATTCCCCGCCTCTGATTCCCCGCCTCTGATTCCCCACCTCTGAATCCCCACTTCTGATTCCCCGCCTCTGATTCCCCGCCTCTGATTCCCCGCCTCTGATTCACGCCTCTGATTCCCCGCCTCTGATTCCCCGCCTCTGATTCCCCACTTCTGATTGCCCGCCTCTGATTCCCTGCCTCTGATTTCCCACCTCTGATTCCCCACCTCTGATTCCCCACTTCTGATTCCCCACCTCTGATTCCCCGCCTCTGATTCCACGCCTCTGATTCCACGCCTCTGATTCCCCACCTCAGATTCCCTACCTCAGATTCCCTGCCTCTGATTCCCTGCCTCTGATTCCCTGCCTCTGATTCCCTGCATCTGATTGCCCGCCTCTGATTCTCCGCCTCTGATTCCCCGCCTCTGATTCCCCACCTCTGATTCCCCGCTTCTGATTCCCCGCCTCTGATTCACCGCCTCTTATTCCCCGCCTCTGATTCCCTGCCTCTGATTCCCCGCCTCTGATTCCCCACATCTTATTCCCCACTTCTGATTCCCCGCCTCTGATTCCCCGCCTCTGATTCCCCGCCTCTGATTCCCCGCATCTGATTCCCCTCCTCTGATACCCCACCTCTGATTCCCCGCCTCTGATTCCCCACATCTGATTCCCCGCCTCTGATTCCCCGCCTCTGATTCCCCGCATCTAATTCCCCGCCTCTGATTCCCCGCCTCTGATTCCCCGCCTCTGATTCCCCACCTATGTTTACCCGCCTCTGTTTACCCGCCTGTTTCCCCGCCTCTGATTCCCAACCTCAGATTCCCTACCTCAGATTCCCTGCCTCTGATTCAATGCCTCTGATTCCCTGCCTCTGATTCCCTGCATCTGATTGCCCGCCTCTGATTCTCTGCCTCTGATTCCCTGCCTCTGATTCCCCACCTATGATTCCCCGCTTCTGATTCCCCACCTCTGATTCCCCGCCTCTGATTCCCCGCCTCTGATTCCCCGCCTCTGATTCCCCACCTCTGATTCACTGCCTCCCTTTCCGCTCAACTTTCCTGGCCTACGTTTCCCCATATATCTTTCCCCGCCTCTGCTACCCCGCCTCTGATTCCCCGCCTCTGATTCTCCGCCTCTGAAGACCCGCATCTGATACCACGCCTCTGAATCCCCGCCTCTGATACCGTGCCTCTGATAACTTTTTACTGATTCCCTGCCTCAGGTTCCCTGCCTCCGATTCCCTGCCTCAGATTCCCTGCCTCAGATTCCCTGCATCAGATTCCCTTCATCTGATTCCCTGCCTCTGTTTCCCCGCCTCTGATTCCCTGCCTCTGATTCCCCGCCTCTGAATCCCCGCCTCTGATACCCTGCCTCTGATAACTTTTTACTGATTCCCCGCCTCTGATTCCCCGCCTCTGATTCCCCGCCTCTGATTCCCCGCCTCTAATTCCCCGCCTATGTTTACCCGCCTCTGTTTACCCGCCTGTTTCCCCGCCTCAGATTCCCTGCCTCAGATTCCCTGCATCAGATTCCCTTCATCTGATTTCCTGCCTCTGATTCCCTGCCTCTGATTCCCTGCATCTGATTGCCCGCCTCTGATTCCCCGCCTCTGATTCCCCGCCTCTGATTCCCCACCTCTGAATCCCCACTTCTGATTCCCCGCCTCTGATTCCCCGCCTCTGATTCCCCGCCTCTGATTCACGCCTCTGATTCCCCGCCTCTGATTCCCCGCCTCTGATTCCCCACTTCTGATTGCCCGCCTCTGATTCCCTGCCTCTGATTTCCCACCTCTGATTCCCCACCTCTGATTCCCCACTTCTGATTCCCCGCCTCTGATTCCCTGCCTCTGATTCCACGCCTCTGATTCCACGCCTCTGATTCCCCACCTCAGATTCCCTACCTCAGATTCCCTGCCTCTGATTCCCTGCCTCTGATTCCCCGCCTCAGATTCCCCGCCTCAGATTCCCCACCTCTGATTTCCCGGTTCTGATTCCCCGCCTCTGATTCCACGACTCTGATTCCCCGCTTCTGATACCCCACCTATGTTTACCCGCCTCTGTTTACCCGCCTGTTTTCCCGCCTCTGATTCCCCACCACAGATTCCCTGCCTCAGATTCCCTGCCTCTGATTCCCTGCCTCTGATTCCCTGCCTCTGATTCCCTGCATCTGATTGCCCGCCTCTGATTCCCCGCCTATGATTCCCCGCCTCTGATTCCCCACCTCTGATTCCCCACTTCTGATTCCCCGCCTCTGATTCCCCGCCTCTGATTCCCCGCCTCTGATTCACCGCCTCTGATTCCCCGCCTCTGATTTCCCGCCTCTGATACCCCACTTCTGATTGCCCGCCTCTGATTCCCTTCCTCTGATTCCCCGCCTCAGATTCCCCGCCTCTGATTTCCCGGCTCTGATTCTCCGCCTCTGATTCCCCGACTCTGATTCCCCGCCTCTGATACCCCACCTATGTTTACCCGCCTCTGTTTACCTGCCTGTTTTCCCGCCTCAGATTCCCTGCCTCAGATTCCTTGCCTCTGATTCCCTGCCTCTGATTCCCTGCCTCTGATTCCCTGCATCTGATTGCCCACCTCTGATTCCCCGCCTCTGATTCCCCGCCTCTGATTCCCCACCTCTGATTCCCCACTTCTGATTCCCCGCCTCTGATTCCCCACCTCTGATTCCCCACTTCTGATTCCCCGCCTCTGATTCCCCGCCTCTGATTCCCCGCCTCTGATTCACCGCCTCTGATTCCCTGCCTCAGATTCCCTGCCTCAGATTCCCTGCATCAGATTCCCTTCATCTGATTCCCTGCCTCTGTTTCCCCGCCTCTGATTCCCTGCCTCTGATTCCCCGCCTCTGAATCCCCGCCTCTGATACCCTGCCTCTGATAACTTTTTACTGATTCCCCGCCTCTGATTCCCCGCCTCTGATTCCCCGCCTCTGATTCCCCGCCTCTAATTCCCCGCCTATGTTTACCCGCCTCTGTTTACCCGCCTGTTTCCCCGCCTCAGATTCCCTGCCTCAGATTCCCTGCATCAGATTCCCTTCATCTGATTTCCTGCCTCTGATTCCCTGCCTCTGATTCCCTGCATCTGATTGCCCGCCTCTGATTCCCCGCCTCTGATTCCCCGCCTCTGATTCCCCACCTCTGAATCCCCACTTCTGATTCCCCGCCTCTGATTCCCCGCCTCTGATTCCCCGCCTCTGATTCACGCCTCTGATTCCCCGCCTCTGATTCCCCGCCTCTGATTCCCCACTTCTGATTGCCCGCCTCTGATTCCCTGCCTCTGATTTCCCACCTCTGATTCCCCACCTCTGATTCCCCACTTCTGATTCCCCGCCTCTGATTCCCTGCCTCTGATTCCACGCCTCTGATTCCACGCCTCTGATTCCCCACCTCAGATTCCCTACCTCAGATTCCCTGCCTCTGATTCCCTGCCTCTGATTCCCCGCCTCAGATTCCCCGCCTCAGATTCCCCACCTCTGATTTCCCGGTTCTGATTCCCCGCCTCTGATTCCACGACTCTGATTCCCCGCTTCTGATACCCCACCTATGTTTACCCGCCTCTGTTTACCCGCCTGTTTTCCCGCCTCTGATTCCCCACCACAGATTCCCTGCCTCAGATTCCCTGCCTCTGATTCCCTGCCTCTGATTCCCTGCCTCTGATTCCCTGCATCTGATTGCCCGCCTCTGATTCCCCGCCTATGATTCCCCGCCTCTGATTCCCCACCTCTGATTCCCCACTTCTGATTCCCCGCCTCTGATTCCCCGCCTCTGATTCCCCGCCTCTGATTCACCGCCTCTGATTCCCCGCCTCTGATTTCCCGCCTCTGATACCCCACTTCTGATTGCCCGCCTCTGATTCCCTTCCTCTGATTCCCCGCCTCAGATTCCCCGCCTCTGATTTCCCGGCTCTGATTCTCCGCCTCTGATTCCCCGACTCTGATTCCCCGCCTCTGATACCCCACCTATGTTTACCCGCCTCTGTTTACCCGCCTGTTTTCCCGCCTCAGATTCCCTGCCTCAGATTCCTTGCCTCTGATTCCCTGCCTCTGATTCCCTGCCTCTGATTCCCTGCATCTGATTGCCCACCTCTGATTCCCCGCCTCTGATTCCCCGCCTCTGATTCCCCACCTCTGATTCCCCACTTCTGATTCCCCGCCTCTGATTCCCCGCCTCTGATTCCCCGCCTCTGATTCACCGCCTCTGATTCCCCACCTCTGATTCCCCGCCTCTGATTCCCCACTTCTGATTGCCCGCCTCTGATTCCCTGCCTCTGATTCCCCGCCTCTGATTGCCCGCCTCTGATATCCTGCCTCTGATTCCCCGCCTCTGATTCCCCGCCTCTGATTCACTACCTCTGATTCCCCACTTCTGATTCCACGCCTCTGATTACCCGCCTCTGATACCCTGCCTCTCTTTCCCTGCCTCTATTTCCGTGCCTCTTTCTCTGCATCTCGTTTCCCACATCTCATTTCCACCTTCTGATAACCCGCATCAGATTCCCTGCCACAGATTCCCTGCCTCAGATTCCCTGCATCAGATTCCCTGCATCAGATTCCCTTCATCTGATTCCCTGCCTCTGATTCCTCGCCTCTGATTCCCTGCCTCTGATTCCCCGCCTCTGTTTACCCGCCTGTTTCCCCGCCTCTGATTCACCACCTCATATTCGCCGCCTCAGATTCCCTGCCTCTGATTCCCTGCCTCTGTTTCCCTCCCTCAGATTCCCTGCATCTGATTGCCCGCCTCTGATTTCCTGCCTCTGATTCCCCGCCTCTGATTCCCCGCCTCTGATTCCCTACCTCTGATTCCCCACTTCTGATTCCCCGCCTCTGATTCCCCGCCTCTGATTCTACGCCTCTGATTCCCCGCCTCCGATTCCCCGCCTCTGATTCCCCGCTTCTGATACCCCGCCTCTGATTCCCCGCATCTGATTCCCTGCATCTGATTCCCCGCCTCAGATTCCCCGCCTCTGATTTCCCGGCTCTGATTCTCCGCCTCTGATTCCCCGACTCTGATTCCCCGCCTCTGATTCCCCACCACAGATTCCCTGCCTCAGATTCCTTGCCTCTGATTCCCTGCCTCTGATTCTCTGCCTCTGATTCCCTGCATCTGATTGCCCACCTCTGATTCCCCGCCTCTGATTCCCCGCCTCTGATTCCCCACCTCTGATTCCCCACTTCTGATTCCCCGCCTCTGATTCCCCGCCTCTGATTCCCCGCCTCTGATTCACCGCCTCTGATTCCCCGCCTCTGATTCCCCGCCTCTGATTCCCCACTTCTGATTGCCCGCCTCAGATTCCCTGCCTCTGATTCCCCGCCTCTGATTCCCCACATCTTATTCCCCACTTCTGATTCCCCGCCTCTGATTCCCCGCCTCTGATTCCCCGCCTCTGATTCCCCGCATCTGATTCCCCTCCTCTGATACCCCACCTCTGATTCCCCGCCTCTGTTTCCCCACATCTGATTCCCCGCCTCTGATTCCCCGCCTCTGATTCCCCGCATCTAATTCCCCGCCTCTGATTCCCCGCCTCTGATTCACCGCCTCTGATTCCCCACCTATGTTTACCCGCCTCTGTTTACCCGCCTGTTTCCCCGCCTCTGATTCCCCACCTCAGATTCCCTACCTCAGATTCCCTGCCTCTGATTCCATGCCTCTGATTCCCTGCCTCTGATTCCCTGCATCTGATTGCCCGCCTCTGATTCTCTGCCTCTGATTCCCTGCCTCTGATTCCTTCACCTATGATTCCCCGCTTCTGATTCCCCACCTCTGATTCCCCGCCTCTGATTCCCCGCCTCTGATTCCCCGCCTCTGATTCCCCACCTCTGATTCACTGCCTCCCTTTCCGCTCAACTTTCCTGGCCTACGTTTCCCCATATATCTTTCCCCGCCTCTGATACCCCGCCTCTGATTCCCCGCCTCTGATTCCCCGCCTCTGAAGACCCGCATCTGATACCCCGCCTCTGAATCCCCGCCTCTGATACCGTGCCTCTGATAACTTTTTACTGATTCCCTGCCTCAGATTCCCTGCCTCCGATTCCCTGCCTCAGATTCCCTGCCTCAGATTCCCTATATCAGATTCCCTTCATCTGATTCCCTGCCTCTGTTTCCCCGCCTCTGATTCCCTGCCTCTGATTCCCCGCCTCTGAATCCCCGCCTCTGATACCCTGCCTCTGATAACTTTTTACTGATTCCCCGCCTCTGATTCCCCGCCTCTGATTCCCCGCCTCTGATTCCCCGCCTCTTATTCCCCGCCTATGTTTACCCGCCTCTGTTTACCCGCCTGTTTCCCCGCCTCAGATTCCCTGCCTCAGATTCCCTGCATCAGATTCCCTTCATCTGATTCCCTGCCTCTGATTCCCGGCCTCTGATTCCCCGCCTCTGATTCCCCGCCTCTGATTCCCCACCTCTGATTTCCCCCTCTGATTCCCCGCCTCTGATTCCGCGCCTCTGATTCCCCGCCTCTGATTCCCCGCGTCTGATTCCCTGCCTCTCTTTCCCTTCCTCTATTTCCGTGCCTCTTTCTCTGCATCTCATTTCCCACATCTCATTTCCCCCTTCTGATAACCCGCATCAGATTCCCTGCCACAGATTCCCTGCCTCAAATTCCCTTCCTCAGATTCCCTGCATCAGATTCCCTTCATCTGATTCCCTGCCTCTGATTCCCCGCCTCTGATTCCCCACCTCTGAGTCCCTGCCTCAGATTCCCTGCCTCAGATTCTCTGCCTCTGAATTCCTGCCTCTGATTCCCTGCATCTGATTGCCCGCCTCTGATACTCCGCCTCTGATTCCCCGCCTCTGATTCCCTGCCTCTGATAACCTGCCTCTGATTCCCTGCCTCTGAGTCACCACTTCTGATTCCCCGCGTCCGATTCCGCACCCATGTTTCATCGCCTCTGTTGCTCTGCTTCCGATTTCCCGGCTCAGATTCATCGGCTCTGATTCCGCACCTCTGATTCCACGCCTCTCTTTCTGTGTCTCTCATTCCCCGCCTCTGATTCCACGCCTCTGATTACCTGCCTCTGATACCCTGCCTCTCCTTCCCTGCATCTATTTCCGTGCCTCTTTCTCTGCATCTCGTTTCCCACATCTCATTTCCCCCTTCTGATAACCCGCATCAGATTCCCCGCCTCAGATTCCCCGCCTCAGATTCCCCGCCTCTGATTTCCCGGTTCTGATTCCCCGCCTCTGATTCCACGACTCTGATTCCCCGCTTCTGATACCCCACCTATGTTTACCCGCCTCTGTTTACCCGCCTGTTTTCCCGCCTCTGATTCCCCACCACAGATTCCCTGCCTCTGATTCCCTGCCTCTGATTCCCTGCATCTGATTGCCCGCCTCTGATTCCACGCCTATAATTCCCCGTCTCTGATTCCCCACCTCTGATTCCCCACTTCTGATTCCCCGCCTCTGATTCCCCGCCTCTGATTCCCCGCCTCTGATTCACCGCCTCTGATTCCCCGCCTCTGATTTCCCGCCTCTGATACCCCACTTCTGATTGCCCGCCTCTGATTCCCTTCCTCTGATTCCCCGCCTCAGATTCCCCGCCTCTGATTTCCCGGCTCTGATTCTCCGCCTCTGATTCCCCGACTCTGATTCCCCGCCTCTGATACCCCACCTATGTTTACCCGCCTCTGTTTACCCGCCTGTTTTCCCGCCTCTGATTCCCCACCACAGATTCCCTGCCTCAGATTCCTTGCCTCTGATTCCCTGCCTCTGATTCCCTGCCTCTGATTCCCTGCATCTGATTGCCCACCTCTGATTCCCCGCCTCTGATTCCCCGCCTCTGATTCCCCACCTCTGATTCCCCACTTCTGATTCCCCGCCTCTGATTCCCCGCCTCTGATTCCCCGCCTCTGATTCACCGCCTCTGATTCCCCGCCTCTGATTCCCCGCCTCTGATTCCCGACTTCTGATTGCCCGCCTCTGATTCCCTGCCTCTGATTCCCCGCCTCTGATTCCCCACATCTTATTCCCCACTTCTGATTCCCCGCCTCTGATTCCCCGCCTCTGATTCCCCGCCTCTGATTCCCCGCATCTGATTCCCCTCCTCTGTTACCCCACCTCTGATTCCCCGCCTCTGATTCCCCACATCTGATTCCCCGCCTCTGATTCCCCGCCTCTGATTCCCCGCATCTAATTCCCCGCCTCTGATTCCCCGCCTCTGATTCCACGCCTCTGATTACCTGCCTCTGATACCCTGCCTCTCTTTCCCTGCATCTATTTCCGTGCCTCTTTCTCTGCATCTCGTTTCCCACATCTCATTTCCCCCTTCTGATAACCCGCATCAGATTCCCCGCCTCAGATTCCCCGCCTCAGATTCCCCGCCTCTGATTTCCCGGTTCTGATTCCCCGCCTCTGATTCCACGACTCTGATTCCCCGCTTCTGATACCCCACCTATGTTTACCCGCCTCTGTTTACCCGCCTGTTTTCCCGCCTCTGATTCCCCACCACAGATTCCCTGCCTCAGATTCCCTGCCTCTGATTCCCTGCCTCTGATTCCCTGCCTCTGATTCCCTGCATCTGATTGCCCGCCTCTGATTCCCCGCCTATGATTCCCCGCCTCTGATTCCCCACCTCTGATTCCCCACTTCTGATTCCCCGCCTCTGATTCCCCGCCTCTGATTCCCCGCCTCTGATTCACCGCCTCTGATTCCCCGCCTCTGATTTCCCGCCTCTGATACCCCACTTCTGATTTCCCGCCTCTGATTCCCTTCCTCTGATTCCCCGCCTCAGATTCCCCGCCTCTGATTTCCCGGCTCTGATTCTCCGCCTCTGATTTTCCGACTCTGATTCCCCGCCTCTGATACCCCACCTATGTTTACCCGCCTCTGTTTACCCGCCTGTTTTCCCGCCTCAGATTCCCTGCCTCAGATTCCTTGCCTCTTATTCCCTGCCTCTGATTCCCTGCCTCTGATTCCCTGCATCTGATTGCCCACCTCTGATTCCCCGCCTCTGATTCCCCGCCTCTGATTCCCCACCTCTGATTCCCCACTTCTGATTCCCCGCCTCTGATTCCCCGCCTCTGATTCCCCGCCTCTGATTCACCGCCTCTGATTCCCCGCCTCTGATTCCCCGCCTCTGATTCCCAACTTCTGATTGCCCGCCTCTGATTCCCTGCCTCTGATTCCCCGCCTCTGATTGCCCGCTTCTGATATCCTGCCTCTGATTCCCCGCCTCTGATTCCCCGCCTCTGATTCCCTACCTCTGATTCCCCACTTCTGATTCCACGCCTCTGATTACCCGCCTCTGATACCCTGCCCCTCTTTCCCTGCCTCTATTTCCGTGCCTCTTTCTCTGCATCTCGTTTCCCACATCTCATTTCCCCCTTCTGATAACCCGCATCAGATTCCCTGCCACAGATTCCCTGCCTCAGATTCCCTGCATCAGATTCCCTGCATCAGATTCCCTTCATCTGATTCCCTGCCTCTGATTCCTCGCCTCTGATTCCCTGCCTCTGATTCCCCGCCTCTGTTTACCCGCCTGTTTCCCCGCCTCTGATTCACCACCTCATATTCGCCGCCTCAGATTCCCTGCCTCTGATTCCCTGCCTCTGTTTCCCTCCCTCAGATTCCCTGCATCTGATTGCCCTCTCTGATTTCCTGCCTCTGATTCCCCGCCTCTGATTCCCCGCATCTGATTCCCTACCTCTGATTCCCCACTTCTGATTCCCCGCCTCTGATTCCCCGCCTCTGATTCCACGCCTCTGATTCCCCGCCTCCGATTCCCCGCCTCTGATTCCCCGCTTCTGATACCCCGCCTCTGATTCCCCGCATCTGATTCCCTGCATCTGATTCCCCGCCTCAGATTCCCCGCCTCTGATTTCCCGGCTCTGATTCTCCGCCTCTGATTCCCCGACTCTGATTCCCCGCCTCTGATACCCCACCTATGTTTACCCGCCTCTGTTTACCCGCCTGTTTTCCCGCCTCTGATTCCCCACCACAGATTCCCTGCCTCAGATTCCTTGCCTCTGATTCCCTGCCTCTGATTCCCTGCCTCTGATTCCCTGCATCTGATTGCCCACCTTTGATTCCCCGCCTCTGATTCCCCGCCTCTGATTCCCCACCTCTGATTCCGCACTTCTGATTCCCCGCCTCTGATTCCCCGCCTCTGATTCCCCGCCTCTGATTCACCGCCTCTGATTCCCCGCCTCTGATTCCCCGCCTCTGATTCCCCACTTCTGATTGCCCGCCTCTGATTCCCTGCCTCTGATTCCCCGCCTCTGATTCCCCACATCTTATTCCCCACTTCTGATTCCCCGCCTCTGAT